>NC_062237.1:4236250-4841428 GCF_905475465.1 Pieris napi | reverse complement strand
TTAAATAAAAGGGAGAGCAACTGGCGGCCTTATCGCTTTCGAGCGATCTCTACCAGGCAACCACTGTATAGATACATAACTCTTGAATACCTTACGCTGTGGTAAATTTTATACGGCTAATAATATTAATGGATGATCTGGGGTTTACCTGGAAAAAATAATAACTTTTTCCAGTTGGCAGGCGCAGAAAAATGAACTTGTTGAAAATCGTTGAAACTTTAACTTTATTAACACTATTTTCCAAAACCTTTATCTGACTCTTAATCCTAACGTTAGTAAAATTTTAAGGGTTTAAAAAATGCTGTTACCCTCCACCGTTCTGATTAATGTACTCCTGTCTCTTTTCATCACAGCGCAAACGTACCGAAAACGACGAAAGAGTACTAGTCAGATTTGTATTTATGAATAAGAGGATAAAAAGTAAATTATAGTATAATTTGTTCTGACCTGGTGTACCTGTGATAACATATCTATGTGATGTTTTGTATTAAAATCAATGAAGATGCAAAAAAATACGTTTTTTGAACGTAATAAACGTGACCATGACCTCTGTTAAGTACGCCAAACGTAGGGAGAGTTTGATAAAATGAAATACGAAATAAATAATTGCAATTTATTAAACGTATCTTAATACGTAGTTATTATACCGGATTCTCAACAGATATTTTTGTTCCGATTTAATTTTTATGGCCTAAATAACCACTTTCTTTATTCCTCATATAGGTGAGTGCATATGGGAAGGCAGAGCTGGAGAATGGATGGACCACTGTTTTGCTGAACATAAGGAGAAGGTTACTGACCTACCTTTCATCACTGTCAACGACAAGTGGAATGGAAAACGGACGGAGCCGGTCCTAAACTACTTCCTACTGAAATGCTATGAGAGAATTTTTAACGTTTATCAAATATATGACAGAAAAGGCGGTATGTATAGTGTTATAAGAAATTATAATGAACTTCTTATACAAATTAACACGTGATACTTTGCTCACTACAAACATAGTCGATCTGGTTTGTTTTATAGAGACATTCATATGTTTTCTACATCGTTTTTAAAATGATTTAGGAATGGGATCTTAACATCAAATAGTTTTTAAATGTCAATCTGTGATATGTATTAATTTGTGGTGGCACTAAGCACTGACTTTCATTTAAATTTAATAAAAGCTTACAAATAATTTATGTAACCATTACATTCTAGTTCGAATAATTTACAAAAAAGCTCAGTCAGATTGTGAAGTGAATAAACTAATTAATATATGAAATCTTTCTCAATCGAGTTATACTTAAGTGTATCCAGTACCTATGAAATTTATTCATGAATATTTATTTTATTTTGCTCTCACGGCTGAATAGAAGGTAACAAAATTAATATTTTCTACAGTTTGTATGTTGGTTTTGTAATATGTACTATGTTTTTCATTATCAAAATTATCTTAAAATGTCTATTAACTCTTGGGACTAGATTTAGACTTACGTTTCAAAAAAGGGCAGTCGAATTAGTGTTTTAATAATAAATCATTAGTTATAAGATGTAGGTATTTTTTAATTAATTGTATTTTTTTTATTGTAAAATTATCGGTGTAGATAATTAGAATACAATTACAGACACGCTTCACTTTTAGTGCCATATAATAATTATTGTATTATTCTATCGTATTATTATAAAATCGCTTCTGTGAAAATGCCTATAAAAGATAATCTTTTTCGTAATTGAATTTCCATTAGCAAACATTGTAGGAGTACCCTAACTGTTACTATGAGTTTAAAGGTTCTTAATTAAAATACTTTCAAAGTAATTTGAACTATGGTCAATATTCGATTATGTTTAAAAACCTATAAGGAATATACTTAATCTTTTTAGGCATTTACATATTACGCTAGTTTCTATAAATTCTCTATTGAGATGTACTAGTCGCGGATATTACTACACACTCCCTCTAGAGGGGTGTGTTTAGGCCCGTCCGGGGCAATGCCCCCTTCGGGTGGAATGTTGGCTCGCGCCCTGCTGATACAGGGCGGTACGGGATCGAACTTGTAACTCTTGGTGGGGGCTGCGGCGCGCAAGGAGACGTTGGCCTCAACTCGCTGCGCGCAGGATGTACTAGTGTGTGCGCAGACACAGCCGCACTCTTTATTATATCAATCTAATAGCCTAAATTTCTGCGACATCATCGGAGTATCACGTTATCAGGCGGAGAACTGCCTTACTGATCGTTAAAAAAACTTAGTTAAAAAATTCCATTCCAGTCCATTCCTATTTTAATATCGACACACATTTTACCCTTCATTTAGGCCGTAATATAATGGTAAGAGCAGCGTTGGCCTAGTGGCTTCACCGTGCGACCCTCATCCCTGAGGTCGTAGGTTCGATCCCCGGCTGTGCACCAATGGATTTTCTTTCTATGTGCGCATTGAACATTCACTCCAACGGTGAAAACGTCGTGAGGAAACCGGCTTGACTTAGACTCAAAAAGTCAACGGCGTGCGTCAGGCACAGAAGGCTGATCACCTACTTGCCTATTAGATTAACAAATGATCATGAAACAGATACAGAAATCTGAGGCCCAGACCTAAAAAGGTTGTAGCGCCATTGATTATATTATTATTATAATGGTACAATTAAATGCTATATATAAACTGACATAGCTACTCTGCGCAATTTTACTTATGGGTCACCCGTCGGACAAAGAAATTAATGTATCACCTTCCTCCCCTATTCAGGGTAAACTGTATGAAACATTTTTTCAGGAAGAATGATGTGGACAGTTCTGGTAAATGACGATCAAGCTGAGAAATTCTATTTTGAGGTCGACATATTTCTGCCTAATGTTCCAAGCAAGAGAATCGTGTATAGGTAAGGAAACCCCAAAAATGCAGCATATTATTAAAGTTTTTTTTTAATGGTTCTAGCACGATTTGTGCATTAGCCAGCGTCAAGTATAGAATTTTTTATAATTCGTGTTTGTCTTTAGAAATTTGACCGTGTCCTCTATGTACGGTTTAAGCACTCGCCCGGTACCGCACAACCCTCCCAAAGGCCGAGAACAAATTTTAATTAAATTAAAACTTGCCCTCGAACCGGGAATCGAACCCGGTACCCCTCACCTAGCTGCCACTTAATAAGACCGCTAGGCTATGAGGCCCCCATTATTAAAGTTTAAAAGGTTTTCGTCGAAAAACAAAATGGCTTAACCGCCTTTTGTAAAAGATATCGTGTCAAACTTTCTTAAAATTCGGAATCATTTCCTTAGAGACGTCTAAGGATTTGGATAAAGGCCAAATTATTTCGTCTTAACCGTGATAAGTCGACAAGGATTAAATTTAGTAATATATAGCGTTGAGCGCTGAGCGTTTCTTAACGCAGTTTTTGCCGCGCACCACCCCTATGTGGAACCAGCTGCCCACAGAAGTATTTCCGAACCGAAAAGAGCGTACCAATTCTTATAAGGCCGGCAACGCACTTGCGAGCCTTCTTGCAATGTGAGTATTCGGTATCACTTAATATTAGGTGAGCCTCCTGCCCGTTTGCCTCCTTCTTTTATATAGGCTATTATCATAAAATTTCGTTACAAGTTGTTAAATTTAAATTTATTTTAGCGATTAACGAGTAATATCTATTTATAAACTATATAAAGCTTTCTCCACGTGATTGGTTAGTGGGATTCTAGTTTCGATTTCCGGGGAAACATCACACTTACATTTCAACACAGCGATGATTGTGGGAATGTGCCAGCCCTATCTCTTACTTGAGTTTTATATAACACGATGGTAAAGAAACATTCGCATTATTGTTTTTTATTCACCATAACTGTGTATATACCTACATAATATACAATACGGTATACAGTTATGGTAATAACATGGTAATACCAATACATGAGGTCGTCATATTCCTCATTATCTCATATTAGGGTTGGTGGACTCAGTTTCCGCAATTATATACTTTATTGGTCCGATGTGCGTCACACTATCTCATATTATTTAACTGGTTTCAATAACAGATATCGCATCATATCAAAGATATCTCATATATAAACCTTTAAATTAATACACCATAACTATTTTCTCATGAATTTCCTTGAATCAAGGGTACACTCCACTCTTAATGCCATTAAATAATTAATTGATTTCGTTCCTGTGAGATAATCTTCGATCAATTATTTAATTGTATAACTGTATTTATAATTATATATTTTTTATTATAGACGTCCTTGTAAATGCGAAAAGGATGCTGATTTTCTGGAGCATACACAAAACGTCTTCATTCCTATTGAAAATATATTTTCCATGCTGGACGAAAGTGAATCAATTAATTTCACTGTTCGAATTGGTGAGTTGAATGCAAATATTTATGCAAATTATAACCGATTTGTCCTGTTTGTTCAGACTTATAATTCACTGAAGCATACACACTAAATCAATAAGCCTTTATGGCAAGTTTACTGTATTATTAATAAATCTTTTTAAATAAATAAATCTCCATTAAGATTGCAATTGCTGATAAAAATATTGGTTGTTTGTAAAGTAGGTGTACGATCGAGATGTTTACGTGATAACGTCTTATTGGTGATATAAGTTTTTGGGAAGTAAGGAATTAATGAAGATAACCATTTTTTCAAATTTTAAATTACATCTGTCGTTTTATTCACACTTTTGATGATAAATTTCGGGTGTCATTTTACACCCGAAATTGTTTACTTATTCGACTATGATATACATTTTTCTTCATACATTCACGGAATGACTGGCAGCGCTCGAGATGAGACGGGAGATCGGTCCGTCTCTCTCTCGTTATACCTACGATCGCGCTCGAGAGGTTTTGGTGTGACACAAGTTTCTGAACATGTCACCCGACTAAAACGATTTTAAAGACGTTTCACGTCAAAAAAGTGATTTATAGATAGGTTTAAAGAAGTTTATTCTAATCAAAAACATTCGAGGTCATGTCACTTGAGTGTATGCTATTACTGCATCCAAGACCATCAACCAAATACAGGTGTTTGTAGGCATATTTGGAACAGGTCATCTGTCTAAGTAATTTAAAAATGTCATGTAAAAAATTGTTTCAAACATTATAATAGAATACAAATTTTGTCATCGAATGTCACGAGTCTCTAACTACCCACTAATATATATTTAAATGTTCTATTTTCTAAATATATTTCAGGTGAAGTGGAAAACTTGCCTCTTTTCGAAACGCCCACAGCAAGTGAGAGCCTTATATTGCTAAACAGCGATTACAAAGAAGAAGAATAGATATTTGTACGGATTTAATATTTTGTGTGTATTAACTATGCATTCCTGATTGGCGTGTACTTGCTTTGTGTACGTGTTTTTAAATTTCATATAGAAATGGAAAGTTTAGTCCCTTCCCGTTTAGTCATAAAAAAAAGTCTGTCTCTTTTCATCACCGCGTAAAAACAATTTGTCAGACAAGGATGAAAGAGTTATAATAGTGCACTTGAGTAATTTATTTTTTGAAGAAAGGGTATATTATATTAAATAAGTTAAGTTGTATTCTACATTTCTTATGATATTGTTCGTGTTTATTTATCCTATTTATGCAAGTATATTTAAAATCGATTTCAGAATAATGGGATTTAAACGTATTTATCGCATATTTAAACGTTTTAATACGTGTGAAGCATGCGAGATTAATAATTTATATACTAAATAAAAATTATTTATAATAGTCTCTTTTTAAAATGTATACATGGTACGAAACTTTAAGGGCAGGATATATATAAATCTTTATTTTAAAATACATGTTCAATATACAATCTAAAATGTTGTATGGTATCTTATTTATTGTTTCTAAAGTCCAATTAATTATAAAAAAATATTCTATCTTAAAAATAAATTACAAATTATAACATTTATAATTAAATTTCATCAAAATATCTCGATATTACTAATTGAACCGCATGAACAAAGAGCCGTGCTTTAAGTATTTTTTTTACTAAGCTACAGAGCTCGAATATATTTGGAAACCATAGGTTGTCTTCATTCAAAAATTATAGCGGAAAATACGCAAGCTTTATATAACTATTATTAAGCAAGTTAATTAAAGTTGAATACAAGCAATTTGGTTTATCATTCGCATATTCAATATCAAACGAGGAGATTGTTTAAAATTAATTAATATTTTGATACAAAGTAATAGTTAATTAGTTCTTAAACTTCAGGGTACAAATGTTATTTTAGTGAATAAACGTAGATTTCATAAGTGTTTTATTCATTTACCGAACCGAAAGTGAGGCATTCGATGATGTTGAAGGAGAATGTTGCGGTTATTATGGACTGCAAAAAGAGGCAACAAGTCCTTTCTCCATTAACTAAAGATTACTAACTGTCAATTAACAAGCTTAAGATTACCAGGATAGTCTCAACAAACGGTAATGGTGGGGAGGGGTGATGGCAGAAGTTGAGGTCGATCGCCTACTCGTTGGTCTGTTCTGAAAACAATTGTGGGTCTCAATCTCCCTAAGGTCATTAATAAAACAAGTTTTAATTTAGCAACATTTGAACGTGCTCGAGAACGCACAACAACTGGCAACGTTGCCCGCTGTTGTGCGACGTTGCCAGTTGAGGCGCAAAATGCCACGTCTCTTGTTGTTTGCAAATAAAAAGTTCCGCGTCGTCGCTCGACGATATTGTATTGTTAGATATAGTTACGATAAAAACAAAGGTAAAAGGTGAAAAACAAGTGTACGATGTTAAAGCGTCATGGCGAATACACCGATTCTCTAACCCTGACTGAGCAGTAACACAGTAAAAAAAAATCATATTCAGCTGTACAGGATAAAAACGGGTTTAATTATATCTGTGAGATGAGGTCAATATTGTAGCCATCCTTTTCACGGGCTCTGCTGCTAGTAAATACTACTTAATATTTTTAGAAAATATCTTAGATCTTAAACACAGAGTATAAAAGTACCAAATCCCATAGTGAAACTTAGTTTAAAACGTGTTTCAAAGGTCATAGAATGAGTTGTGGTTCCCTTTGTGTAAAATGTCAGAAGGATTAATAAAAATGACACACGAAAAATTCTAAATTAACTGCTATGGTCGAAGTTCTGTGAAAAAATTCAAAGTAAGGAAACAATCTGATGCAAAACTTTGACTTTTTATCGAAAGTTTGTTTTGTTTTACTGCTCGAGGGACTACATACATCAGAATTTAATACTATAATAATATAACCATACCGTTTAAGATCATGTCACAAAATAATGTACGGCAAACGCCAGAAATTACCTCTGTTTGGGTAACCATTATCTCTTCATTATTTATTTTATTTCTTTATTAAAACGCCTCTTATTAAAATTGTAATTCAGTGTAATTTAATTATAATAATATTGCTATCGCAATGGGATTTTCTTCCTGGTTGTAAAGAAAATAATCTCTGTGTTAATTTCGGAGGCCCTTACATTAATATCACGCACGCATACACACATGCACAAATCTTATAAGAACACGCATATATATATGTGTTCTTAAAAACGTAGGTATGCTCTTCAGAAAAAAAGAGATTTTATTTGTTTACTAACCAATATTACCATAGCAACTAAGATCGAATTGCTACTAACTGTAACTAAAACTACATACAATATGGATATAAAATAAAATAATAATCTGAAATAAATAAGTTATTATTATTAATATTGTGTTATATTAGCTACAACTTCGTCTATAAATTCCAAAAGCAATATTCTTTTATTTTAACGATTATCATTACAATTCAAGCTAATAAGAACTTCTTTGCTACTTCGTAATTAATCAAAACGAACTATAAGGACCAAATACTACAATTTGACATATCCAAAAAAAAAACAATATAAAACTTATAAATGAATAAATCCGTAAATATGTGCTCAGTGGTGAAATGTAGAAATTGAATATTGTATTTCCTAGGGATGTAGTGAGTCCCTACAGCTCTCCGATGCGATAAGTTTCGGATTTGTTAAACCTTTATATAAAGTTTATTCATAAACAGCACTGTAGCAGTACTGAAAAGTTTTAATGACTTTTTGCACGTGGCGTAAATTTTTACCAACTCAATGAATACATTACCTTTTTTAATGTAAATTCTAATACTAATTCGAAAGTTTGTAACACTCTTAGCAACGACTATGCGTTATCATTTAGGATTATTTTCACGTTGGTACTAAAATATCGTGCGAATTTATACGGAAATCGGAAGCATATAGTTTAGGACATTTTGATGTTAGAAAAATGGAATTATTAAACTTCGATTAACTAGAGCATAAAAAAGATTTTAACATGTTAAATTCTTTTTTAAATATTTTTTCGGACGTGATTGTTCCTGGTTCCAAAGAAATCTGCGCGACTCTATATTAGTTACGGGAAATTAGTATTATTGTGTATAATCTTATCTTTATCTATATAAATAAATATGTTGCGAAGGGCAAAACTCGAAGACAGCTGAAACAATTTGAGTATTTTTTTTAAATTTGTGTCTTGAGCTCCGAGGTAGGTTTTTATGGAGGCAAATTGGAAAAAGGCTATGTAAAAAATCATATTAGGGCGAAACGAAGCTAGTTTCAAATAAATAGTAAAAATAACAGGGACCTCCTTTATTTCATACACACATGTTACACAAAAGCTTATTCAAATCTAAAGAAAGTTCAAGAACATATCCTTACAAAACGACTAGCGACGTTATTGTTAGCAAAAACTGTGTCAGGCGTTTATCATTCACAAGTAGACTTGTACTCCTATACATTCATAAATGAAATTTGTGCCTGTGTAATAAAGCTTATTTCGGTATAAAAATGTTTCTCATACGTACAATTCTGTATGAAGACTTTTATGTGCCTTATCATTGTTCACCTACAGCCGCAGACATATTGCAGAAATATTGCTTTTTAAGATGTTAGGAAATGAAGCTTTTCTCGGTTCTTTTCATCCAGTCTAATTAAATTATCACATCACTCTATAACGAATTGAAAACATATAAACAACATTATGGCAGAAATAATTAGTGACATAGACACGCATCTTTCTTTCGAGAAAAATCGCTGCATAGTAATAGATACTTTAAATTCACAGAAAAAACTTAGTTTGTGAGATTTTCATGTAAATATCACAAATTAAATAAATAAGAGTTTAATAAAGAAGAACTCACAATTAATGCTGAGTTCGGAAATGACTGCTAATGAACGCACAGTGCCTGTTTGGTATAGGCGTTTTCGTAATGAAAACTTCGACATGAAGTGGGTACCCCAAAGCCTTCATGGACTGCGTACTGCAGCAGGCGAGCTCTCAGTGAAAGCGATAGGAGTGTGACGATCACTGGAAACTGCCCACTCTGGTGAATACCGCAGAACTGAAGATGGTGGAAAACGATCCAAGTCACACTGCCCAGGAATTAGCGGCATTTAAGCATACCTATCAATAAACTAAAAACTAATAAAGTGATTATTATGATTTTACTAATCTGCAGAAATTTTGAAATTTGCGTTGCCTTTTTGAATGGGTACAGAATAAACATTTTAATCGAAACATAATTTCCCATCATCAAATGATTTAAATTGGACTCAGCCCCTGATTGTGTCTAGAGTTGCAAATGGAAACTTCTCGGCTTAAGCATTTTCGTCCGTTCAAAGTTTTAATCCATCCGTTATTACTGAGGATTATGAGTTGAATTCTTTTATTGTTTTTATTTTGGAACGAGATTGCGCGCCGTTTTAGTCCTATTTTACGAGGAAAATGAGACTTTTATCCGTTCATATCGTGTTATGCGACTTACCGGGTGCCTTTATTGCGAATTTTAAAAACTTTACACGAATTATAATAATAATATTAATTTATTTGCTCTATTTATTTATGATAAATAAATTCAACTCTCTATACCAATTTTAATTAGATTACGTGCATATTTAATTTAGTAATAGTTTATTTGCCAGAGACTAACCGTTTAAGGGGAAGATAGAAGGCACTAGACCGCGCGGAAGGTCACCTACGCGTTTACCAAATCAAATCTGCCGTAGGAGATTCACTCAATCAGTGCAGCAGGATGACCTCTAATAGGCAACGATGGCGAAACGTCGTGAAGCGCATTACATCTGCCCCTTCTATTACCACTACTTCATAGCAATCACGACCGCTCTGTCAAGAGTGTAGCGGATAGGAAGAAGAACCGTTTAAGATTGTTACCATGTAGGGCAGAAACAAACGTAAGCAGTGCTACAAGAGAATATAGGTTGTTGAAGTATTATTGATCTCGCGGATCTTATCAAAATTTGTTGTGGAGGCGTAACTAAATTCCGTTGTATTATTAAATAATGTGTGCTTGTACTTATGTACGCGCGTAAGAAGTTATACTTCTTTGGCATTATTAAAAATAGTTTTTGATTGCATGCAAATAATTAATTACAATTAAATAATCAAAGACTGGAAAAGGAGTAATTATAGTCAATAAAGTTCAGTTTACATTTGAAAAATTAAATAAGTAAATATTAATTATACTCTTACATTAAGTGTAACATAAATTCTATTATTATTCGAATGTTGTTTTTAAATTATGTCCAATGTCGTAGCATCTTCCGTGGGCAACTTCATTCTGCTAATTTTGTGCATCGTAAAATTTCACTCTCATCAATTTTTCATAACGCGCCTAAAGAAGTATAACTCCAAAAATCAGGTTTTAAAAATTAAGTAACGATTCTCAGACAGAACTGTATAATTAATTCTCCTTAATAAACTTCGACATGCAAATATTTACTGTCTTGGTTCGTGCCACAATTGTGCCTAGTAGATTTAATAATCAAATAGAAACCAAGTGCTTGTCTTAGAACAAATAATAGTTTAGAATCAATACTTTGAAGGTCGAGCTACGAATCATAAATAAAGATCATTATTATTATTATTAATACAATTGTTGTTATTCCTGTATGAAATGCTAGAGTTATCACTAAGACACAATTAATAGGTTATAAATTGAAGGTTCGATTCTTGAATAATTAAGATGCCGTGAGAGATGGTGTCTGTCAGCCCCGTACGTACGTGATGTTATTGACATCATGTTTTGGCCTTACTAAACAATCAGACTAGAGATCTTACTTATCAACAACTTTCTCTCACATTAATATAGATATCTCACCGTAATATACTATAAAGCTTTAGTTTAAGTTCGGGCTTATGTGGATTAAAATTACTACGATATTTGCTCCCGACTTTTCTATCTATGTGAGCATTTAATAGCTCGTACGGAGAAAAAAAAACATTGTGAAGAATCGGCATGACTTAGACACAAAAAGTAGGCGTGTGTCAGGTACAGAAGATTACCTACTTGCCTATTAGGACAGCGATTGATCATAAAACAGATGCAGATGTGGCACCACTAAGGGTTGTAGTGCTACTAGTTTTTAACAATATTTTTGTATCGAAAAAACTGTTTTACACTAACAGGCTGTTTTCTCAGAGTTTAATAAAATGGCCGTATATGTCTGCAAAGTTAGGTCTGAAAAATAAGCTTATTATAAATACTTATCGCAAGTTGTATTTCCACAAAATGTAAACTATCCAGCTAAGATGCTTGTATTCTCGAAGAAAATACTTTCCAACAATTCTTCAAGAATAATACTTAAAATAGCTGTCGATTGTGCAGGTGCAAGAAAGACATTTATTTTTCCTTGGCACGTCTATGTTTTCTTAACGATAAAGACAACACATCCGAAGATGGATTTGTTTCACAATAAAGGAAATAGTACTCCTTACTGAAATGTTTTTGAGCAGGTATGAAGTAAATTTAAAAGCTTTTCTAATATCAGTATTATAAATTTGTGTATACTGCATTATACAATAGTATTACTAAAAGGCTGTATTTAGGTGATTTGATAAAGATATCAATACAAGAGTATCAGTGGAAAAATATCTGTTTGCGAAAGTTTTTGCTTGAAAAAAATTCCTATGAAAATTACGGAGATGGTAAATTAAAACTATATATTATACTAGCAGACTCGGCCAAGCTTTGCTGAGACTAAAGTTTTTGTTATATTACATAGTAGTAAACTATTCAAGGGAAACGGTAGGAGAACACCAGTCATGGGGACCATGCTTTTTTGGTGGTTATGGCATTAAATTGTAGCTTATGTGGAACGTTGGTACTTTCAACACAGTGCCATCTGTTAGAATTGTGACTGTCAAATAATAAACAAATAATTTGCAATAAAATAATATTACAAGTATAAATGAAGATGTAAGCTATCCTTTGTTTTAAGTTAGTTTCAAACTGCACACGGTATGCAAATTTGATTGAAATTGGTTAAGTAGTTTAGGAGTCCATAGCGGACAAACAACGTGACACGTAATTTATAATGAAGATGTAAGCTATCCTTTCTTTTAAGTTAGTTCAAACTGCACACGGTATGCAAATTTGATTGAAATCGGTTAAGTAGTTTAGGAGTCCATAGCGGACAAACAACGTGACACGTAATTTATATATATGTATTAAGATTTCTATATTCTACGGTTGCACGTTGTGGGTTGCTTTCAAGCGAGGGAGAGCTTTCAGTAACGACGACCCCCGCACGTGTCGCCCTACATCGGTAGTCACTAAACTAATAATTAAAAACGTTGAAAATATTTTCTTGGCAAATAGTCGCGCTACATTTTGTTTTATAGCATAAGAAGTTAAAATTTCTATAGGAATTGTAATGTTATCTTCCATTTGGGTATAAAATAAGTGCCAGTGTGCCCAGTATGCTCGCGAACGCACAGAAACTACAGAATAAAGCTGTTTAGGTTTGATACTATAAGATTTTCGCCGATTTTTGAGTTTGGTCGATTCATAAGTATGGACGAAATATGGCTAAGCTACTCGGTAACGAAAAAACAGTAAATGACTTGGAGATACCGTCATCTTCAACTCCGAAGAAATATAGGGTGATTACATCCGCCGGTAAGATCTTGGGGTGGTTATTGTGGGACAGCCATCGGTATTCATCGAATAATTTAATTAAAGTGATGAAAGTCTATACGAGGACTTTCACGGGACAAATAATAAATTGCGTGAGCCAAGTGCGTGCCAACTCGCTAAAGTTGTTTTGTTTCGGCAAGATAACGCATCCGCGCACCAAAGTTGCAAGTTGCTGCCATTCACGAAGCTGGCTTTGAATCCATAACCTCCATACTCATCGAACCTATCTCATAGTGATCCTATTTCATCGGTTAAAAGAACATTAGCATACATTTTTGTCGGTGGTACACGATTTTAAAAGGGATCAGGAAGAAGATTGTTAGAAAAAGGAAAAAAATTCTAAGCCTGAAAGATGACTACGTCGAAAAATAAAATAATATTTAATAAATGATAATTGCATCATACTCATTATCACTATAAAAGTAGTACAAGCCAAAATAAAACGAAAAATCTCATGCTATTTGTGACAATAATATTAACTATTATGATACTTGACATAGATTCGCCGTCTAATATTCCTACAATCTGTGTGGTCACATGTACAAAAACGTAAATAGTATTGTTATACAATTGATAAAAGTTGTTATTGTTTAAAAAATGTGATACCGTGTTTTTATTCATTTCCTAATCTGAGTTTCAACTCTTAAAAATAGTTTTAATAATTGTTGATAGCTTTAATTAGTATTGACAGTTTAAGGTTACCGTCATGTTATTTTCAACGATAAGGTTGTGCGTTATAACACCGCCTGTATATGTTTTCTGTTCGTAAGATGCATGAAAATATCGTAAAGAAATTCCCTTAAACCTGAAGATCGACGACACTCGGGGCACAGGAGGCTGATCATGTATTATTCTTTTAATGTCAAATATAATTTAACAGTCAAATAGTTATGTAATGAAAACAAGATTTCTTATCTCATGTGTGTGTATTACTTAACTCACAAACATATTTTGTTATTTGAAATAACAGTGACCCATAAGGTAAATGTCATTTGAGGAACTCCAAGCAATTCAAAACAATTATTGTTTAATAATAGGTATTTATCACAATGTTATGTAATTTATTGATTACATTGTAAATATTATGCGTTTCAATTGTGTTATTAAATGGAATATTGTTTTTACATTAAAATATCTATAAATGGATATTAACGAATATTGTTTGCTATTTTTGTATTTTTACTTAAATCTAAGTATAAAACTGAATTTTAATCAGATCCTATACTTTTAATTGAATATTTTGTGCTTATCTTCGTTGCCCGTTTTTTCATCTAGTCATTTCTTTGACTTATTTGTTTGAATATTTAAAACGCTTCGGATTCCTGATATAATTATTAGAATTTACTTCTTGTTACTACAAGCAACATATTACTTAGCAATATTCTATTTCTCAAAATCTGTATCTCTTTAGGTATCTTGTTAGCTAAGGAAAAAACCAAATTGTTCCTATTTAAAACTTGTAAAAAAAGTTGACGACAACATGTTTATTGTTTATATTTTATAATTGACTCACCAGTTTTGTCGTAATTAAAAGTTATATTATTATTTCTAACTATTTTTACAAACAATATGTATATAATACATATATATAAACCTTTTAACCGAAATTTTATTAAGTGCGTGAGAAGAAGAAAATATCCTTTTTCTCAGTTCGTTAAATTGGGGCTGCCAAGACAGGGCTGCATCCAAAGTAATGCCCAGATTCCTAACCGTGGATCAAAATGGAATGACGGTACTATCTATAGTAATCTGGGGTAAAGTTGACCAGTTCATTTTCATGGTATACTATGCACTTCCAATGATAATGGACTGGCTCTTATGCGGGTTTATCTGAAGACCATACGATTTACTCCATTCAACAACTTTGTCTAAATCACAGTTTGCCGTCTTTATAGCAGAGGGCAATTCATTGAAAGTTGACTGATTGTAAATTTGAAGGTCATCAGCATAAAGATGAGAGTTGGAAGAAAGTTCAGTAGTAATAGAGTTTATAAATAGCGAAAAGAGGAAGTACCAGGTCATCACTACTCTTGCCACTTGGGGATCAACGTGACTTCCAAAAAAAATAAAGAATCAGTGGCGCTACAATATTATTAGGTCTGGGCCTCACATTTCTGTATCCGTTTCATGGTCAGGTTTCAATCTTATAGGCATGTAGATGATCAGCCTCCTAACCTGACACATACCGTCGAATTTTTGAGTCTAAGGCAAGCCGGTTTCCTCACGATGTTTTCCTTCACCGTTCCAGCGAACATTAAATGCGCACATAGAAATAAAGTCCATTGGTGCACAGCCAGGATTCGAACTTACGACCTCACCACTATTCACTTCATTCTCAAAATTCATAATAATTATTCAATTATAATATTTAACATCCTCAATGAAATCAGGCTAATTGATTGGTACTATCTTTAGTTAAGGAAAATCCCATTGAAACTGATAAAGCATTGTCTGTCGAACAACAAATATACCTACGTAGATTATATAGTTTTTGTATTGTAATATTTACTCAATGGTAATGTATCGGCGATTGCGTACTTTAAATCACTGTATAGAATACAAATAAACTATGAAAATCTTCTTTGGTTGAATACGAAAATCTCAGGATGGTTATCACATTTAGGCTTTAACAAACAAAATTTGGTAATTTACAGAATGAACAAAATTGCCGTACCTAACTAATAAGGACAACTTAGAGTAAGGCTGTATACCGTATACTCGCAAAGGGGTATACACGAGGCGATTGTCCCCTTAGTCTACAAACGAAACTCTAAAAACAACTGTTATCTAATTTCTGTTATAAATAACAATCCATTTATGGACTCGGCGTTAGGCCCAGCGGACACTAGACGACGGACGTGTGGACACATTATTATATCTACTTTGAGGTATTTTTAATACATTGTTTAATTGTTTGTTTTACGTATACTTTAACACTCATATTTGTAGTAATTTATTATTAATTAAGCAACGAGCCACTAAGAAATTCAATTCAATTGATTAATTCTCTAAGTGTAATCGCTACCAGTGTTTATTGTACATTCCGTATGTGTTAATGAGTCATGTTATTGTATGGTATATAACCCACCCTTCGCGAGGCTTATGACCTGTTGTTTTGAACTTAGTGCTGTACAATTGTAATAATTGACAAAGGTTATCTATTCTATTTATTGTGAGAGTGAGCAATCTTCGCTCACACGCAGCCGGGAACTCCAGTTTCGCCCGTGTTTCGAGCCTGTGAACAGTCTGCAAAAAATGTCCCTAATAGCGAAGAATTTTCATTGGTTGTGCATCGTATTCTTGTATGGGAACATAATAAGTGGAGATTCCTTGACATTAAACTCGATGTTGAAAGAATTGTGCAGTCGATCGCTGTCGAACCTCATATTCCACGTTTGTAACGGTGATATAATGATCAACGATTTCCCGGAATTGGATCAGCCAAAAGTTAGATCGCGGCGTGCTGCACTAATTTACGCGTCGATGAGAATCAAGCGACAACTCGTAGATGAGTGCTGCCTTCATCCATGCTCTATAGCCCAGTTGGTTCAATACTGCCCTACTGAAGAATGGTGAAGTCAAAGTACTTAGTGCGAGGCGTAAAACCTCAAAACTGATCTCATTTTGCTTTAAATAAGTAAATAGTGTGTGAATTTATTTGAATGGTGCTAAGCGAGTGAATGATCTGACGGGATGCGGAAAATTTCTAAATAAACAATGAACGTTACTCATGTTATGTGATGAACAATTAGTATTCCTCTCAGCGATTCTTGTCATAATTTATAGACTTTCAATTGAAATGTTAAATTTTAATTAGGGTTCGTTAATAATTAATAGGTTAATTACCGTAGACTGATTAGTTATTTATATAATGTTTGAAGTGTGTTGAATTATGTGTATTAAAAAGTGGTAAAGTAATTTGAGACGTAACATATAAATTATTTTATACTTTAATTAATCGTTGATTTTATTTTTGGTTTCCATACTAGACAGTTTATCTTGAAAGTATAAACCATAAAAAAATATTATATATCTATTAATTAAACAGTTTGTTATTATTATACCAACACCCAACTAGCCCAACCAACTTAACCAACGAGCCTAAACAAAGTACCCCTAGTGTCTTACACTAGATCGGGTAGATCGTAGATATTTCTATAGAACAGCTGTCAAACGTGACTTTGTAGATAAACCTTGGATCAAGGAATAAAGAAAAACCTACTCTGCGGATATTTTAGATTTTATTATATATATTTCTGCCAAGAAAAATGTGTGCAAACAATTCTTCCATTTCTAGGATTCTTATATAATTTGTTTCATATCCGCTACAGTATTACAATTTCCGACAAAAATTCCCGCAGATATTATGCTTTAAAATACTGCAAGTAAAATTAAAAATATCAGTGTTTGGACATAAGCCAAGAAAAAAACATTAAGCCGGATTTGGATTTAAACACATGCTATGGAGGGATCTTTCTTACAACTTACATTTGGAAACAATCGCACGAATTTGCCTTGAAAGATAGAATTACTATAAGTAAGGGCTCTAGTTTGAATTCTGTAAGACCTAATAGGGTTGGCAATAGTGACCGCCACGTTATTGTACAGTTCTGTTATTCATATTAGATACAGCATAACCTAGGGATCTCGTGGTACAAAAACACAATATTCCAGATCTATAACCCTTTTTAAGGTCTTGTTGTTTAGGTTTAAACAATTTGGTTTTGATTCCCGATGAAATAAAAGTTGCATATATCAACACAACAGGCGCTGCGCTGTTGGAATACCACATGTATCCGGAGAAACATCAACGGAAAAATATATATAAGCTTACGTTGCAATTATCAGTTTCAAATTTGATCAACTTTATTGCCATTATCCCTATAAACCAATAATTATAATATAATCCCATGATTTTTTTAAATGAACTAAAAGATACAAATATATTACAATAGTGTTTCTAGTACATTAACATTAAAGGAATGTTTTTCTTAATTTATATTCACATTACAAGCAATTAGAAAAAACAGAATACTGTTACAGTGTAGAATTATACCTATTAACAAATTAACAAAATTATTGTTTTATTCTTATTCAGTACTGCATAATATGCAGTATTATTGTGGCATTAGAACTTTTTGTCCTTTTCTCCACTCCACACTCTGAATGCATTAATGAACACACAATATATGTTTTACAAAAGGTAAAATCTATCAATTGAGACGACAAATACACTCAAATTAGACTTATACGAGTATGATTGTTGAAATACCTATTTTGATATACAAGTTGCATAATTCATATTAAGTGCATATTTTTGTATACTAGAGCTTTTATGAAAAGTGGGACAACTTTGCCGCTTATTCCGGCTCATACTTATATTTGACTTATTATAACTGTCTAGCATATATACAAAAAATATATAGATTTCTTAGTGAAGGGGGCCATAACTTTAAGTCGATCTATTTCTTTAAGGTATTGGTACTAAATAACTGGTTTAAAATCTTCCTGTTTGCTCACTAACGTTCTCCAAAGATACGATATCTAAGTAGCTATTCCAGTAATAAGGTCAAATTAGATGAGTTGCATGACCTAGATAAAATGAAATATAGGTTAGATAGTTGTCAACACATTTATCGAGAACTTTGCACGAGGTAAATGATGATAATTGATGTAAACAATATTTAATTTTGGTACATGTTATTACTAGCTGTTGACTGTGGAATCGCTTGCAACTTTTAATTATATCCTGCATATATAAGCCAACAAGTCTTCCTTAATAGTTTCATAAGAATTAATTAACCGTCACAATTTCAAGTTTTTGTTTGTTTTGTAACCCCCTTAATCATAAAAACAGTCTAGCATCGTTTCAACATAAATCTGTCTCTGTTATCACAGCGTGAACACAATTTGACAGAAAGGGACGAAAGAATACTTTGAGTACAGTTAGGATGATTTAGTTTTTAGAAAAAGGGCTTTCAAAATAATGCAGCATTAAAAATGTCCTGTTTATTTAAGATTTGATGAATCTGTCAGGACAAATCATTTTATGTCTATATGATTGCATGCGTGTTCTTTATTTATACAAATTCAAGGACATAAAAGCATAATATTGATTACACGAGAAAAGCACAGCATGAGCACGATACAAACATGCTTCTATTTTTAAGGATTGAACTTATTAAAAAATCGTGTAAAACCTTAGGAATTCGTGAGTGCATGAGAATGTGAATGGGTGTGTGTACGTGAGAGTGTATTTGAGAGTGTGTGAGAGATGTTATAAGCGTGCGTTTGCGTCTTGGTTAGTTTTTGTAACCTCAGATTGAACTAGACATGTAGTAAGGCTTCTGTAGAAACGAAATCCGAATGTAGAAACATTATTTAAACCGCAAAAAAACTAGTTTGTTTTAGTAGAATCTTTTCAAGTGTGTTCCTTTTGTCTGTACTCTGTCCCCATCTTCTTTTAAATTTTATTTAAGTTTGGAATCCTAATCTAGAATAAACTCAGTCATACTTTAACTGTATAACAATACTTGAATAAAATACCAAACAAAGTAGGATATACTTATATCTTACTACCGATAAGCCTATATCTATAAAATAAAAACTTTGGACTCATTGCTACTCCAATAACAATATTACCAATCTTGTTATTGTGAGCTACTGTATGTTATTTATTTTAATAATATAAAAAATGTAAATGATAATTAATTATTTATTACACGTGTTTGCAGCCTATGAAAGCACGAACAATGTCTATATTGTTTGTGAAGATAAAGTATTATATTGTGTTATAGTATATTATATTGTGAGAATAGATAATATTTATGACCTATTGTCATAATAAGAAATATATAAATCCTAGATGGGAAGGCACTACAATCGTGCCGCACATACACGCGGACCGTGAGATTAAACAATCATACTCCATCGATATTGCATATTATGTCAAAAATGAATTTGTGCGAATAAATGCGGTGACAGTGGTATGGTCTGGATCTTTATTTATCTACGGTATCAATTCGAACAAAAACTGCTAAAATTTAGAGACAATAATTGTCTCCGTAAAATTATACTTGTTTAGTCTTTTTAGTTTCTTGACTACTTTTATAATTTGTCTACAATTGTTACTTGTTTACTAATTATTATGATTTTGTCAAAAATATCTCACTGTTCCAGTGCAACTTTCCATGATCATCTAATATTGAATGTTTATTTTAAGTAGGTATACTAAGTACAAGTCATTAAATATTTTTGTAGTTGTAACACAAAATGTATGAGAAAAATTCAAAAGCCGTTAGTCTCTCTCTCTCTCTCTCTCTTCTTGCCCCTCACCCACACAAAAGACATATACCCAAGGGCTATACGCCCGCCCCAGAGCAGCCCTGCATTAGCAGGCCGCGAACAAGCACACCGTCAGCGGAGGCTCTGCCCGTACTGGCCGATGTCCGCCCCTGAAGAGGAGCGAACAAAAGCAAAGAAGATGTTACATATAAACGCGTAAAAGACAATATACAAATCTCACATAAATAAAAAGAATCATAAGAGTGAGGAAACCTACGCGATCTACATCTACAAGGTAATGAAGCAGGTATATCCAGCCTTGCGATTCTGTGACTCACTTTAGGAACTCTCACAGCGGTTGTGAACAATAAACTACAAACCTACTCCTACTACTACTACTACACCTCATCAGAATGCCAAATCGAAAAATGACTGCTTTACGACTGATTTGAGCGCGACCGCCGCTGTGAGAGTTCGAAAAGTGAGTTACAGAATCGCAAGGCTATCATCAATACAGGGATATCATCGAAGGCTATGTCAATTATGAACTCTTTTGTAAACGATGACTCCGAGAAGATTGGAGGCGTCTCGTCTTACGCAGTACCACACGCATCATGCGCTGAATGCGTGTGGCCCTTTTTTGGCCTATAATATTGCTCCAAAACGTAAGTTTTTAGTGTTTTAGCTTTAAGCAATTACGATTTCTATTTTGGAATTATATTCTAAACTTTTTCATAATATATATCTTTATTAATTTAATAGAGATAAAATTAATTGTAGGTATGGTTATTACAATGTTACTACAGAGGAGCAAAAGCCTGAGCATTTTGATAATTACTAGTAATTTAAAAGCTATTTTCTCCGCACTGAAAGGTAAAATTTTCAATATTTTTAAACGGTCTCAGTGGAAGCCGTAAAGAAAATCTTTCCCTTTTACCAGTAAATTAGTTTCTATTCATTCTACAGACTATTAGTCTGCGTCCGACGCATAGCAAATGAGTCATTGTTCGGGACATACCTGTACTGTACTGTACAAGGAAATCTTTTGTTGCGAGAATATAATTTTAATAAAATAACCGATTTTAGCGTATTAAAATATCTCTGCTTTAGTGCTTGCATAAAAACAATCTTGAGTTCGATTCTCTGCCAAACAATGAATTGCTTTGTACGGTGGGATTTTTTTCCAATGTATTCGCACCTTCATATATCATAAATAAAGGTTCGCAACTATAACTCAAATAAAATTTGGTAATATAATGTCATTATACATTGATTTAATACAAGAAATACACTATTAGGCGCTAATTGTTTCCGCTTGAACTCTCATGGTTACCAAACTTTAAAAAATACATGACTTACACAATATATAAATTATAAACTTAAAATTTGCAACTTGATCTAAAAAAAATATAATCATAAAATAGTATTTTAAATTTATTGACAACTACTTTGTTACTCCAAGACAATCCATCCAAAACATACAACATTATTAGGTATCTCAGACCTACATATATATAGAGGCGCATCAACATCACTATACAAATATGCATACCCGATGGCTTTTTAAATAAATAGTCTAGCCAAAATTTATAGATAAACTGCGCTCATGCTCAGCACACTGGTGTAATAAAAGTCTGGGCGAACACAATAAATAAAAGAATGCTCATGAAGCGTAAAATATAGTCTGTCGAATATCACGTGCTAACAGTTTCGGCTTGGGCTGCTCAGTGCTCACCCGGGGAGCTATGTAAATATGAATTTACAACTCGCGAGGGATTTCTGCTGTGTTGTTTTTACTTCTAATGCGATTTCAACATTTAGGTAATTCTGTGAATAATATAGGTGTGAATTATCAAACATATATGGTATTTTTTAGGTACTTACATTTTTTTTAAGGAGGTATACCTGAAATACATGATTAGGACTAATATGAATATACTTATTAAATGGAAATGAAATTATTATTATATTTAAATTTAGCGTTTTAAGGAAGCAATGACAACGAAAAAAAGGTGATAGTCGTACCTTCTTGGAGATATGAATAATATTAATGCAAAAGATTTCAATTGTTGTGAAATTTTAACAAATAAATTGTGACGTAGGTTTTTTATATTTTTATAAAACATTTATTTAAGGACACAAGTTTAGTTTACAAAACATATTGATCGGAGTTAGACAATTATTGTTACAACAATTAATTACTACAGTAAACATACAAAATAAAGCCGTGTTGGCATAGTGCCGTCAGCGTGCGAATCTCATCCCTAAGGTCGTAGGTTCGATCCCCGGCTGTGCACAAATTGATTTTTTTCTATGTGCGCATTTAACATTCGCTCGAACGGTGAAGGAAAACATCGTGAGGAAACCGGCTTGCCTTAGACTCAAAATGTCGACGGCGTGTCAGGCACAGGTGGCTGATCACCAACTTGCCTATTAGATTTAGAAATTTGAGGTACAGATCTAAAAAGGTTGTAGCTTCACTGATTTATTTTATTTTTCTTTTTAAACACACAAAATATTTTTTGTTAAATTACAATATTAAAATTAAAAACAAAAAAATCTAGTAATTTTTACCATAGAAATCAAACAATCTTTTCCTTTATTATTAGATCATAAATTTAATTTGCTTGGGCTAGAAAATATTTATAAGTCTGAATATGCTTATAAAAGCCTCAAAAATCAACTTTTGATTTAAACGAAATGACAAATCGGTTTCATACATCACACACCTATGTTCTTTCGGTTTGACGTAACATATCGCGTACCTGAATATGCAGTATGCTTGTGATGATAAATTAACTAACACATTAATCTGCCCCACTGCTAAATCCTTAAACCAGACTGCATCTTGATGGATGATCAGCTCGAGTGAGCATACAAATGTCGATGTACTAGATTTACCTCGTTAAAAATTTCGCAAAACTTAAAAGTAACTGTTTGATGGTTCCCAGTAATATTAGCGTCACGAAGATGTGCAGCGTTTTTGTCGAAGAAAAGGGAGAGAGCGATTGAGAGAGAGTAAGAAAGGGCGAACGTAGCATGAACCAAATAGCCATGGAGAATTTTTTTTTAATAAATTTAAAAAATATATATAGTTTGTATTAATTTTCGACACTTTTAATATTTAAATGACAATTAAACCAATTACATTCCTAACATATCGTCCTTTTTCTCCCCCTTTAAGTCTCGGAAATCTAAAGTTTTAGATTTGTATAAATATGAACAAGACTTAAAAATTAGTTTTCCAAAGAAGTTTTACTTCTGACATTTGTACTTTGTACGCACGCAATTTTTCGTCTATGTGCGCAATTTATAACTCGTGAGGAAAAGGACATGCCTTAGGCACAAAAAGTTGCCGGTGTGTGTCAGGCACAGAAGGCTGTTCATCTACTCACTACTACTACTCAGAAAGACAGAATATAGAATTTTGAGGCCCAGTTCTAAAAGCTCTGTGGCGCCACAGGATTTTAAAATCAGCTTATCGAAGTGGTTATTATCAAAGATAACAACCTATACTTTTAATAGGACTGTCTGAAGATGTACATTATTTTGAACTAAAATAGCATCCAATGGCCATTGTAGTGCTTCTCAAACAAGTTATCGGTCACAATTTTTACATTGTATTTAGTAATTAACTATACAAAAAGATATGTGGTCAAAATTTTATAAAAACCAAAACATCATACAAAAAGCGGTAAATATTTCAGCAAAATTGAAAATAAATTACTCTTTTCGTTACACTGATTTTATATTCGATATTTAATCGCTGCATGTCACGCTATTGGTATCAGAGGAATCCCGCATGTCATTTCGTCGCCGGAGGCAAGAAATTGCACGGAGCACGCCATGAAACGCATCCAGTATAACTAGATCTATTCCGAACCGTATTTCAGTTGACGTGACATGAGAATCAAGTGCCATTGGGGCCTGGTTATTGTGTGGCTCGTTGCACCCCTGCAGGGCATATTGGACAATCTACCGTACCTGACATAACAACCTATTTGATTACAGTAAATTGAGTCATCATCATGAGCATGATATTGTTCAGAATCGATTCATTTCTGATTGAATGTTTAATTTGGTAAAATTAACATTACAAAGGTGTTGTAATTGATCTGATTGCGACTTTGAAAGTCGATAAAAATTGTGGCGTCTTTTGCTTAGCAATTAATTTTTATCAGACTTTTAATGTAGATGAATCACATTCAGCTTTGCGATTCTGTAACTGGCTTTTCGAACTCACTTATCAGAATGCCAAATCATAAAATGACTGCTTCACGACTGATTTGAGCGCGTCCACCGCTGCGAAAACCGCTGTGAGAGTTCGAAAAGTGAGTTACAGAATTGCAAGGCAGAACATAAAGAAATATAATGTTAGTCTCATATTAGTTGAACGTATTTAAACAGTTTTAATGTACAATAAAAGTAGTACCATCTAAGAGCGAAGTATTTAGTTTTTGTCTAAGGAGTCTAGACACAATTTGAATTATAAAATTAAGTTGATATATGAATATGTTAGCTATTCGTTAAACTAATATAATACTTATAGCTACAATGCAATATCTGCAATACCCTGATCTTATCTGATCTTATTTATCTTATCTTTGTCTGAAGTGCCCAAAAGACTACTTTAAAACACTGGGCCTGTAATATTCTACTTTATTACTATTCGTACTATAAACAAATAAACACAATAACACTAACTTTGAGGAAGTGCCGTTCATTACATTACGTATAAGTTAGCTGACCGTAGAAATAAAAGTTTAGTACAAAGATGTTAACACTTTCCGCCTGGTACCAGTGGTTTAACCATAAAGGCCCTCAAGTCAAGGATCCCGGGCCTTTAAAATTAGAATCGAAATATATATTATCACACTAGATGACCTCGTGAACTTTGTTTCACAAATATATATTTGTGTCAAAACTTTTAAAATAAACCAAAGAGACCGGACCTCATACCGCAGACTACATGCTACACAACCAAGAGATAACTTTTTATTTCTAAAAAGACGTCCAATTCCCAACTAAGAACAGTTTTTATTAGAAAATTCAATTGTTGTTTTTAGAATTTTTTGTTTCCCACCATTTAAACCTTCTCTGATCTTCCACAAATATTTCAAGATCATAATTAGCCAAATTGGTCCAGCCGTTCTCGAGTTTTAGCGAGACTAACGAACAGCAATTAATTTTTATATATATAGATAGAATGTACTTACAAAACTGTGTATGTCTTTTACATTCAGTTTATTCAGTATATTCTCAGGATTACGAAAACAAATTGCCATTGAATAGTGATATACTACCTATTTGGCACTTTGCTACTTAATAAAGTCGAGCTATTAAATAATTTACCAAATTTAATAAGTTTATAGTCTAAAAATTAATAAAATTTGCTCGTTTTTTAACAAAATTGTAGGAAATTTGAGGCCCCTGAGTAACAGGGCTCTAGAAGGAGCAATGACGGCCGAACCGGTAACGAAAAGGTATTTAGGGGACGCCAAATGGAGCAAACTTTGCACTCGGGTCCTTGCGGAGGTAATGACCCAAGTTTTTGCTTTTCTTGTCACCACTTGTTTTTCACTGATTTACCATTGTTTTTATGTTTTAAGGATTTTTGTACGTTGCGAGTAGGCCTTGTTGAAATTAGGCGCGTGACCTGATTTAAAGTACGTAAAACAGATATTTAGTAAATACTTTTAGTGTTTCCTAAATGTTTTAGTTAATATAAAGTGACTACGTATTCATACTATATACATTACATAATAATAAGACAAAAACAATTGTGAAAAGGGTCCATAAAAATTACTCACTTAAATTTTCGAACACAAAAATCCTGCGAAACTATTTATGAGCTATTCTATTACTACGAGCGCAGACTTTCAAACACTACAATTAGACCCACTATATATTAACACTATAAAAACCCTATATTAAATCGATAGTTTCGTAACAATTTTGCGACGGTTATAACAGTCTTCGGCGTGAAAGAAATGACCTCACACGAACTTCCCAAAGTGGATATGAATAATACAACAAGTTACCCAACTTTACCAACAAGAATTTTATTTTATCCATTTTGCCTGACTTGTGTCATTACTAAAAGTTTTCATTCTAATAATTTTCTGCTTTTAAAAACTTTATATTGTAACTGGGATCTTGTTTGCGTCGGACAATATATTGTTTTCACTAATAATATAAACATGTGCGGGAACTTGCGAAAATATCCCTCTTCTCTATATTAAAAACTGGTGAAAAATATACTGCAATATCGTATAACGTTCCTCATAAACGCTAGATACCAGAGAGAGCCTAGAGATAGATAGGAAAATAAGATGTGAAAGAAAGAAAGAAAGAAAGAAAAAACTTTATTATACACAATAAACAGGATATTTAGGTAAAGTAAAGTGCACTGGCCCCCACATTAGGATTCCCCGTGTTGTGGGCAGCCAGTCTCTTCCTTTTGACATGTAAACAGTATTTTATAAATTATATTAATGATTTCTACACGTTTATATTTAAACTATTTTTGCACAATAAGAATATTTTCAGTATCAGCATATGACATGTTAACAAGACATTGTTAACGGCAGTTTGATTGTAGAAAATTATGTTTAGCATCTTGGCAATAATTAGCTAAGTTCATGGTATAAAATCGGTGGCGCTACAACCTTTTTAGGTCTGGGCCTCAGATTTTTGTATCTGTTTCATGATCAATCTAATAGAACAAGTAGGTGATCAGCCTTCTGTGCCTAACACATGCCGTCGACTTTTTGGGTCTAAGGCAAGCCGGGTACCTCACGATGTTTTCCTTCAAGGTTCTAGCGAAAATTAAATTTGCACATAGGTATATAGAAAGTCTATCGGTGCACAGCCGGGGATCGAACCTACGACCTCCGGGACGAGTGTCGCACGTTGAAGCCACTAGGCCAACGCTGCTCAAGGTATAATAAGTGTAATATGAAAATAGTGAGCGGTGGCCAAGCGTCTTGAGCGTGCGTCTCTAATCTCTGAGGTTCAGATCCCGACTCTCCACCAATGAACAGTTTCTTTCTATTTAACATTTGCTCGAAACCAGAAGAAATCATCGTGAGTTACCGGCATGCCTTAGACCAAAAATCATGTTCATTGTTAGGCACAGAAGGCCAAAGGTTGTTGCACCACTTTTTATACGAAAATATGATTTTTATAGAACAGGGGTCAACCGGGTAGGAGGTTCAATTGGTTCAACTTACTTCGGTGGGCAGCTGGTTCCACATATAGTGGCAAAAACTGCCTTAAAAAACGCTCAGTTGTGCAACGACGGACGTCGAGGTGATACGGGTGGAATTTCGTATTCTGCCTCGACGTCCGATGATGAAACTCAGCTGCAGGTATTAATCCAAAAACCTCCTCTGAACTTTCCATGATAAATGTGGTAGAAGATGCAGGGGTCTCTCACATCTCTACGCAATGTCAAAGGATCAAGCCGCTCGGAAAGGGAATGGTTGATATGTAGTTCTTTACATTATAGCTTGCTCCATAATTTTGTGACTTATATGCAGACAGCGTTTCATACTTTGTCAAGTTCATCTTACAGGCTCCAAGTAGATTTAAGTAAGCCGGTTTTGTGAAAATTTTCGTACAAAATGTCTGATTTTATGCGTCCTACTCTTAAATATCGACTTCGGTTTTGTCTCAAAAGCGGTGGTGCTACAACTCTTAGTAGACTTAGATTTATGTATCTGTTTTCTTAATAATTTTTACTTTTACAAGTAGTTTTAGTATGTCAGCCTTACACCTGAAACAGAGCATAAATTTTGTGTTAAAACATTAAAAAATTAGTTCGGAATTAAACCTCGTGCCTCAAAAGCCGAGATATCACATACACCCGTTTTATCCTGTTTGAGTTTGATAACAAAGTTATTGTTCCTAACAACACGGCTAACATTATGATAAATCTTAATAAACCTAAAACATGATTATAAAAACCTAATTACGGAGTAATAAAAAATTTAAGTCTAGCTTTTACGTACTTATGATTCTTGTACGTCAAATTCAAACGTCTTCATTTATTTTACACTCCTATAGGTAACTTAAATTATACGTATCAAACAAAAATGTTCAAACATTTAAGAAACGTAAGAAAAAACCAAAAAAATTATATTATTATATACCTAATTCGTGTAGTGTGATAGTGTATCAGGATAGGTACGTGAGGGTGTGGTCAGGCGCGCTAAGGATATCTTTAATACTTCGCATATTCAGTTTAAACAAGTCACGGCTTAAGACAAGGGAGTCTTACGCTAAGTCTGGTTTCTGAATATTACCCTTATCTATTAAGGAAAGGACACTCTATTCTTGTATTCTATTCAAGTTATTATATTATAGGTTCTAATGCCAGAAGGCTAAATATTCAGATTTGTTACTCCATCCCTCACGGTTACAGAGTCGTATCTATATATGGCACAGTGCTGTACACAATTTGTAGCGAACGGAATAATTTATTTCCCTACCGTTATAGTAGATAGCCTACCTTTACCCCGTACCTCTATTTGGAGAGCTTAATGGAGGTAAGTGAAAAACTATAAATTACGATACCCTACTAAAAGGATAATCACGCGACCAAATGAGAATATAGAGCCCCTAAGTGGGCGCTTAATTGATAAAGGATCTTGAGTTAGTGTACCCTATCCAACCTATATTATTAATATGCATTATTAAAATAAAACAATTGATAAAGTTTAAATTTAAATATATACGTTTTTATAGAATCAATACAGCGTTAGTGTTTTGTTTTTAAACAAAATACTAATGGAAATAGTAAGCCTGCTTAAACGTGCTAAGGGATTTGAAGAGCGATAATTAGTGTTATATACATATTTATGAAATACAAGATCGTTGTAATAACATTCGGTATCTTTTTAAGGACTATGAATAAGAATATTTCGCATTGTGTGTGTGTATTACAGCCATTTGTTTAGACTAGTATTAGATTAGTAGCACTTGTTAATAAGATCCCGGACGACATACACGACGGGCTCACTTAGAGTGAAACGTTTATGAACGAAATAATTAATTAAGTTTTATTTTGACTTATGACAGTTTAATGTTTTTTAAAGATTAACATAGAAGAGTTATATATTGTACCTACGATACTTTATTTATATTAAAAAGACAATATAATCTCCTCATATTTTTCAGTCATGAAAAGAATTATTATTCATTTTTAGTACATGTTTATGAAAAGCATTACGAATTGAATAGGCTTATAATCCATCAGAAAATATGTGAAGTATTTCATAAAATATTAAACCTCATTCCAGACGCCCTCTAGAGGATGTCAGGTGAGACCTTTACACCTAATAACACGGTCTATGATAAAAACTATATCCAATTCACTAGAAAGGGTGAATATTGAATAATATTAGTTTTCGTATGAAGTCACGTAATCCAACCACTTTATACAGAGCGTTTTATAAATTCCTGTAATATAATCGAATCGAAAATGCACTTAGAGAATTAAATGTATCAAGTGTTATAAAACTCATTTATATATACAGGTATAAAGATCTTATTAGGATAATTTTTCATTTAATTTTTCTTAAGATAGTTTTTGCCGCACACCACCACTATGTGGAACCAGATGCTCACTGAAGTATTTCCGAACCAATTCGACTTAGGGTCCTTCAAGAAAAGAGCGTACAAATTCTTAAAAGGTCGACAGCGAGTTTGCGAGCCTTCTGGCAGTGAGAGTGTCCATGGGTGGTATCACTAATATCAGATGAGCCTCTAGCCCGTTTGCCTCATATAATAAGCTATAGTTATTTATTTACACCTCGTTTCCTTAAACATATAGAAGAGGTTACATAAGTTATTAGGTATCGTTTTATTTAAGTTTTTATAAGTAAAGATTTAAATTAAAACACCCCATGTGTTTCCGGTCATAATATACTGCATGAATACGTCAGGGAATAACGTAAAACTGAATTTTGGTTGAATTGAAAATTGATGTTGAGTTGAAAAAGCGTTTACCGGCTTTTAAATTCGCGTTTTATTTTGGCTTGTTTTGGTGAATTCTATTCGGACTTTAAATGCCATTTAGTTTTGTATAAAAAGAAATTTAAGTGTTTAAGTACGTAATGAAAATGAAAAAATAACAGAAAATCAGAAGTCCATTAGTAGTGACTGATAATATCCTAAAAATATATTATGTTATCTTATTTAAAGTTTCATGTCATTTAATACATACACACAGCACTGCAATAAACACAGTAGGCACATGAAGTACTTTGCAATGACTAAATTGAGCTTGAAACTGAAACTTTGTAAAAAAGCTTTGCTTTATTTTGGTTTCAAAACCAGTCCCGATACTACCTTAATGACCAACTACAACCTGAGATTCCTATATATGTTTCGTTATATTTTTTTAAATATATTATAGGCAAGTAGATGGTAAGCATTATGTGATACACGCCGACGACTTTTTGGGTTTAAGACATGCCGGTTTCCATACGATGCTTTTCCTTTACCGTACGAGAGAGTGTTGCACACATAGAAAGAAGTCGGTTGGTGCACGGTCGGGGTTCGAATCTATTATTTCAGGGCGGTCTCAGGTATCATTGATGTCTTATTAAATGTAAAAATAGATATAAAGCAGTCCAAGTTGCGATGTATTAAAACATGTTACTAAAAGTCTTCAGATATATTAAAATAGTGATAGCTTTTATATAGGTGTACCTTAATCTAGGTAGAGCAAGCATATACATATAGAAATACACGCTTTAAAAGTAGAAAGGTATAGGTATAGCAAAATCACAAGTACAAAGGCTTTGCATGGAAGTGTCCTTAGCGATGCATTCTCTGCCTTTGTACTAGGCTACGTCAAGCTGTACATTATTAGACTGCAACCTTTCTGAATCCGAAACCTTAATTGTGAGCCTTCAATGTATATCTGCCATAAAATAGGACTTCTTCATTATCCATTTGGTATAAAAATGTGTATAATGTTGGGAAGGGAGCAATGTTGGCCCAATAGTTTGCTTGCGCCGGCTGTGCACCAATGGACTGTTCATCCGCTCGTAGAGCGAAGGATAACATCGAGAGGAAATCGTCACGCGTAGTCTAGTTTTACTAAGAATGTTGACAGTATGTCATCAGGTACTTCTAACAACAATGATCACAGAATACAGAAAACTGAATACTGAAGGGTTGTAGCGCTGGTTTTTGTAGTAAATGGATTTTACAACGCCTATGTACCTATTAGTGGCAGTGTTGTATCACTTTATATAATTGATATTAAATCTGATTATTATCAGGTATATTAGAGAATTTATTTTTTCACTAAATTTAAAAGTATTATCAGCGTTAACGTGTGATTTAACAGAGAATAACGGAGGCGGTCACTGTTGAAAACAAAAGAGCGATAAAAAATTTATCCTCACAAATTGAGTGTTGTCTCAGCACAGCTGCTGTCGAGAGATAAGCGACCCTTTCTTTTTGCCGTTTTAAATTGATATTTAGATGACGTTTCTCTCTAAATTAACTTCATTATTTTGACTAGTTTACGCGTGTAACGTTCATTAATAACAATAATTCGACTGTTTGACTGTATTGGAAATAAATAATTTCCCGCGCTGTTATGTCAGTTGTCAGTGCTTGACATTTGACAGAGTGCGACGATTGACATGAGTAAAAAGGCTTGTTGTTACGTATCAATAAAATAGTTTAATCTCAGTTACTTATGTTGAACGCATTATATTAAAAAAGTACGGTACGAAACACCGAAATCAAGCACACGAGTGAACCCTAGACTCTAGACCAGTTTTGTAACTGGGAAATGTTAGAAGAGACCCATAGTTTTAAATTGTATAATAAATATAATTAATCAGTTCCGTGGCTTAAAGGCTAATGCAAAAAAAAATACCGGGAAAATAATAATTCCTTCGGGTTAAAAATCTGGTTACAAAATTTAGTAAAGAGACACAGAAATTGACTCCCTTGCTAAATTTGAGTTTATACGAGTATAACATAAATTATGAAATTATACTCAATTTATAATTGACAAAAACTATACTGAATTCGAAATAAAAGAACATGAATTTTCATATTTCTGTCGACTTTGGGTACAAAGGCCAATTTCCCTTTGAAAATCGAAAATTGTATTTTTATTGGCTTCGGTTTTGCGGTATAATTAATACGAAGTACGGTAACTGCAGTTTAATAAGATGGTCCGCTTAAATCTCTTTGAGGGTCGAAATTGAAAATTTTGATATAAAATATTGAAATTAATCAAATTATATTTTATTGCAATTAGATTTTAACAATGTATAATAATGCTTTTTTCATAAGTTACCGAATTTAATATTATATCCAGCTGGTGTATAAGGATTGTCGTCAAAATGCGAAAATATCATGTGTACATAGCTAGTACTCTAGTACACACAAATACTCGTATATACTAGCTATCTAGTAGCCGTGCCCAACGAATTCATGCCCTTCGATTTTCAATTCTAGAACCGCTTATAACTGGAACATTGGAAGAAACTCCAAAAATTCGAGTTTTGAGTTAAGCGGATTTTGATTCGTAGGGGGGGGGGTTAAGATTTATTCTTACTCATTTTGACTTACATTGTAGGGAAATCCTACAACATCTATAGTTCGAAGAAAACTAAGTATCTTAATAAGTTTCAAATTATCGAATTGTAAATTTTGTATGATATGACATGGCCTTGTTCGAGACACAGCTTTGATTTATTTTTTTGAGTTATAGAAGGAAAATATTACTGCAAGGCCTCACTGATTATTTCGACTAATAAAGGGATGAGATTTCAAATACTGGAGATTTTCGGGCTTGAAGGAAATGAAACTATTTTTCGAGTTTTGGAGGTTCAATTTAAAGAAGTTTTACTCTAATTAATATAATTGCCCTCTCAAGAACTAAATTAAATGCATTTTTAAATAGCATCTTTTAAAGAGGTAAGAGTTCATGAACCTATTATCCGCGCACCTTAAAACACGAAACTTGGAAGGCTATTGTTATCTTCAATTACCTGAGTGCAGATTGTATAAGTCTCCTATATATATTGAATACGGATGTTTGAGTAATAGGACAACCGTCGAACGAACTCATGCTTGTCGTCCGCTCAACGAAGACGGCCACACTTTTGGTGTTTCAATGATAATGCTTCAATATATCATTTGAAATACTTTATATAATTGTTGAAAATTGAAACAGCTCTTGACCTCAGCTTTAGATTATGGATATTTATTACTATGGAATGTATTCGTAAAAAAATGAAAGACTTAATCGGTGCTTTAAGCTTAGAGGGACAAGCAAGTATATAATCACGAAAGACGATTTAATGATCAATCACTCTGAACTGGCTTGTATAATGACCAAAAATCACCGGTTAACAATTGTTAGAATCGTTTAATATTAAAGCTAATATTCAAATAAAAATCGCCATTATAAAGTTGAATAAGAATTAAAAATGGGGACTCCAAACTTCCTAATCTTTCTTAGATCCTAGTGGAAAAGTCAACGTGGAAATAACAGGGCGCGTCGCACCGGCCGGCGGCGTCAGGCGTTACTTCCTTCACCCACGCAGTACCGTTTTTGTCGACGACGCGAGAGGGCGCCTCACGCGTCCCCCGACGCACGTGACTTGTTGCTTAGTACTTAAATATTTACACAACAATTCTTAAACATAATGTGAATAAAATAATGCACGGTCATGAATTTTATATCGAAACCCCTCTTGAACCACGCAAAACTATCTATGTTTCTAAGTTTCGTATTCGTCATTTTACTTGCCGCTATTTTACTTCACATAAAATCCGACACTACAAGCAAAATTCAGACAGACTCCATTCAATACGAGTCCGAGATAAATGCGACAGTCTCGGAACCGAGGAAAACGAGAAGAAAAGAATACCTGTACCGACTTTTGACAAATACGACCCGTTCCCTCATACAAATGGAAATAAAAGCTAGGAGACTGGAAGAAAATATGCGTAGGATTAAGGAGAAAACTGCGGATTTATTGTGGAAAAATAAGGATACAGCTCTCTGGCAAATTTTGTTTAAAAATATTAGTAGGCATATTTCAATTAGACACGAATTCCACCAACATTCCAGTTTGAGGCGTATAATGCAAGATCACACACACATACGTAAAGTCCGGAGTGTACGTGAACGATGATGTGCTAGTGTTAATTAGTTTAAAGAACTGTAAAATATAAAGCAAGTAGTTATATAGGATATAAATTTCAAAGACTAACAGAAAGTGAATAGACAATTTGCAGACAGAGCACGTACGTACCACTACTGTATTTTATTTTTGTAGATTTCGCTGAAAAGTTTAGTTTTCATATTTCACTAGCATTACTTAGGATTATATTCTTGCTTGTTTTATTCAATAAGGCGTTTAAATTTTATCATACATATTAGACGTCTGCAATTCTTTATTTTTAATTTATGTTATTATTATTAATTACTTAAAATGTCACATGGGACATGCTGCAGCTCCTTACAAACATTTTGTAAAACGAAAAAATGGCGATTAAAAAGAGTGGCGGAGAGTTTATTGCCAGTTCTTCTCTCCCGTACTACGCCCTTGATTTGAGAACTGGCAGTAAATGTAAAATTAGAAGCATTAATATATATTTCTTTACTGACAAGTCATAAGTGTACATTATGTTACCTATGTGATTAAATTATTTTTTATTTATTTATTTTATTATTATTTATTAAAGAACACAATATAATACTGCTGTAATTATTAAATATCAATTTAAATTTCGCGCCAAAATGTTACTCTTACTCATTCCAATATGTATTGTCTTTGTTATATCTCTTTACTCTGTGTATACTATTAAAAATAAATTACTCGAAGTGAATCAACTTCCACTATTTACAAAAGAGTTATATAACAGTATAAGTCATAGTCGTTATTTATACAACAATTATCACACTTTTGGAACTGTCTTTTATTATTTTTTTTGCTTTAGAAAATAAAATATAAATACGATTTACATAGATTCGCGAGGAATATTATAATTAAAAATATGAAGGTAGGTAATGTCGTATTTGCGCGGCTAATAATACATTACGGTATGATAACAATTAAAATAAAATATAAAACCTTTATGTAAAATAACTTTGGAAAAGCTATGAATATATATAATACTGCAAAAAGTTAATTTGATTTGATTTGATTAGCCTTTATTGCTGACACCCATACAATGTAATAACAATTATTTAAGTTACATAAAAAAACACTTAATTCTAACACATAAATAAAACTTAATCTAATGCATCATGTGACCCGTTTTTGGTAATCAGCGTGTCCTGTGACACGTAGGCCTCTTCCAGCTGTTTCCATTCTTTTCTGTTATTAGCTCTTCTTGTCCAAGTTGTGCCTCCTATTATCTTAATATCGTCTGCCCATCTCTTGGTCGGTCTTCCTCTTTTCCTTTTTCCATCACGTGGTTGCCATTCTGTAATTATTTTTGTCCATTTCAACCTGCTATCTAGCAAAAAATTAATAATTGTATTAAATGAAGGTCATTTAAATGTGCAAGAATAAATATAGTTTAGAACACTGCAGATTTTACAGTTATGACAGTATATTTACAGATTTTTTTTTAAACATCAAAACATTACAATTTACTTTCATCTATCTAAAAGGTTAAATTGTTTTGATAGCCTATTGGAAAATTATAATCTTTTTTATCCTTATTAGTTTATTTAAATAATTAAACGTAAAGTATAAAATATGCTATCTCGATGAATTGTTACTCAGGGATTTAGCTATATACATTTCCAAAATAAAATAAATGTCTAGTCGTAGCCGCAGTACTTAATACAATCAGCAGTGTTGGTCTAGTTGCTTCTGCGTGCGACTCACCTTGAGGTAGTACGTTCGATCCCCGGCTGTGCATCAATGGAAAGTCCTTTCTATGTGCGCATTAAACATTCGCTCGAGCGGTGAAGGAAAACATCGCGAGGAAACCGGCTGGCCTTAGACTCAAAAAGTCGACGGCGTGTGTCAGGCACTGGAGGCTGATCCTACTTGCATATATTGAAAAATGATCATGAAACATTCAGAAATCTGAGACTTAAAGAGGTTGTAGCGACACTGTTTTTTTTTACTATAGACAGTAACTATTTTTCGTGGTAGGTACACCGTATTTCGGTATCAAAATCATCAGCACTAGTTGAACCGTTATCATTCACAACATTAGTCATTAGTCAATTCTCGACCGGTTCAGTGTGTTAACGTTGGAATGTCTTGCTGTGAGTAAAATTTAATAATTTACTTGAAGCTAGATAAGAGGGCAATTTTATTGGTATTAAAAAAATAAATATAACTACGATGAATATGCAAATCATTACGTGTAATTAGTAGCTTCGTTGGTGATAATAATATATTTGGCGTTGACGTAGTATTTGATTATGACTATAGAAATAAAAAGAATAAAGGTCATAGTTATATGTGTATGTTTACTGATATCTGCATTTCTAAAAATAGATTATAATGAATTATACAATGTATGCATGTAATAAAACTACTAATATTTATGTTCAAACATGTTTTTCTGTATGTGGTATCATTTGTACATTTACAGACGTTATTAAAAAAAAATATTACTGCCCATGTTTCCAAATTGATTGATTGAACGAGAAGAACAAGAATCCCACAAAAAGTGGACTTTTTGATTACCAAGTGTTTTGTTTTTCAAGAAGTAGGGAACTCTAACTACTTTACCACGCTCCACGAGATATGGAATTAATAACAATGAGTGACTACTGAATTGATTTTGTAGTAATTTTTGCTGTTCGTAAAGTTCGTTCTGTTTTGTTGACAGAGTTACTATGTCCTTAGCTCCAATTTCTAACAACTCTTTAAGAGACAATTACGATAGATATTATATTTATAAATACTCCTAGTTCTAGTGTAGGTATAGTTCCTATAATTTTTGTACATTATCAGTACTACCCGCCAAGTGAGATAATTATATTATGACAACAACCGGGTAAGATATCCAATGTCAAATCGTAATTCGTAGGTTTTGATATGAAGCGAATTTTAGTTTTTTTTCTGTAGATCACTTTACAAATCATATTATGTTTATATTAAAAAAAAGGTCTCAAGTAGTGTTTACATAGAAAAACAACCGTAGTATATTAAAAAAATCCTCTTTATATAAATTTCGTATCAACACTGGCATAAAGGTTCAAAGGGTTAAAAAATAATAAAATAAGACCCTTCAATGAGTTGACACAGTTTTCGAAGAGGTTCTTGTAACAGAATAAAAAATAACCTACTTCTAAAGCTATCACAACTCCTATCAAAAATGTAAAAGAAACCCTTATAAGGTACTATATTGAAAAGACGTTATAGAGATTTCATATCAAAACATTGAAGTATTGAAGACTTCTTATGATTATGACGAAATTGGAATAGATTTTTATTCGGTTTATTATTTAACTAGATTGATGTGTGTGTTTCATATCAACTAATATACTTAGCTAAAATTGTTTAGTATATTGTAATACTTTAGTATCAGTCTAACCAAGTTCATAGATGTTCTTATATTTTTATTTCACTAATAAAAATACCAAATATCTTTTAACAGAGATGTGGGGTCTCTCTGCATCTTCTACCGTATGTAACCGTGTTTTCAGAGTTGTTCGGATTAATACCTACAGTTGAGTTTTATCATCGGACGTTGATGCAGAATACCAAATTCCATCCGTATCACACCGACGTCCGTCGCTATACAACAGACAACTGATCGTCATTTAGGGCAGTTTTTGCCGCGCACCAACGCTATGTGGCACCACACATTGAAATAATTCCGGACCAATTCGACTTCTTAAGGGTCCTTCAAGAAAAGAGCGTACCAATTCTTAACGCAACGCACTCGCGAGTCTCCGAGTATTGAGACTGTCCAGTGTCCATTGGTGACGGTATCAATTAACATCAGATGCCTTCTGCCTTGCGGCCGTTGACCTCCTGTTCTAAAAAAACCATATAATGAAATAAACGTAGGTACAAACGATTCGCACGTATGATTACAGCGGTGATTTTATTCTGTAAAACAGGAAGTAATTTATAGTTTAATTGGCAACTACAAATTAAAGAATCCAACCACCAAGAATAAAGAAAAGTGTATTTATCGTAGAAATTTAAAAGAAAGTTTCATTAGAAAGTGCTTTTTGATTCGAAACTTGAATTGTTAGTTATGTTTTCGTAATAAAAACTTTTTGCTACAAAGCATCAATATATTCAATTATAAGCCAAACTCGTCCTTCCAAATAACCAAAAAAAATGCGCGATAAAGCAATTTGACAGTAACAATGTAACAAACATATAGTTAGAGATATGATAAACAAACAATAGCCGACTGATGAGATTACGTAGAACAAAGGAGTAATTTATATGCAGGCATTACCTGACGCGATTACCGAATTGCGAGGGACGCTCCCTCTATGTCGCTCATTGTATAATTTTAGCGTTGATACGCTATGAACTTTTTACCGTTGTATTTTATAACAAGTCTGAAATAACCATTTAATTTTAATACACTTTCATTTTATTAATGATTAGGGCAGCAAGAGATTCATAGTCGAGACCTAACAATAAGTATTATTTTGTATTTTTTTTTATGTAATAGGAGGCAAACGGACAGGAGGCTCACGTAATATTAAATGATACCGCCGCCCATGGACACTCACATTGCTTGCGTTTGCCGGCCTATTAAGAATTGGTACGCTCTTTTCTTGAAAGACCATAAGTCGAATTGGTTATGACTAGGACCCTAAGTGAAATTGGGAACTTACTCGTATTCCGAATGTTCCCAATTTCATTTGAAAAAGGAACGTTTAGTTCCTACACTAAAATTAAATAAATATCTATAATCTACTAGCGGACCCGACAGACTTTGTCCTGTCTTAACTATGAATATTGATTTCAAATTGGTAAAATTAATTAAAAAATATTTCAGAAACAAAGTGCTTATTATTCTAATGCTTTATGTTATACAACATTCTTTGTTTGTTTTTCTGGCTCGCATATTATTATATTATCAATATAATAACTCCGATCGAAGCATTTATTTTAAACGATATTCATTTTTCTTACATCCTCTTTGACGATATTTGCAGCACGCATTCTGTCAATGTTATGTCAAACGCCATAAGGTTACATCAAAAAGTTTGAATTGTATGGTGGTTAAGTATTCTTAAATTTTCTAATTTTCCGCAAAATTTTTCTTTTTTTCTTTTATATACACAACAAAAAAAAATCTGACAAATCGGTCAAGCCGTTTTCATGTTATGTCGTGACAACGGAAAACGGGTTTCATTTTTATATATATAGATATACATTTTCGTAAAGGGCCTTTCCTATTATTTGTCTTAATATAGATATAGTTATGTAAGCTTTATTACATTATTGTTTCCCGCCGAAGGGACAGTGATTGAGGGGCGGATTCATTTATTTCGGTTGAGCTCCGTATCAGGTTTCCCACAGACTCAGAAATACCCTAATTTTTCACAGATTTTCGAGAAATATTTATTTAAAAATAGAACAAAATCTAAGAATGTAGACAATTTCGATTTAATAAGATTTCAGATCATTATTTATTTCAATTCTGAAGCAATTTTAATAAAGCCTGCTTCCGCAAACTTTGTTTCGCCTTATTAGATTTTTTCGTAGCCTTTTTAGTAGCTACATACCAACACATGTAACATTTTGCGCTGATACGTCATAAAGACTGTTCACTTTTCCGGAATAAATATCTAAGTAAAAAGAAAACTAACTAACTTTTTAAATATTTAGTAGTTGTTGTTGTAAGTAAGAATACAGTAACAACTATCATGCAAAATTTCATTTTATTTCATTCATTTCAAACATTTTATAATGTGCATGCAAAAATTAGTTTTATTTCAATAAATTCAAACATTTTCATTCTAATCCTTTAAAAACAGTTTTTATGTTTTTCCGTGTAATTTTCCCAATTTTTTCACCATAAAAACCTTCTTCAGAGTTTAAGGAATATTTTTTTTTAAATACTTGAATTTGTTCAGCAGTCTTCGAGTTTTGCGCTTAGCAACATGTTTTGCAATTCATTTTGTTATGTAGATATCTCAATTAATATAGAACTAATTATATATATATATATATATATATATATTATATATATATCTACTCGTATATATAAATTTACTTTTACGTTTTTATGGCTTATATCAAATTATTATATTTCATCACGATTCAGCAGATTCTAACCACGACGACTGTTAAGTACAAACATTTATTTAAATGAATAATAATTAATATATTCGCGTTTATCTCAATCAATATTTATTTAAAGGCCCATTAAAGCAAGAAATGCTCTGTAAATTGTGACAATTATATTTTTTTTACAGGACAAACTTATATCAAATTAGCAAACAAAGTATTCTCGCATTTTCGATACACTTGGTTCTATTTTTGACAATTTGATTTTTACAGGCAAAGGTCCCGGCTACGCGTTTCCATTAGACGCTTTTAACAATGGCCCTAGAGAGGAGCTGTTGTACGTGATCTGTGTACAACCCGACAAAACGAAGCAGGACTATGTTGCTACGGTTGACGTAAACCCTAAATCCTCTACTTATAGTCAGGTAAAATACACTGAAATTCTTGTTTATGAGAACACTTTATTGTTTTAAAGCTGTACACTAATTTAAATGCTTAAGTGTAATATATTTAGCGTACACCAGCTGTTAAGTTTTACTAAGTACTTGAAATTAGCCTCTTTACCGAGGAAATGACGGTAACTTAAATAATTGTTTATTTTTAGAAATTCTGTTTCTAGCTAAGACCCCAAAAAATATGTTTTTAACAAGATCGATATGCACCGTCATAACAAGTTACTATTTAGATTTTTTGATATGATATTTAAGAATATCGTTATTCTTAAATATCATAAATGAATACTAAATTGTTATTTTAATAGTTTTTCGTCGTCCTCTATTCTGTTTAGGATCGATAATATACACAAAATCCTTTTGTTCAAATTCAATACAAAATATGTAAAGTAAAACGAATATAATAATCCTTTGTGGATTAGTGACGCACTTCCCAGAAAAACAGTAATGATTTTATACATCATCAAAAGCAATACATTATAAAACAAAACGATAAAATTCCGCTCAAGCTTATGAAATTGTACTAATGCTTACTTTTTACAATTCACATGTATAGTAAATAATAGCTTTTCTCTTGTTTGTTCCGATCTGAGTCGGTCACAATGATACTTTCCCGAGTTGAATCCTAAAGTCCAGGATTACCGGAGCGTTATTGTCTAGTTTCTGCGTCGTTTCTAGAAAATAGAATTTTATTTGAATCAACTGCTAATTTTGTAAGACAAGTGTAAAATTTAACATGGACGTGCTTCTAATTAAATAGTTCAATTTCATGTATAAAGTATAAGGACTGACCGCCATATTAGATTTACTATTGGGGGTTCGGTTTAGTACTTTACTCTAATATTTTAAACAATGAATGTTCTTTTTATGAATAATGTTTAAAGAACCTTATTTCTCATTACAAAAAATGTATTTTATTTACTTGAGAAACTTAATACGAACGTACACCAAGATAGTCCTAATTTTAGTCTACTCATTCTGATATGTATCTTTAATGCCCTTTGGATTTGAATTAAAATAAAATCCTAAAAACGTTTAAAATCAATGTGTATAAGTGTATTCACTTTCAGACAAATCAAACGCAAATTAATCGTTAATTTCACAAGCATTTACTTCATCTGTCAAAAGGTCAGGATTTTGACAGTTGACTTCATCAGGATTTCACAGATCAGTCTTCGTGATATGAAATTGTTGGGAAGTAAAATTTTACTTTCCGAATTAACAAACAAATATGGTAGCGCGTGGCATATTCCGTTCAACCAGCCAGCGCGCGAGGTGCGATCCGTTTCACGATTTGACGGTTTCACTTCGATAGATTACAATCTACCGAATAATAATACGTTAAATTGTAAGCAGTGCGTTGAGGTTCACAATCTTTCGATAGTTCACAATCTCGCGAGATAGATTACAATCTAACGGTGTTTACAATTTTACGGTGACATACATATCACTTAAGTCTAACTTGATTAGCTATATTGTGTTTGAACTAATCGGGATTCGTAAATAGTTGAATAAATAAAAGTATCAATAGTAAAATCCGATAACCATGAAAGTTCGAGTCGGTGGGTGAGTTTTCATTGAACGGCGAATTGTTCGCTGCAAATATTGGTTCATTCTATCGACGTTTGGACAGGGGTTTTAGTAGTAACATGCAATCTCAGTCTTACAGCAAATATATCGAATGCAAAAAATACGTGCTCTCTCGCCTCGCAGTTCGTATTTATATGAAATTCAATACTATTGCAGTTTAGAAATAGCGTATCGAATTGAATGTGTAAGTGTATTGAAACTGCTTAGTGAATTGCTTTGTTGTGTTATTAAGCTTAGCCCTATAGGTATGTCTTTATGTTTATAAATATTTAGGGTTTTAGGATGTTTGTTGGCTATATTTATTATTTTTATTTTAGAGATTTTAATTGATATAAGTATTTTAATTATAATTAAATTTTGAAACTTTGTAATACCGATATCAAAAAGTTCTAACTACATCATGGCATAATCAAAATTAAAAAATCACGGTTTATCTCATTTAAAGTCGGTTATAGTTATAACATAGCGATCAGCTCGCTCTGTTTGTCCTTAATCCTAGTTTATAAACAGAAATAACGAAAACTACAAATCATAAATTCATTTGTGAATTTCTATTGTATATCGTTAAAAATGGACGAAATACTTCTCGTAGCTTCGACTAGGAATATAAAAATAAATATTATTTATAATGAACACGCGATTTCTGACTACTTATATCTTCTATAGGTCATACACAGGACATATACTGGTGCAGTAGGTGACGAACTGCACCATAGTGGATGGAATGTCTGCTCCAGCTGCTACGATAGACCAGAACTGAAGAGAGACCTACTAGTCTGTCCAAGTCTCCATTCATGTAATGTCTACATTGTTGATGTTGGTACAAATCCCAGGAAACCAGAATTACATAAGGTATGTAATTGAAATTTCATTAGCTTTAACGTAGAGTAAGAGAGAGTAAGAGTAAGTAGAGAAAGATACAATTTTGCTTGATTAAAAACTATTATTATTTACATAAAAACGTGAACTTAAACATAAATAAAGCAAAAGATACGATGCCACTTTGATTATTACTCTATCAACAAATATAAAAAATTGCATTTTATTTCGATAAACAGAAAAAAACATTTTACTAAAATATCCTGTAGCGACAAGATTTGAATATTTTTATTCATACCAAGTTTATAAAGAATGTTATTTAAAGTTCTTTATAAACTTGGTGTGTTGAAATCATAAATTATACATAGTTTTTCCATTCACTAGGACGTCGAACTAACTTATTTATATTATGACCTAAATGATATAAATTAAATTGCACCTTAGACAGTTCATTTGTAACTAATCCTTATTTAATTTATCTTAAACCCAGAAATCCCAGTTAAAAGAATTGAGATTTATAATTTAGAAAGCACTACACTGCATAAGGTTATTTTTCTTATATGATACTATAAAAGCTTTTTAATAATACCTAAGTCCTGAATTCGAATATTCTGGTATATTTTCATTGACGTTTCAGATATATTATGGTTGCATTGTTCTGACAGCTTCAGCATGATACGGCAGCTGGTTGAAACGTCTGTCATTGCATTTTAGAATTCATCGATGTAAACCTGTAATATTTATAAAAAGGTTAATCGCACAACAGAAACTTGATGAAATAAAATTTCAATGCATAAATTTGTTTTAGCAATTATTTTCTGTAATAGCGCATTCATAGGTTAGCCTCGATTGGCTTGGTATTTCAAGTTTTGATGGGAAATGTTTTTTTTATTTGAGGGACACTTTTATTTCTGTTATTCAATTATAATTGAGCTTTCTAGAGATAAACTCATTAGATTAAAATAATTGCAAATAGTTTTGCCTGAAGAAAATAGACATTATATATATGCAAATCTGAGATTTCCAGTACCGTGCTATATTAAACAAATTGGAAAGTAGTACGAAGTCGAGACGAGTCTATAAAATCCGCTGTCGAAATACTTAAAAATTTGATTACTTTACGTGGAACTCGCTAAATCTTGTTTGCACTTATAAAACTTTTGAATTTGAATTTTTATGTTACTTTCCAATAAACACTTGTCTACTATACGAGTTGGTGTAGCGTGTAGCAAGCGGTTCAAACAACACATTTTTACCCTTATATAATATAAATATATATATATATATATAAATTATGTAGCATTTTTTTTAGGTTATTTTAATTAGACAACGCTATTTTTATCAAAGAATTGATCTGTCTATTCATTACAGTGAAAAAATAAATTTGGATACAAAATTTGTTTGAATTATGTAATCAAAAATAAACGTTAAATACATCTTATCGTTAAAACATATTTGTATTTCTGTCGGGTATCAAGGTTAAACAAACAATTTTTTAACGATTTCAAGTTAAATTGAAAATGTTTGGTATGAGATACTAAAATAAATTTATGGGTAGGGTCTTTGGTTTATCTTCTACATATTTTTAAGAAATACACATATATAACTCTCTCTTATACATATTAAAATGTATTATGTTAGTTAAAAACTCACTAAGTAAGACAACTAACATATAAATAACACTGAGACATAAGTTATGATCACACATTATGTTATGAATCACATAAAAAGTCATAGCTTCGAATCCTGGCAAAACAAAAGTTCTAGGCTTTAGATAGTTCAGGATCTGATCACCTCCATGGTTGTTAAGAAAAATCGTGGTTTCTCGAACCCGAATCACGTCAAACTCTTAAAATTTACCGTGAAATTCAAAATAAATTCTATTTAATTTAAAATATTTTTTGGTTTGTTAGCTTTGTATACCTATATGAACTCGGCGAGACCCAAAATACAGCCATAGGCTAATTACCAATAAAAACAAATATACTAACCCATTTATTCATACAAAATAAAACGGTCCAAAAATACTAATTTCGTTTTTATGAACAATCTTCAGAGATTGTGCTTTCAGAATCTATTTTAGAATAAATGTTACACCAAGGCTCAGATTTACTATATCAATCATTTTAAGTTAAGTTTTAGTTAATTGGTATTCCCAATTAAGTCATTCATCAAGTTGGTAACGTCGATAATTATTCCACAGAACATAGTTCACCAGTGAAATTACACCTCCATCTTGAATCTGTCCACAAACTTGCAACATTTCGGTTAATGTCAAACTCATTAGCATGGGATTTGACCTAATTTTCAGATAATTGCAGTTTAATATATTAAAAGTTAACAATTTATACAAGCATCAAGAAACACACACACATCCACACATCTCCTTAGATAAATTTTTAAATTTTATTTATCAAGTATATCCGTTTCGTGTGTTGTTGGTAACGATAGACTTGCTTAATTACCACGAAACAATTTTCTTTTAGGGTTAGGGTTAATAAATAAAGTATTTTAATACATAATAAATTTATTTCCATCACACAAGTATATAGTATTTGTAATATTCATAACCTACACAGTAATAATAATATTAATTAAAAATGTATGAATAGTAAATTAAAACAAATTTAAAAGTGTGGTCCTTGTGGCAGTGCACCTTTAATGCTGGCATTCCTCGCTGTATTGCGATACTTATTCGTTGAGAGAACAAACATAATCTATACTACTAAAATAAATTACTACTACAACTTTACTATTTAAAATATACTTCACGATAAAACAATATCAAAGAAACAAACACATATGTTTAACTCCGTGAGACGTTATTGTAGATAACTTCTAACGAATTTGTTATTTATTTTTTAATGTGAATCTTAAAACTGCCCGTAAACTTGTATCATTTCGCTTGATGGCTGACATTAGCATTAAATTTGACCCAAATTTTTAGGAAACGTTAAAAGTAAATCATTTTAGGATTCGTTTTGAAATAAATGTTGTATTTACATAAGTATGATACAGGTCCTAACAATCATCTTATAAAACAAAATACTTGGCGATTAAAAAGAGCGGCGCAGAGTTTCTAGCCTATTCCCGTCATTTCCACGGCCTTGATTTGAGTACTGGAAGTAAACTTATATAGGATACTGAACATTTTTTATAGACACATATAATATATATCTAGAAATATTGATTTTATGAAAATTGCATTTATTTCGATATAATTCATAATTGAATGAATGATATTCTTTGTTACTCCATATTTTTCTTAATTTACTTCAGCAAATATTTTGTAGTTCGTATTCTGTAAATTTCTAAACGTATAAATAAAAGAAATAATTAAACTATCGTTTTCGTAATTATAAATCTACTAAAATTATAAAACTAAAAACCGTTTTTACAACATTAACAATAGATTAGAAATAAAATTTAAAAATAATATATCGCAGGCTAACAGCAGTTGCGAACAGCTTGTCGGATCTTATCCGTTCAATATCTTTTTCATGGCGAGTTCATGCCGAAAATCTCATTACCAGGTAATCGATGGCTCAGAAATGAGGTCGTTCAACTGCAGTTTCCCACACTCGGTACACTGCCTGGCGAGTGGAGAGGTCATGATATCCACTATGGGCGACGCAGAGGAAAATGGAAAAGGAGATTTTGTGCTGATTGATTCGAAGACTTTGAAAGTTACAGGTAATTAAGGATATTTAATTAATGGGCCATAGACTTAAGTATATTATTATGGTTGGTATGACCAGCAACATATGAACCCTATTGGTCATTAGATAGGTGCAAATTTGACTTTCAACGATTTTGATTTAGGCACGAATACTTTATACAAACTATTTCCAATCCGATGTACAACAATGTGTGAATTGCACTCGAAGAAGAAAATAATGGTGAAAAGCCAGGTTGTAAACACACGAGCACAGGGTTAAGAATAGAGAGCTTCGCCACTGCTATAGATCATCGCATTTTAATAAATATAGTCAAGTTCATGACTTTATCTATTAAGGCATATATTATCTTCTAAAAGTGCCTCTACACTACTGGAGGTTGGCGGTCAGCTCGTCATACTCCTTTTTATTTTTCGCCAAGTGCATCAGCTGTTCTACGCTGGCCACTCCCATCCATTCTCTAATATTGCGGAGCCACGACTTCCTCCTTCTGCCAGCGCGTCTTTTCCTCTCGACCTTGCCCATCATGATTATTTATGCATATATTATATATACGCCTTAATAGATAAAATCATTAAATTATAGTAGATAAGTAGTCTTGATGTTTTGATTTGGTTTTGAAAACATGTTTGGTATTGTATATACGCGAGGCAAAAATAAAAATCGACGATATATTAACTTCGTTCTTTCCGTTTACCTCGAACATATTGTTATTTATTTTAGGTTCTTGGGCAAAAGGAGAAAAGAGAGCTAAATTTGGTTACGATTTTTGGTATCAACCGTACCACGACGTTATGATCGCAACTGAATGGGGTTCACCGAAACATTTTAAAACGTATGACACTTTCAATATACCTGTAATAATTTCATATTCATTATAATGAACATATTCCCATTTGTGTTAGACAAAATTTGAAATTAAATTAAATTATAGTTGCATACTTTAAAAACATGATTATTATTGTAATATGGTATTGCTTTTCCCATACAATCTTTCAAGTTTCAACAACAATTTTGACATTTAAACAATTTGTAAGTTAAACTAGATGAATGTTGCTCAAAACAAAGAGAAATGGAAAAATATGTAGGAGGCTTTTACCCTAAAAGGGGCCATACAAAAACTAGACATAAAAAATTAAAAATAAATCTAACTTAAATTTTGTTTAAAACTTACTAACTTAACTAATACTAATATTAAGGAATATAAACTAACCAATTGTTGTATGGATTAAATAAAGCTTTAATAATAATAATAAGTTAATTTTTACTACGATTTGCACGTTATAATATAAACCAATGCTAATTACCTGTAAATTGTGGCGTATTTTGTTTTAAGTTTATAAATGCATCACGATTTTTTTGCTTTCCTTTACAGCGGTTTCCACCCCGCGGATGTATCCAATCCAGACTTATATGGAACCAGTCTCAATTTTTACCGCTGGTCGACGCACGAGTTAATTCAAGTTATAGATTTAGGGACGGAAGGGTATGCACCCCTTGAGACCAGGTTCCTACATAATCCCAAAGCCGCTGAGGGATTTGTGGGGTGCGCAGTACTAGGAAACGTATACAGGTAGGAATAATTGCTTATTGAAACCGAAATGGAACGGAACTATAATTGGGTTCGGGAAATAATATTTTCCAAATATCTTGAATTAAACGGAAAACTTTTAACAGCGAACAATAAGAGATTGATATTGAAATTTTCTAGTCCCTGCAAGTTCAAAAACTATAGGCGTTTTATAAAAACTTTGTAAGTTTAAAAGGTTTGAGCGCTTAATTATTCATTTATTTTCATCTATACGTATACTATTTGTCATTCCGAATATTAACTGCATATATAAGAATTCTCTATGAAGATTTTCATCAAATTCGATTAGAAAAAACGTGACAACATTTTCTTAATCTAATTATTTAATTTAAAAATCAGGTGTTAATGTGCTCGTAATTAGTCAACATTTCTAATCAACCACATTGAAGTAACACTATTAGTCGTTTCCTTTAAATTTTGAATATCATTTATACCTTTATTGTAACAATTTTTTTTAGATTTTACAAAAACAGCAATGGAACATGGAGCGCCGATAAAGTCATCGATATCCCAGCTAAAACTGTGTTACAAGGTGGAGCTGAAACTAAAATTAATGGTAACAGTTTTATAATTTACGAGTGTGAGCGCTATTTTCTCGGGTGTTTTATCGTGAGATTTTCATTTTTCAAGCTCTGGTAGGCGACATATTGTTGTCATTGGACGATAAGTACCTCTACTTATCATGTTGGATGCACGGAGACGTGAGACAGTACGATATATCAGATACGAAAAATCCAAAGCTCGTTGGACAAATTTTCCTTGGCGGGCAAATAGCGAACAACGACCTTCATGTAATCGATGACAAGGAATTGGAGGTAATAATTTTCTCATTTTCTAACGAATTAATACTTCATGACTTCACACAATTACCTTTTCGCTGTATCATTCCTTTCATTTCGCCCTTTGTTCGTTAAATTACTCTCAACGGCTTTGCGCAATCCAATATTTTGTTTCAATGTTTTTACGATTATTTGTTTTGTTCGAGCGATTAACTTAGTATTTCGGTCGTTTGGTTATTAATCTCTTTTGTATTCGAATAAAATAAATTCTCTACGAAGTTTTATTCACTTTTTTATTGAATTGTTTTCTAAATAATTAAATAATACTAGTTCTCACTGATTTATTCTCAACAGAGACATTCCGTTTCTTCCGTTCTAAGAAGTGAAAATGTAAAAGTAGTTTTTGTTAATTGGTGCAGTTCTATATAATTTTTTAGACATTAATTACGATACAATTAAATCTACATGATAAATCACCTTATGATATATAGTGTGTTGCTTAAATATAACCAATTTTCTTGGAAATCTTGCCTTAATTCTTCTCCTTATTTGTAACATAGCAGAGAAAATCAATGTAATGTAAGTTCTAATAACACAATATACATAATTAAAATTATAATTATAATTCCGTTAAAAAAACACACAACTATTTCGGACTGTATAATATTAGTTTTTAAAACGACCTAAAAATCATCTATATACTTAATTTAAACCTCTATTCGCATCAGGAACCACCAAAGCCTGTAATTGTAAAAGGAAAAAGGCTTTATGGCAGTCCACAGATGATACAACTATCTCTAGATGGAAAACGACTGTATGCATCCAGCTCTCTGTATTCACCCTGGGATAAGCAATTTTATCCTCAAATGATCAAAGAGGTAAGTTTTAATTATAACTACGCTTATGCTTTAAACATACGGGAATCTCTATACTTTAATTGCTTTTGCTTGCGTCTGTATTTGAATAAAAACTTTTTGTAATTTGATATTTATGAAATCTACTTCATATACAATGAAACATTTGTTAATTGATTGATTTGACCATTTACATAGATGAGAATGGGTGGTCTTGATTAACATATCACAATTGTTCATTAAAAGTACTGCAGTAGGTACTTCTCAACAAAGAGCTTGCAGTACTTCTTTAAATCAGTAGTTAACTGAACGGACGTTAAATACTCAGTTGCATATCTTTAGATAAAATAATCATAATTTGAATAATTTCTAAAGTCGCAGATCCTCTGCACCAATCACCTACTCTGTGAAAAAAAATTAACAAAAATCTGTGGCCAAGATCCATTTAGGGTTATTGTTCCACTGGCATATCTAATATATAAAATTCTTGTGTCGCGGTGTTTGTGGTTAAACTCCTCCGAAACGGCTCGACCGATTCTCATGAAATTTTGTGTGCATATTGGGTATGTCTGAGAATCGGACAACATCTATTTTTCATCCCCCTAAATGTTAAGGGTAGTCCAACCCTAAATATTTTTATTTTATTTTTAGATATTTTTTTCTGTTTTTATTTAATACATACAACCCCTAACTTTCACCTCTCTACGATCAACCCCTATTTTTTTATTATAAAAGATATACATGGCAAAACGACGTTTGCCCGGTCAGCTAGTTATTATTTAAAAATCAAGGAAAATTTAATTCCCATAGGATTATTACACACATACACGTAGTAAATGTTTTTAAAATTCCGAATGCATTTTTAAAATAAACTGTTCTATATTGCTAGCAACGTAATAGGTAGAGAGAACATTAGTTTGGTGAAATGTGGAATTCCGCCATTTTATTAAACATTAGGCAGCTCCACAACCAAAGGTCCAAGACAAAGTATTTTATTTGTAATATACCGGCACTTTAGTCCCGGGCGGCCTGTTATGCGGATTCCTTATATTTAATATAAAGCTAACTCTGCTTTTATGTGCTTTCCTTTGTATTATATAAAATATATTCCAAATTTGAATTCAACGTATATTTTCTACTGTGCACATTCTATATTTAAATTTCGTAGCACATAACAAAATAATAAATAAAACACGGTAATAAATCTACAGTATAAACAGAAGTGAAGTTAATAATCAAAACGTTATAAAGTTATATAAATTCGTATACTATATTTTTATTTTATACAAGGGTCACGTAATTATATCTAATGTTACTATGCAAGTAGATATCTAATGAGTTTGTGTTGGATTGTACTGAGCTAAGTAACAAAAACACATAAAAGTTTTGGGGCGTATGAAATTAAAGACAGAACGGAACCTAATTGATTCAAATAGTATTCATATCCATCCATCGAATGGCTATTTTGCATTCGCATCTGACCGCAGGTGATTTGGTTTATACGTTGGCATGGTTTTTTGCGACATGTTCAACTATAATACAAATTAAGTAAATTTATATTAAATAAAAAGAAGCCAGTCTTAGGAAGCCATTTATTGGTGAGGTGGGTAGTTTTTGAGTTTATCGCGATTTACAAACAATACTTTTATTTTTTTTAATAAGTATAATTTAAAGTATTTTCTCCTCTATCACACATGTTTCTGCTGCTTTGAACGGAATGTGCCTTCGCTGCTCCTAATATGAAAATTCTTATCCCAATATTATTCCAGGGTGGATGGATTGTGAAAATAGATGTGGACACCGAAAACGGAGGACTGAAGTTAGATGAAGATTTTCTTGTGCATTTTGGTGATGAACCCAACGGCCCGGTTTTACCCCACGAAATTAGGTAGTTTTTCACATCGAGCCGTATTATTTGTTAAATAATCAAAGTGTGTTGTTTTTTTTAATTTGGAATCAGATTGAAGTTTTTTCGTACTTGCGATTTTTAAGATTCGTTTAATCTATATATATAAAAATGAAACCCGTTTTCCGTTGTCACGAGATGAAAACGGCTTCACCGATTTGTCTGATTTTTTTTAGTAATATTCCTTAAAGTACGAGGATGGTTCTTACAGAGAGAAAAATAAAAAAAATTGAGTGAAAAAGTCTAAAAACAACACTTTTCTATATTCCCATACTTAAAAGTCAATTTGAACTTTAATACCATAATATCATAAAGTTCAAATGTTAGTGGAGGGGTTCCGGGAAGGTAATATTTTTTTTGACATAATCTATTTGTTGTCTTATCAACTTTCTTTTTTTTATCTTACTAGCTAGACCGGTGTCCCGAATAGCAGAATTAGTATTTAAAAAATAAAGAATCGACTGTTAGGCGGTACGATGTTCGCCAGGCCAGCTAGTAGTTAATATACAGGGTGGCCAAAAAGTCGTGGATCAAACGCAAATAGGGGATAGATGAGGTCATCAGCTGCAAAAAATTGTTCTACGGGAGGTCTCTAAGCTCAGCTCCTGCAGAGTTATAATTTATTTTGCGTTTTAAAAGAAAATTGACTTTTTTTTACTAATTCTTATTGAAATTCGAAGAAATCTACATCCTGTATCTTTTTCATAATATCCACTAGATTGGTACTGATGAGTTCTTGCGTTAGACATACTATTTATAGTTGTTTATTGAGTGTATGGAAAATAATATTAAGTTTTACGATATAATTTTTTTTCAAATTAAAACTTTTTGTTTACTTCGGACCCCACTGTGAAAAATTACTCTACCGAAAAGTGACCCTGTATTACAAGTTTTGGCGCATTTAATAGGGATTCTGAAAAGGTATTACACATGGCCATGAGTAGCTCTAATATCTTTCTAGGTCGAAAAAACAACAACGATTCGGACTTATGATACATTATTTACCTACCTGTGACCAGTGCTGTGTGAATCGGACTAGATTCAAAAAATTGGACAGATGGCTGGAGGGTTATGTAGGAATTTGATTAGACGGTGCAGATTAATTATTATGGTCAGAGGCAGGAATTTTGAGCATTTATTGTAATATGTTTTGTTTCCTACAAACAACCTTTGAGAAATAATTGTTTTAATACAATTATTTCACAATTGTTGTTTATAATTCTTCCTAGAAAGATATTAGAGCCACTCATGGCCATGTGTAATACCTTTTCAGAATCCCTATTAAATGCGCCAAAACTTGTAATACAGGGTCACTTTTCGGTAGAGTAATTTTTTTTCACAGTGGGGTCCAAAGTAAACAAAAAGTTTTGATTTGAAAAAAAATTATATCGTATAACTAAATATTGTCTTCAATACATTCAATAAACAACTATAAATAGTATGTCTAACGCAAGAACTCATCAGTACCAATCTAGTGGATATCATGAAAAAGATAAAGAATGTAGATTTTTTCGAATTTCAATAAGAATTAGTAAAAAAAAGTCAATTTTCTTATAAAACGCAAAATAAATTATAACTCTGCAGGGGTTGAGCTTAGAGACCTCCCGTAGAACAATTTTTCGCAGCTGATGACCTCATCTATCCCCTATTTGCGTTTGATCCACGACTTTTTGGCCACCCTGTATATCTAATATTTATATAAAATTCTCGGGTATCACAATGTTCCATCCCATAATCTTCCGAAACGGCTTGACCGATTTTTCTTTTTTATGCATATTCAGTAAGACTGAGAATCAGCTACTATGTATCGTTTAAGCCCCTAAATGTATTGGTACCTAATTTTAATTTTAATTAGGTATATTTTTTTTGTTTTTATTTTGTATGATACAGCATACAAAATACATACAACCCTTAATTTCACCCCTCTATAATCAGCCCCTATTCATTTTGTTAATTAAAAACTTGTGACTGAGGTTAATATAGAGAAAAAATCACAGTAAATCCTAAAAAAAATTTATTCCGGAATTTGTCTCTGTGGTAGCATAGCAAATGTTCCATGTTGGTAAGTAATAAGAAGGTAGGCTAAGTAAAATCACATTAAGGAGAAACGAAGTTCGCGGGGGCAGCTAGTATATACATATGTAAATCCGTAAACGACAGTGATAATTACAATGATGACATAAATAGAGAAAATTAATTTACTATTATTTTCATAGATTAAAAAGAAACTTATTAGATGAAAGTTTCATCTCCTCTTTCAGGTACCCTGGAGGAGACTGCACTTCAGACATCTGGTTAGCTAAGGAATAGCAAAGTGTGCCAAAGCTAATATTTTTATAAAATAAGAATTTAAAATTAAGCTTTAAATTTCCGTTTGCACTTATAATGGTACCAACTAAGGTAAAGGTTATTAGATAAGAATTAGGCAAAGGATTTAAATACTGTATAATGTGTATAATAATGACAATTTAATTGTGTATAGGGATCAATTTAGTTTCACTTGAAGTAAAAGCAGAAAGTTAGTCCTATTGAAAATTTGTCAACTAGAAACCGATGCTAGAAAACCCTTTGCGTGTTGTTAAAGACTTAGTTCCAAGTATGACTATGTCTTACCTAGCACTAAGATTCGACTCTGATACTTGCCCTAAAAGTCTAAGTAAGTAGAACTGCCTTGCGATTCTGTAACTGACTTTTCGAACTCACACAGCGGTTTTCATAGCGGCAGTCGCGCTCAAAACAGTCGTAAAGCAGTCATTTTACGATTTGGCATTCTGATAAGAAGGAAACCGCGAAAACCGCTGTGTAAGATCGACAAGTGATTTACAGAATCGCAAGGCTGTACGTCTTCTTCAGTGCAAACGGAGAATACGCGATATACATTAATTTAAAATACTCGCTTACAATGTTATTTTAAGCTTTTACCAAAAGACTGTTAGACCCTGAGTAATCCAATATTTGAATGTTTTGTATAAAGTTGTAAAAGCGAAATACAAATGTAATAATATGAGTTGATTTATTTTCGTATTTCCTGTCCAACGATCCCGAATGTAACATTTATTTTCATACGTAAAACTTTGTTTTTTCACGTAAGCTTTGGGCCTACAAATACAAGCTAAGCGGTTATTTTCACAATGTTAAGTTGTGCTAAATTCTTCTTTTTATACAAGACAAGGGTTAATTTAAAGATATATCTATAAAACTTTCTATAATATATATTACGTCCTTAAATATGAAATTGGCGTTTTGTATGAGAGAAACAAAAAGTATTTTTTTTTAATATAATATATTTAATTAATTAAAGTAAAAATCAAGAATATGTACTATCGCTATCTATGCACTTTTACCATCTTATAAGTAATACATTGATCAGCAGTAGCCTAGGGTAAGAAGGAGATGTTTGAGGTCAAATTTGCCAGTTTGACAAAACGTCAATTTCATATATAAGGACCTAAATTATCTATTATACTGGCAGTATTATATTATTTTTTAACCAGCTATGCCCCGCGGTTTCACCCACAATAGTTCTGTCGTGGCGTGATCTCTCAGTCTTAATCGATATACGAATCTTTCAAGTAGTTGTAGAGCAATGACGTAAGCCTTTTAAGATTAGTATATAATATTTAAGTTAAAAATAGTTTAATATCAGTAAATCCTATTCAAGATTGATAAGAAAGGGATAAGAGATTGCTTTTAGGATAATGAAGGGTTAAAAGGGGTCGAATACTTTTAAATGGCTTTGCGATGCGCCTCTTAGTTGGAAAAATTAAATATTCACGCACTTGGAAATTCTTGATATTCGGAAAAAACACTGAGCCCTTTCTTAATCCTTTTAAGTGGTTAATAATAATGAAAATTAAATTATATTTATGTTTAAAACTTTTTTCGTAATCCACAGCCACTCTCGCTCCACTACTTGCTGTAAAATTCAAATATTTTTATTAAAAAAAAACCTGTTTTAAACCAAGATTGTACGCAAACCCTGTTCACCCGCTGAAGCATCTACGTGGCCAAAAAAAACTTATTGATTAATTTGCCCTTTCACAAAACAAAATCCGAAATGGGATATTATAGATAATGTCCTCATATCAAGTGAGACATAAATAAAAGTAACATATTATGTGTCATTTTAAGAATAATTTTTAATTTTACGCATCTAATAATAATAATTATTATTATTATTAATAATAATAATTCATTTTTATGATTCATTCGACGAGTAACATATCCGTGGCGGGAAAGCAATGATTAGTTTATTTACTGATTAAATAATAAAAAAATATAAGAAACTATGTAGAAACTAAAATCTAAATTAAAATTAATACAAGTGCCAAATCAAGCGCATATAGCGGGCGAGAAGAACAGGCAAACTCCGCCACTCTTTTTAATGTTCTTTAAAGATCCCATATTCTGATGTTACATGGGTAACTTCAGATTATGTCATTAGTCTTTATAAGTAACAATAGTGTATTTAATATCAAATGATATGCAGTTATACAATATTTATTTGATTGAATTAAACATTTACGCTTGTTACGATGATTAACAGTCGTTACTAATCAACTGCTAATTGTCAAGAGCGTATTACTAATTGATAATTAATATGCTATGTATAGTTGACTCGGCTGGCGGCAGTAAACCGTAAATGCATACGTACGTGTTATACTGTATTCGTAGAACTATATTTCGCCTTCAAATTCCCGAAGATATTACGAGTGTATTTTTATAAAACAAACATTATATATAATATATAGGTATAACATAACCAAATTTGTTAATTTCACGTGTATTGATAAACATTATTATCTGTGGTTATTTAAACACACACATAAGCATACCTGTGTATGCATAAGCATACACAGGTAATGTGAGAACAAGCCAACAAATTTAGTCGGGATAAATTTTGTTTAAAAATTTTGTTTTTAGTTTTGGGGCTCAGATTTCTATGTTTTTCATGAGCATTTGTCAATTTAGTAGGCAAGTAGCTGATCCTGTGCCTGACACACGCTGTCGACTTTTTGGGCCTAAGGCAAGCCGGGATCGAACCTACGATCACAGGGATAAGAGTCGCATGCTGCAGTCACTAGACCTACAATGCTGTGTGTGTGCTTAAATTAAAATACTTGTTTTTATAATGCGAAGATATAGTATGCGTGTACATTTAATATTGATTTGTTCTTTGGTATTTTAAAATCTTGTTAAAGCTGTTGTTTTATTGTAGACTAGCAGACTCGGCCAAGCGTTGCTGTGGCTAAGATTTTTGTTATATTACATAGTAGTAAAATATTCAATAGAAACGGCAGGAGAACACCAATTCACCATGCTTTTTTGGTGGTTATGCCATTAAATTGTAGCTTATGTGAAACGTTGGTATTTATTCTGATAAGGATCAATACCTAGGTACGAATAAAGAGCCTTTTCTAGCGGTGGTACTTTAATGAAAAAATAATAATAAAAGGACGCTTATTGTGACGTAACTATAAAAGATAGAGACATGCTGCCGCGACATTTTTTATAGATAGTGATGTGTCCTGAAAAAAATTATTTCATCATTTTGTTCTATCATTAATAGTTTTCGGAGCGCACGCGATTGAAGGAAGTTTTTTGTTTATTTTTATACACCTTGGGTTAGATTATTCAAGTTTTAGTAAGCATCCCAAATTTTTTTTTAAAATGAAACATAGCCTATATCACTCGGGAATAGTGTAGCTTGCCAACGGAGAAAGAATTTTTGAAATCGGTCCAGTAGTTTTCAGAGCCTATTCATTTCAAACAAACAAAAAATGAAATCTTTCCTCTTTATAATATTAGTATAGATAACTAAACGTAATTGGAAACCAAATACTTCAAGAATATGTATTGAAGTATAGCCTGTTCCCCCTGAGCACACGTTACGAGTAATTTGATTCGAGAGAAATATTAGAATTTGGGACAATGCGGGGTTGGCTCTCGCTATAATGGTTATGAAGGAGTTAAATACGGTTAAACATGTGTGCGGTTACGTAATTTTACCGACAGTGTAATAATCGTTTAGTACTACGTGAATTTTGGTTAAGGGTAAACGAATGGGTATAATAGGACGAACCTAATTGTAAATTAATATTTTTGGCGTCGGTTAGAATTTTTTACAAAAAGTAAAACCTAAGAACATCTTTTTTATGATACAGAACACAACGCCATTTTCTCGCTTAGCATATTGGCAAAGGCATATGTACAATAACGCATCATCGGACGTCGAGGCAGAATACGAAATTCCACCCGTATCACCTCGACGTCCGCCGTTCCACAACTAAGTGTTTTCCAAGGCAGTTTCTGCCGCGCACCACCACTTTGTGGAACCAGCTGCCCACTGAAGTATTTCTGAACCAATTCGACTTAGGGTCCTTCAACAAAAGAGCGTAAGTACCAATTCTTAAAAGGCCGGCAACGCACTCGCGAGCCCTCTGGCATTGAGAGCGGGCGGCGGTATCACTTACCATCAGGTGAGCCTCTTGCCCGTTTGGTCTATAAAAAAGCCAATATTTTAGATAATGTGGGTGATTGAAATCCGAACGTTCATTTCTAGAATTTTGTTCTCGTATGTGTGCGTAAATATTGCGTAAAAAATCTTATTTTAATAGTAAGTGTAAGACGTAAGTTAAAATATGATGTAATTCTTTCGTTTCTTTCTATCAAATACTTTGTGCGCTGTGGTGAAAAGAGACAAATGAGTAATTTAGTTATAACGCTAAAATTAGACTCGACTGAAAGTTGTTTATGACGTAACCTATAAGCATTCATTTGAAGCATCAAACTAATATTTGTGTTTCGGGTTTCAGTCACTTGTAATCTATCCGCCTTTATCGAATTTCATTGTATTTTTCTTCATATTTCTCAGTCGAGAATCGCAAACACTTTCAAAAGGCACTCACTAGCATTTTCATCCATAATGAATGTAGATAGTAACTTTATAGGATATTAAGGATATGAAATTTCAGTTATGCATGTGTAAATACTGGTTTTAGAAACGGTCACAATATTTTTTTTATGTAATCGGAGGCAAACGGGCAGGAGGCACACCTGATGTTAAGTGATACCGCCGCCTATGGACTGCCCACTGCCAGAAGGCTCGCAAGTGCGTTCCCGGCCTTTCAAGAATTGGTACGCTCTTTTCTTGAAGGAACCTTAGTCGAATCGATATATCAAAGTATCCTTCATTTCATTTTTAATTAATATATATTTTAACATCAGAAATAAATAGGCTACCGATAATAACATTACGGTTTTGGAGTTAACCTTACTTTGTTTGAATATTGTACTGTCAGCAAACTTGTTTTATCCTACATGGTAACACTTCTGTTTCTCGCCGATATGTGATGAAGGCCATGGATTTGACAATAAAATACTGGCTCTACAACCCTTTACTCAGATTTATATTTCCCCTTCGTGATAATTCATTTTTCTTAATTGACAAGAAGTGATCAGCCTTCTGTGCCTGACACACCGTCGAATTTTTGGGTCTAAGGCGATGTTCCCTTCACCGTACGCAAGTGTTAAATGAGCACATAGACAAAAAGCCCATTGGTGCAAAGCCGGGGATCAAACCTCAGGTATGAGAGTCTTACGTCGAAATCACTAGGCGAACATTGTTTGAATTTGATGAATTTTAAATATATGACTTTAATTAAGAATCATCAGTAGGTAATATACGTTGTTTCATATAGTAACATACTTAAGTCGAGTTAATAGACAGTAAAAATTGAATACAAAAACAAATTTGTGATCAATAATAATATATTTAAGATACATTTACACTGTGATCAATAAAGTGTAGATTACAGATTATATGCAAATAAATAATATTCGTGTAAATTATTTTGCTGACAGTAGCCTTCGTCTTTTCGATTTGATTGCGTTTATTGAATACAACAAAGGGCTCAGAGCGCTGAAATTAAACGCTTTTATCAAACACAATGGAGATTCTGCAATATCGAAATATTCCAGGTTTGGTTGTGTCAAATTAATTTCATAAGACGCCTAGCAATATTAAAATAGTACGTACAGGGTGTATGATTTACTCGGCAGCTTTCGGCAGCCATATAGCAGTAGTCACATTAAAATCTGTACATGCATATACACCGTGACCTTTTTGCCATTTTTGAAAAGAAACAAAATAGTTGCATATTATTTTTAACTAGTCGCTCAACCCTTATATCAATTGATGCCTTAGATGCATGCGTCTTCTAAAGCTGAAGCGAAATATCATACCAATAGTAAAAAACTATAACTCTAACTGTAGGTAAAGTAATTTGTAACGTTATAAACGGTAAACGTGAGTATTAACAGACAGTCCCAACAGGGACTACCATTTTTCGAGAACAGGTAACCCTCAAACGATGCATGTGGACATCTCATGCATTGATATTTATAGGTCAAGTAGCCTGAGTAGTATGGATTCCCGGGCACTGCCTCACCCACTGCTTCGGTAAAAAAAAGCTGTTTCGGAGGCAGCGCCCGCCTAAAAAAAAAAAAAAAAAAAAAAAAAAGGTTTGTACTCTAACCCCACTAAACAGGACGTGCGGAGTCGAATGCACTCACTCCTGAACTGATAGCTCTAACCGTTCCAGAGATAGCTTTCCCAAAACCTTGCTAATTACTTACTAATCACCACCTTATCAGTTACTATTTCCTGCACGAAATCCCCACTCATTATCTAATTACTTAATGACTCAGTACGAATACATCGTTATCTACATTCACTAACCCGATCTATGGCTCTAAAAGAAAAATAGAATAATATAATATAATAAACTATATCTAACCTAACCTAACCTACGGGTCTAAGCAAACAACAATAAATATACCTACATTAACACCATTATCTATAATAAAATTAGATGTAAGGGTTACATATTTAAATAAATATTTTTATTCCAGGTATTATTCTTTTATTTATATGTCCATTATATTTCTATACAAATTTACTAGCACCGTATCATTGTTCTCTGAGTCACACGTAAAATTTCTAAGGAAGTCTTCTAATCTCATCCCCCTGAACTTGTAATATATGTATACCAAACAGTACTCTCCGCACACCGCCGATAGGTAATCCTGAACCGTAAGGTTATTGTATCTCCACATGCAACAATTCCTCCTTAAAAATCCTTCTATTGCTTCAATAGGTTTACGTCCAAACGAATCAAAGTATTCCCCAACTCTTTCGACGTTTATATGAATAGCCACCCAATGAGACCCCGGCTGTGAATCAGGGTCAAGATTGCATATGATAAGTGCTGGCACCTGAGCATACATCGGCAATCGATTTGAAGGATATACGTTGCTCTGGAGGCTGGGATGTATTCTACGAAGACTCATTTGCACTTCTAGTGTGTTCATACTTTAATACGCGTTTACTCCCCTACTCTTTCACTCTTTTACTGACTACATTTATTACTATCAATTCATATTTATACCAATGTATTTAAACACACATAATATGATCTCAACATAAGTAATGAGTCTCTTTGTAAAAAAAGTAATGAAGGTAAATAAAAACCATGTCATATTCGATTACATTATATTTTATTATTCTTAATATCATAATAATTACATAAGTGATTGCTTAACTACTATAATCCACACATACATTTCTGTTCTTATCTATTTCTATAATATTTGAAAACTCTGCGTAAACTACACAGTTAATTGTTTCAGTCAATGCGCTCTCGAATCTTACTTCCATTCTTACACTACCATGGCGTACAAGATTCCAATGCACATTAGAGTTAGCCGACAAGTCAGGTGTTAAATCAAAAGCTAGTAAACAGTATCCATTTGAATATTGTTCCCTCGATATTCCATTACCTTCGTTAAGAAAATGTATACCGGTGCCTGAGTACAGGGTGTGGTATGCGCTAGTAAATACATCGTTTGGAAATGATGGTTGTAACGATTTTGAAGGTATCTGTTGACCATCTATATATAGGCTAAATGAGCAAATACCAAAATTTTCAAAGTTGAAAGGATTTTTAACATAACTACCGTTGAATGCTGTATTATTCACAAAACCTATAATACATCTCTTAGGAACCTGTCCTAAAAATATATTGTCCAGTGTTTTACCCTGCACACCAGCTGGTATGGTCAGGACTTTCACTTCACCTCTTGTAATAGGATATTTAGCCGTAGTAGTGGCAAGAACCTTTTGATGAGCTATTAGTATTGATGGATTAATTTTTGCTCTGCGTATTATTAAAGTTGCATCTGTTATACAGACTTTGTACTTATTATCTGCATTCTGTGACATGAGGTTAAATGTTTCTCTCGATCTAACTAATTTTATAGATAATTCGACCCCGTTCATGAGGAATTTATCTTGATTGAATATATCCCCATGTAAATGCCCAATCATTTCAACATCCTTTCCATCCTTTGAAAGTAGTTGTCTTTTGTAAAAGCCCTTGTTTGCCTCATTAGTTTCATTCATTTTACCAGCTGTATCCTCGTACCACAAACCACATGTCAAATGTGATTGTTTGGCGGATGATGAATAATTTAATAGAGTTTCTATGAAAGCGCGATATGCATAAGTATTATTTGGGGGTGACACAAGTTTTTGGTTTAGGTAAACATCCAATTGGTTAAATAAAGAATGTAACCAATTATTGACTGGTGCCACTACATTAGCTGCATTAACTGCAGAACCGTCTTGATTTTTAATTTGAGCCTTGAGATGGAGTAGTGTATGCGAAAGGTCTATGTAGTCATCTCCTGTACCAGGTACTTGGAATTCGATAGGTCCATCATCACTTAATGAAGAAATTGGTTTGTAATGTATCCAGTGTCCATATTCGATACTTGTTTGTGTGGAAGGAAGAGCAAACAGATCCAATTCAGATTTAACGCACTCACATGAATGATTATGAATAAATGACATTATGATTAGTTTGAAAATATATCCTTGGAAATATTAATATTTTTGTTCCTTGTTTTCTTTGAAGCGCCTTTCACTTTGAGGGGTGAAACTCGAATGAGCTCATTACAATATTTTCGTCTCTTATTAACACCCGATCCAGTCATAAGTTTATCAATTTTGGTATCAACTTTGCGTTTAAGGTTAGAACTAGCCTCTTTCAATCGATTTTTAATGGATTCTTTAATAGGACGACTAGCTACAACATCTGACAAAAGCCCAATACCACTGTTAAGTGCTTCTTTTCCAATCACCTTAGCACCACTAGTGAGTAAAGGTAGCACACTTCGAAATAACCCCCCAAGAAAACTTCCGATACCATGACCACGTTGATGTAAGGCTCCTTTGTAGATTACATTTATACCAGACCCAGCTTGTTGCGAATAATAATGTTCATAAGGACATATAAAAGTTTCTTGAGGTGTATACATTTTAAAAAGGAAATATAGATTATATTTTTTTAAAATGAAGTTTCACACACGATGTACCGTATTGAAATGGTACCGCATTTCCCGTGGTTGTTCTTATATCTATCTCAATAACATCAAATTCTCTTCTCATTACCGGTAAATAATGTGGTGGTGAAAATATATGCATTTTATTTGAACCATATATGTATTTAGCAGGATCTAAGGGTATAATTCTCAATAGGGGTGTCATGACATCACCAACAATTTGTGGTTCTATAATATCGCAATACACAAATAATTGTGATGGTAACCCCAAATGTAGATTAGCAGGGCGTTTACCGATATTATGATTTACTAAATTGGTATCTGGCTCAAATCCAAGTTGAAAGCTCAAATTAGGTGATAGAGATAGTGAAATTATTGATGGATCCTTTACTGCAACAGAGACAAACTTTGACACGGTGTCCTGACGAAAACTAACTTTCTCTTTCGAATTTAAAGCAATAAGAATATTTTGTATATTATCATAGTTGGTGGCTGGTATATGGTTCTTATACATTAGTGTGGTCTCTTCATTATTGATGGTAGTTTTTTTACTTATGTATATGATATTTTCATGTTCTTGCACGGAGAACATAGTAGAGGGATATTGAAACTCAACTATACCTACCATCCATTCTCCTTCTAATGTAATGGCTTTAGGTAGTTTTGTAGAAAAATTTGATGTCATATTTCCCGGGAAATATTGTGTGGAACTATTGCTGAGTAAAGTTAAATAGAAACTTTCCTTCATTGTAGATTTTTAATATTCGACAGTAAGACCCAAGAATTAAATTTGTTAGGATATCCTTTCCATTTAACTAATACTTCCTTTCTAATACCGCTTTTACGTGATCTGATGATTTTATCAATTTTATATTCGGAAGTGGGGGAAAAAGTTATTTTTTGTAATTCTTTTTCATAAAAAGTTCCTGTTATTGATTCATTTTCTAAGTCGTTTAAAGTGTATACAACCCACGGGGAACGATCTATAATCGAAGTAATGATAAAAATTTCATTACTCCAATTACTTTCATAACCTTTTTGAAAAACATGTTTGTATTTTGTAATTCTTACATAGTCACCAACGTTAAACTTAGGTACTTTGTTTAAACTTGAAATATAAGTCTTTTCATCATAATATAAATTCCGCCAAACTTCCATAATGTTTTCCATTTTAACATCACATGGTCTCATCTTGATACTAGAGTGCACACTGTGATTATAAGAACTAACCAAATCTTGTAAAATATCTATATAGCGATAAGTATTCTTATGTGTAAAATAACGCCACATTTTCATTTTCAATGTTCTCTGAAATCGTTCTACTATACTTGCCTTTATATCTGGATTATTTGTAGTGTAATAATTTATATTTTTACGTTTTAAATAAGTTTGGACATCCTTAGATACAAATTCCGTACCCTTGTCTGATTGAATATGTCTAGGAACAGTTTTAGCTTCATCAAAGATGCTAGTAAAACACGTTTTTATTGTGCATGAATCCTTCTTTTTCATTGCTCTAACATAAGCATACTTACTAAAGGCGTCAATAACACACAAAATATATTTATATCCATCATTATATTCTATGTAAGTTCTTAAATCACTTAAATCAGCTTGCCACAATTCATTAATATTTGATAAAATATATTTATTACGTGGGATTTTTTTTATAACCGGTTTATGTAATGTATATGTTTCTTGAGACTGCAACCATTTTGAAACGTCACTTTTTGAGATTTTTCCATTCATTGCCTTTGTTAACTTATTGACACTGCTGTAACCAGCTGGATGTGAAATATCATAATAGATGCGATGTAACTCTAATACGGGGTCCATTTCTCCCAATCACTTTTGTTTCTCAATTTATTGATGTGTTTAGATTGTGTTGGAGTTGGGGAAACCTCAGTTTGTGATTCTTGAATCAATGTTTTATCTTTACTATTAAGGTCAGATATATATTTGATTCTTTTCAGATTACCAATGTATGTTAGCGGTGTATTTATATCATTTAAAAACTTGGCGAATATTTCCCAACCGATTGGATCAGATCTCTTCGAGGGTCGTAAGATGTCATTCACTAAATCTATAATATTACTCCCTGGTATTTCTTGTCCACTAATGAAAACTGTTCCATTTTTATTCCATTGCAATTGATCTGTTTTATTTACTATTGTATCCATCAATAATTCACCCCTCCTCATATAAGTTTTAGGAATTAATTTTAATATTTCTTTTGGTTGTAACCCATATGCGATGTCTTCACCCGTTGGGAGTTGTTTAACATTTAGCATTTTTTCATTTTCACTAGTAGTTATATTATTGATGTTCCGGTTTTCATTAGTATTATCATTTATTACCTTTTCAGTTATTGTTATTTCTTGAGGTTGACGTTCTTCCATGGAGTAATGTAAGTATCTTTGTAAAATTTGTAGATAAAGCGCCCATTTTTCGCGATCATCCAATTTACTTGATATAATTTTTTCCATTTCTAAATCCAATCTACTTTGCGGTGTTGCTTTATTTTCATTCTGATGTTTAAGTTTATCAATAAAGTCTTGCTCAACAAGAAGCATTTTTTTTGTGTTCATTGTGATTTATTAAAACAACTTACAAGGGTACTTAGAATTGTACCCAAAATTATGGGAAGAAAGGACCCTCCTTTTTGTATTAATATATTTTTCCTGTATTCAAAACTTTTTCCTTTACTGATCAGATTACGTAAGAGATTTTTAATTTTTTTTAATTTTGTTTTTGTATTCTCTTTTAAAGGTACTTTTCCTTGTAAAACATTGTGAATACATTCACATATACAGTTAATTTCTTGATTATTACAAGACTTCAGTAATATCCTACGATGTTTGGGTTTTAATTTATGTAAAGCTGATAACAATTCCTTATGCGTTGTTATTCGTTGATACATGGTTCATTACTGACTTAGAGTGGCTGATTACAAAGATACTTATACCTTTTCATAGGAACATATATTGTACAAAAATTACTAGATTCAAATATTTTAGATTTTATGCGGCGAGCATCATCAGTGTTTTGTTTCAAATCAATCATTAAATAACCATGAGCTTCTTTAGTAGCATCGGTATATGAATCTTCAATAAACTTCGTGTCTTCCGGTGAAACTTGTCTAGCTAGAAATCGTATTTGAGTTTTGTCACGGGGATTTTTAAAATAAATAATATAACTTGAATTAAGTGAAATGTCGCGCTGTCCTCTTCCTTGATGAAATAAGTTTTGGGTTATGTAAAAAACACTCAAATTTCTATGGTGACTACCTTTTGTAAATATATCAACAACTCGACCATCAGATTCCCTCATTAAGTCATCTATTATAATCAAATGTGGATTTTTACCATCAAACATATGCAATTCCGGTAGTCCTTGGTGGTAATTTACTCCAGGTATATTATATAGCGGCTGCATTTCATCATAACACCATGTTATTTCTAAAAAAATCTCATTACATATACTACTTTTATGCTTAATGAAATTTGCAACAAAGTTAGATTTTCCACATCCACTAGGTCCTGCTACGATGGCAGCAAAGGGATGAATAAAATGAATCATTATTTTTTGACTTCTGTCTTCTTCAGGGAAAGGAATAAAACTAAGTTGATATTTTTAAAACAATTTATTTATATGAAATATACAAAAAATGTAAGTGTTATATCACAATATTAATGTACAGTACACGTTTATACATTATACATGTACAAAACAAATTTATTTTACATAAAAATTTACAATTTGTTATATTTACAATACTTAATTACATACTATTGATTTGGTAATGACCTATAGGTAACGTATCGATTTTGTTTGGTAAAATGTACCGCTTTGTGTCATTAAAAGATAAACACACCTTATTTATTTCCTGTGTAAAAATTGTATGTTTTAATGATCTAAACCGATACATTTTACAATGCTGTACGTTTTTATTAAACAAACATGACTTATAATTATCCAACGTTAATTTTTTAGTGACACATTTGTTAACACCCTTCGCCTTAGTAATAATTTTATCATCTACCTGTAATGCATACATTTTTGATCGCAAACCCACAAATTCTGTAAAGATTTTACCACAATTTTCATCTTTGAAATAACCTAATTTTTTCTTATTTACTTGAGGAAAATTAAAAACATTGTTTGGATTATAATCTGATGTATCGAAATGTGTACAAATGTCTGGCTTTATATCATCATAAAAGTTACTAGTAAATATTTGATAAATGAGACTGTCAGTATCAGTATACAGTAGTTTCAGATTTGAAGTAAATTTCTCTTTCATGTAATTATAGTGGAAATCATACATCAGCGTTTTAGATATATCTAATATACAAAATCCGAGATAAATAGGTTTATTATAAATTAATTTCATTTTGTTTAATTGAATTGCAACAAGACTATCAGAAAATATTGAAACACTGTGAAAATGTGGTTGAGCAATTAGATCCCCAGCCCCCAATACTTTGCCCCTATTTTCCCAGTGGGTTAACAGTTTAACGTTAACTCGTTTCTCAATATTTTCCATAGTCTTACCAAAAACTGCGTTGTTCATGAGTTTATAGAAATCTTTCTCAAAATCAGAATTAGCTCGAGTTCTTAATTGTGTATTAAGGTCTATATAGTTCTTTAACCATGGACTCTGCTTAAATTTTAATATTCTATAAACTTTTAATAATTTTAAACCCATTTTCAAACATTGAATTAAATTTCGATAATGAATAATATATTTGGATTTATTTTTTAAGTTTGGAATCAATCTAATTTCCTTAGCGTCCCCAACTGGTATATTTTCTGGACAAAGAGGTAAATCTGAATGTTTATCATGTAAATCCACCGGATACTCCAGATCTACTTCTAAGATAAAACCTATATCTGATGAACAACTAACATTAAAATCTGTATCAGCACTAACCCACTCAAAACCACCTGTAGGTAGATATTGTGACATTGCCCAACCATATAGATTATTGGCATCGAAATACATTAAGAATGACTCTTTATCTTTCGCATTATAGTCAGACATGTAAACATTATTTGCTTTTGCATAGCGAGTGCTACATTGCGAAACACCACCACGAATTCCTGATTTAATAAAAGCAATCATATCTATATCAGAAAGTAATTCAATCTCTGTTTTAGTATGTTTTAACATAGCATCCCAACTTAATCCAGGTGCTGTATAGTAATGAGCCGGGTCTAAATCGTACGTTTTAATGCAAACACGCCTAAAATTTTCAAAAATATCTGCTAACAATAAAACATCAGTTTTTAAATAAAGATTTGAATAATCCAACATATTTTTACAATTGAAATGATTCCAAACATCTTTGGCATGGTTGTAATCTTCATTAGAAATAATGGAATCTGTGAGACTACTGTAAAAGTGTGGAAGATCTGGAAGTTGATTGTAGTTTAATGTATCAAAATCTTTAATAAATTCATATGGAAATACACCTTTTTTAGTCAGCCGTTTAAAGTCTTCTGAATTGGGAAAGCATTTTGATAATTCATTAAAATTATTTTTTGTTAAATTTTTTGCTAAAGTATCTAAGCTACTGGGTAAAAATTTTAGGGAATCCACAAAACGTAAAGTTACATTACTGTTATTGATTTTAAGAACCTTTGAAAATGATATGTATTTTTCTTTGTTTTGTGGGAGAACTTCTACCTGACCTTCATCAAAGTTTAAGGCATGTACGATAAAATGTGCATCATAATGGCTTAAATTGTGCAAGAAGACTGGTATAGTGTAAGGTACTCTAAATTTTTCTGAACAAACTTTATGTATGACCCCAACAAATTCCCCAGTAAACCAATCGTGGTAAATCATTGAATTCCCACACAAAATTTTATTACAAATATAACAATGAATAGATTTGCTAACTATATCTTGCTGAATTGGTGATATTTTATTAGCAACTTTTTGGAAACCAATTTTTTTAACAATTGTTGTCAAATTATCTTTCAGGGTTTCCATAAATTTTAAAGCACAGTTTTCACCAGTATATGTTACATATTTAGACAATTTATCATCGTATGAGCATTTAATGTAGTATCCAAAACTATACACATTATGTTTTTGTACATTTATTGTATGTGATTTTGAAGGATCGTTTGAACATGATGCTAAGGGACTTAAAAAAGCCTCAAAATCCGCATATATAACAAAAGGTAACATCAATTTACGTTGAAATTTATCAAAACTTAATTTATTTTCAGATACAATATCGCCCCACCAATTTTTTTTATTTTTATCTACGCTTGGTATTTGTGTACAAATATGTCTGCAATCATTTTTTTGATGGTTATTTAAACGTTCAGATGTTGAAAAATATTGTAAACAAAAGTCACATAGATATATAGCTTCCTTGGATTTCGAAACTTGACTACTTATTAATCGTGACATATTTTTTATATAACAATAATGACCGATTTTACCCTGTGTCAAATATAGTAAATTTATATGAGTCTGCATTTTATTCTTTGTAAAATACAATGGCCCAACAATACAATGCTTTTTTCTTTGTTCATTATATTCTAACCCAAAAACATTAATGCTTATATTATTAAGACTTTCAATTTTGTGTATATCCTTTAATTTGACTGGAAATTTAAGATTACCGAACTTTAATTTATGACTGTATTTGGTGTATGATGATACTCTATCCGAATTTTTATGAATTGGAAATAAAGCAGATAACAGTGCCCACTTAAAACAGGCATCATCAGTGTTTTTAACATTTATCACAGCTTTTTTTATTTTTATATCATGTGGTAACTCAATAAAGGATTTTCCTCTTAAAGGGTTAAATTGATTTAAATTCATATCCAAATGTAAAATTTTTTTCAGACTCCACCCACTATCCTTTCTCTCGAATGAATTTATATAGTTTATTAGAGATTTCGTGAGAGTTGTATAAAATATATTTAAATCATCACCAATACAAACAATAAAATTCATTGATTGGAAATCAAAAGTGTTGTTAATGTTTTTTGTCTCCTGAACAAAGTCACCATATAAAATGAAATTTATTTTTAAAATTGTATGATCTTCTATAGATTTATTTATTATTGTAAATATTGTATCTTTGACAGATGCAAGAAATAACTCTGGTGTCTCAAACTGTAAATCATTTTGATTTTCTGAAGTTACTCTATAGGTTATTATTCTATTACCGAACGCAGTCTCAATTATCTTAACATTGGGTTTTATTGAATGTTGTTTTTTATTTACATTATTTTTATGTGCATTGCTCCTTAGATGATTAGCGAAATATTTTTTGGAAACATTTCTATTACAAATACAGCAAAATTTCATGTTAAAATTATTACCTTCATTCGATGTTGATTGCTCTTGTGAAGACCGTGAAAGATCCATGTTCGATCCAGATTTTATTATTTTGATGTCAGCAGAGTTAATATCAACAGCTGCTTTCCTTTTAGTTCCACGACCCATTTGATCAACCCTGTCGAATAAAATTTTATTATATTTAACTGTTAGAAATGCGAATAGAGAAATAAAAAAAAAAAAAAAAATTAAATATATATAGAAAATATGATTATTAAATATACTCACAGTTTCCTATCGAATTCATCACATAGCACCATCATTCTTTGATCATAAAATGGGTGATTTAAATCATTTCTTTCTATTTCATCACAAACGTTGAAAAGTTCAATTGTATCAATGGATAAGCTTTCAAATTCATGATCCATTTCATCAAAAAAAACACTAACACATTCTTGAGACATTGTATATATGTATTTGTTTCACAACTGTTTTTTGTCTCACACTTTTAACCTTAATGCGCAAAGGTCTTCAACAAAAAGCACAATGATTGACTTTGTACAATGCAACATAGTATTTATACTAACGGAAAACTGAAACATTACTTAATTATATAAACATATGGTATTAAAATCTGAAGCATGAAGAAACTAAATGAAACTAATTTTTAAAACTGTAACGTTTTACACTATCTTCCTCGGATATCCCCTTTGTTATGTTGTATACAATATCCTTTATCTGAACATCAATGTTGGAATCGTTTTTCATATAATATTTAACACGAATATCTGCATTTTTCCAATGTTGTGCCACTGGGATTTCTTTCAACTTTTTTAAACTATATAATTCCATTTTAACAAGTATGTCAGCGTCCATTCCATCATCTTTATCAGTCGATATATATGAAATGCTTCCCTCCTTCCCTGCACGGCCAACACTTGAAGAAAGTTTAGTTTTTTTCTTCTTCCGGTCAGGTTCTTGAAGAAAAAAGTCATCTAAACGATTGGTCTTCTTATTTTTATTTTCTGTTATGTTTAAAACCTCTTCTTCATCATCAGATAAATTATAATAATTATATGGTCTGAAACATTTATCCACATCTTTCAGGTTGTATGAAGACTGAAATATAACATAAACAAATCAAAATGCGTTTCAAAAAATAAATAGGAATTATTAAAGAATTTACTGAAACCAAATTTATAAAATTTAAATAACTTACCTCCATTGTTGTTTATTATTTCAAACTTTCAACCACTTCACTTTTGTCGAACTTAGAGCACAATACTAAATCTTTCTACAAGTATCGGGTTATATAGACTGGTAATGGATATCATTATCTAGTTACGATATTCAACTCGACTGCATGTTTGAACAAGTATCCATACCTATCAGTAAAATGTGGATAAGAAATACAAAGGGCACTCTAAATACCCTTTGCAATCTTAATAGTCATTGCATTTTTTAAATATTTTTGAAATAGATAATAACAGAAATGTGTGTATCTAGTAGTTTAGCAACCAAATATACGTATAATTATTATAATATTAAGAACAATAAAATATATTTACGAATATGAAAATATAAACGAATAACCTTATCAGGTTTTTATTAACCTTCATTACTTTTGAAGTATATTATAGGACAGGTTCCTAAGAGATGTATTATAGGTTTTGTGAATAATACAGCATTCAACGGTAGTTATGTTAAAAATCCTTTCAACTTTGAAAATTTTGGTATTTGCTCATTTAGCCTATATATAGATGGTCAACAGATACCTTCAAAATCGTTACAACCATCATTTCCAAACGATGTATTTACTAGCGCATACCACACCCTGTACTCAGGCACCGGTATACATTTTCTTAACGAAGGTAATGGAATATCGAGGGAACAATATTCAAATGGATACTGTTTACTAGCTTTTGATTTAACACCTGACTTGTCGGCTAACTCTAATGTGCATTGGAATCTTGTACGCCATGGTAGTGTAAGAATGGAAGTAAGATTCGAGAGCGCATTGACTGAAACAATTAACTGTGTAGTTTACGCAGAGTTTTCAAATATTATAGAAATAGATAAGAACAGAAATGTATGTGTGGATTATAGTAGTTAAGCAATCACTTATGTAATTATTATGATATTAAGAATAATAAAATATAATGTAATCGAATATGACATGGTTTTTATTTACCTTCATTACTTTTTTTACAAAGAGACTCATTACTTATGTTGAGATCATATTATGTGTGTTTAAATACATTGGTATAAATATGAATTGATAGTAATAAATGTAGTCAGTAAAAGAGTGAAAGAGTAGGGGAGTAAACGCGTATTAAAGTATGAACACACTAGAAGTGCAAATGAGTCTTCGTAGAATACATCCCAGCCTCCAGAGCAACGTATATCCTTCAAATCGATTGCCGATGTATGCTCAGGTGCCAGCACTTATCATATGCAATCTTGACCCTGATTCACAGCCGGGGTCTCATTGGGTGGCTATTCATATAAACGTCGAAAGAGTTGGGGAATACTTTGATTCGTTTGGACGTAAACCTATTGAAGCAATAGAAGGATTTTTAAGGAGGAATTGTTGCATGTGGAGATACAATAACCTTACGGTTCAGGATTACCTATCGGCGGTGTGCGGAGAGTACTGTTTGGTATACATATATTACAAGTTCAGGGGGATGAGATTAGAAGACTTCCTTAGAAATTTTACGTGTGACTCAGAGAACAATGATACGGTGCTAGTAAATTTGTATAGAAATATAATGGACATATAAATAAAAGAATAATACCTGGAATAAAAATATTTATTTAAATATGTAACCCTTACATCTAATTTTATTATAGATAATGGTGTTAATGTAGGTATATTTATTGTTGTTTGCTTAGACCCGTAGGTTAGGTTAGGTTAGATATAGTTTATTATATTATATTATTCTATTTTTCTTTTAGAGCCATAGATCGGGTTAGTGAATGTAGATAACGATGTATTCGTACTGAGTCATTAAGTAATTAGATAATGAGTGGGGATTTCGTGCAGGAAATAGTAACTGATAAGGTGGTGATTAGTAAGTAATTAGCAAGGTTTTGGGAAAGCTATCTCTGGAACGGTTAGAGCTATCAGTTCAGGAGTGAGTGCATTCGACTCCGCACGTCCTGTTTAGTGGGGTTAGAGTACAAACTTTTTTTTTTTTTTTTTTTTTTTTTAGGCGGGCGCTGCCTCCGAAACAGCTTTTTTTTACCGAAGCAGTGGGTGAGGCAGTGCCCGGGAATCCATACTACTAGCCTGTCACACCGGAACAATGCATACGCCATGCATTAACTAATTTTATTATTTTAAGATTAGGATTAGCATTAGCCCACTCAGGCCGAGCTATGCTGCCCGTTCAGGCCGGACTACGCTGCCCATTCCGGCCGAGCTACGCGCCCATTTAAGCCGAGCTACGCTGCCCATTCTGGCCGAGCTACGCTGCCCATTCAGGCCGAGCTACGCGCCCATTCAGGCCGACCTACAGTCGCAACAACAGCCCGAGCTAAGCTGTAAATGCCCTTAAGGCCAACAGCTAGATTCCATTAAAAAAAATTATGAGCATTAAGGTACACATTTCAATAATTTAATAACTCTTCATTTCAAGACAACAAAACGCGTATCGTCTCAGAGGTAAACCATTATCCCTATAGAAGAAAATTAATGTATTTTCCTCGCTCCAAACATCCCTTTTATCTGACTAGACAGAAAATACGATTAATACTATTCAAAGTAAAAGTCTTACGAAGAATAACACTATAATAAAACTGTTTTGGACTGAGCTACTACGATAATTATTACATATTTTATTATTAAAAATTGCTTAAATGTTATTAAACTACTATTAAGATTTAGTTGCATCGTGTCAAGTCAGGGTTATTCTAAAATATAAGGTCGACTTTGGCTCTCATGATTATGAACAATGATAAAGGGTGGTGCGGTTAACAATAGCGTAGGCGTGTATTAAAATATCATCTTCACAAAGAAAACGCCAGCTTCTTTCCACGACCCTTGCCTTGTAAGAAAAGCGCAGTTGACGTTTCGCTATTATTAAAACAGCTTCTGTAGTCTCTAGGGTTATAATGGGAGTCAGGGACTAAAGTTGAAGTGTATGAAACGAAGATATTTTACTTAGTACGATTACATCATTAAACCTCTGTTTTGATTATTAAGCGTGCGCATCTTTATGGTAGTGTTAAGAGCCCAGAGTCTTATTTAATTGGATTTATAAAATAATATGCCACCGCTATAGTATGCTAAAGGATTCAATACCTTTTTTATGCAAGTAGGTGATTGAACTTCGTGTCTGACCCACATACCAGGATAACTAAGTCAGGCACGTTAGCTTTAAAAATCGAGCTCGTTGGGAAAGTTGGAATCCTCGAAATTCCTTAACATTAATGGAAGAAGTTTTTGTCTGGTTCACAGTAATATGACAAGGGTGAGTGTAATGAAAAAAATGATTGGATAAGGAGCTTACAATTAGTTTCATGGCCCCTCGCCCAGCCTAGATTTTTTGGCGTCCGTGATATGTCTGAACACAACACAAATATGACGCAGAATACTTAATTCAGGTGTTGACAAATATTTAGAATTGTCCTAGAAAAGTCCTTGAACGGTAAGCCAGAACATAGGCAGAACAAACAGAACAATCAGCCACTTTTTTGTTAGTTAGTTATAAGTTAAGCAATTGTTAAAATGGGTTATTTATTTTACATAATGTTTTGTGTTCTTCTGCATTTTGTATATATAAATGTGTTTATCATGGTTTTCTTACCAAAATTTAGGTGCAGGTTCAATAGGTACGCACTACACGTATGTTTGATTCTCATTACAGGCTGTTAGTTCTATAAGCATCCCTGCGTTTATATAAGGACAGTATGTTATGTTAGACTCAATAAGGAATTAAACCCTTATTAAATTATTCTTGCCTTCAACATATTGCGTTATACGCCGTGTAAACCTTTCCTTCGGGTTTTTTTTAGTATATTTGTGGTCATTTATTTGTTTAAATTTACACATCAATTTCAACTTCATTAAGTTTTATAATTTATTATGTGTTAACGAAATATGAGGCACAGAAAGCGACGAAGTTTTTTTGTTGATTTTATAATTACGGAGTGAAAACTAGCAGCATTGTGTATAAAATATAAAATTTTCCGTAATAATTAAGACGATATTGCATTATAAAAATATTTCATTTATTCATAATAGTATCTTATAAATACAATTTCTTTTTAAATTAGATTTTTTATGCATATGCATAAATAAATCTGTCATTTATTTATTTATTGTCCTTAAAACTATTCACTGCATTACATTACCCCTAAGGGGCATTTTACATAATTGGACTGGTACACACACACAGAGAAGTAGAAATAACAAAATCAACGTGTTTTTTGATTCTAATAATCACAAAAAATATCGGTTGCTATAAACGCTGTAATAATTTTAATATCAATTACAATTAAAACCTAATTGATTATAGAATGGACATTTGGGTAGTTTTACTGATTAGTTTTGAAATTAAAAAGTAGATTGCAACAAATTTTGTTTTGATAAGTCGCTGAGACACATTGAGATTTATTTAAAAATTCACACGAAACCTCTGAACATCTAAAAAGTAAACAATCGTATCCTATTAATCTAAATTTGTTATGATTTGAACATAAGCGAACTTAGCGATAATAATTACGTCCAGGCCGTAAGTATTCTTTAATCGTTTCGAACTATAACGCCAATGCGCGGCGTTGCCTTCTTTGACCGTCGTTATTTTACCTCTATTTCTTTATATGGAAAATGGGTTTCTTAATTATTTACATTTTCCTTGTACTTTTTCGTAAATATGTATATTGCACTGATATCCTTTCATTAGGAAAAATGCCATAACGTATTTTATATGTTGTACATCTAATCATACGTAAGGCCAGTATGGAATACTTATTACTCACATGACATAACATGACGTAACACACAACACAACATAACACAACACAACACAACACACCACACCACACCACACCACACTACAACACTACACAATACACATCACTTTATGATGCTTCGTTTTTTTTTTGTTGTCCTTAAGTACATCGTGGCAACAATTGTTGATTTTAATAAATAAACGTAGGCTTTATCGATTTAAACATGTTTTATATTGCGTAAATTCAATATTGAATGCTTATTTTAGCCTCGAGGGAGCATTTGTCATAATATGATAAGAGTTAGGCTAATTATCGTATCTGGTGCACAATTGGGACGAATATTAGTACTCGTTATACCTATAAATTAAGTTCTCACGGTTAATATCTCCCTGGATAACGGTTGTGTATTCTAGACTAAACCAAAGCCTCTCCAGAGTTCAATTTCTGGCAATACAATAATTATCTTAATGATTTATTATACCCACTTAGAAATGCTCTCACCCCATTTCAAACAAAATGGAATGCAAAAGTAGCTCTCGTATATCTGAACATATCAAACGTAACATGAAAGGTGAGGTGAGTGAGGCAAGTGAAAAGCAGTCCCATTTAACATACTTAAATATTAATTAAAAATATTTTTAAAGGAAAATTGTTTTTGCTTAATACAAATATGTTGACATATAAAAGTATGTTTTATCATGCTGTAGGTATGTCCATATTTCCACCATTGTTATATTATACAAGTACTCACAATAAAAATATTTATTCATACAGCTCGAAATAGGTTTATAATAAAAATGCCTGCAGCCTATGTGTTTTTGCCGTGTAATGGAACGTATAAAGGAATTTTCATCACATTTTAATATACTTCGTGGAATTCGTTTATTTTCTCGTAAAGCCTTAATCTTTCTAATCCATCGACTTATAACTTCAATGTAGGATAATAATCACTGAAAAGTTTTGTATACTTATAAGTAATTCTACATAACTTTTGTTCCATAACATACAATTAATTTGAAGCCAGTAATGATTGCTTCGAAGACGTTTCAGAATAATAATACAATTTATATGAAACGTATGGTTGGTGGACTCAGTATCCGCTTAGACTCATAATTGGTCCGTTGTGCGTTAAAGTCCTGGCTAATTTTGCCAGCCTAGCTCCTTCCAGAAGGACAGAAGTCTCCTGGGCACTTCGGGAGCGAGTGGAACTCACTGTTCCCAGGATTTCTGCACGTTGTTTAGCCACAGCCTCGCATTACGTGGGTGACTGTTCCTCTGCGCTGAAACAGCCTCTATATGAAACCTAATTTTCTTATTACTGTATACTTAAATAATGTAGGTTTAAATAACAATCCCATATTTAAAAAAAACTAATAATGCGTCAATCAAGTCTGTAAAATTCAGTTAATTCTTATGTTATTTTAATAATGTTATTAAAAGATATTATTACATTATCAAAATTATTCTTATTTATAATGTTTCTCGCGTATTAATAGAATAATAATTTTTTTTCAAAAGTAGGAAAGTCTTTGAATGTTTTTGGTAAATTATTATTATAAAATCTTTAGATTTGGATTGCCATACAAAAAGTGTTTTTCCTATACAATTCCATTTTTTTTTGGCATAACCAATTTCGCCCCATAAAGCAAGTACATTCATTCCTTCGGCAGTTGTACACTCCCGATGACTTAAAAACATTGATGTTTTTGTGAAGTATGGGTTATGTAGGCATCATAAAAAGTCTTTGACACGTCGCGTATTAGTGTTAAGAATGAACAAATAACGCAATATTGTCATATAAATGCATAGTTCGTAAAACAGGAACCGGTCGTTAGTTGAGAATTTATTGTTAAGGTTTAATGGCTATACGTTCATTTCCTTCCATTTCCGTATGAGTAGTTCCTTAAAAAAGATTAACGGTTGTTACTTAATTTACTACAGGAAAATGAGGAAAGGGGATGTTATTTATATAGGGGCTTCCTTCCCAGTCGAAGTATAAGCGTTGAAACAAGTATAAGTTTGATCACGTTAAAAAGTTAAGGTATGCGATGACGTAATGTAAAGTTATATTTAAATTTTTATTAATGAGTGTTTGGTTATGTTGGTTTACATACTATAAATGTATTTGTTATTTATTTTGTAAATAAATTATTTTTGAAGTTATACTCCTTTTGGCGCGTTAGGGAAAGATGATGAGAGTAAATTTTTACAAAGCGCACACATCGTCACAAAAAACCGACACCCTGAACAACATAATTTTAAATTAGCTATAGTCAAGATTTTAGATTTTTCTATTTTTAGTGTTAAGTGCTAAAATTTTTAAAAAGATTTTTATCTTGTTACGCCAAAGAAGTATACCTTCTAACGTGTGTACATAAGTACCTACACACACGTTTTTTTATTGTTGCCTTAGACTATGACCTTATAGACTAAGTTTCCCAACAATACAAACCGCGTCTCATGCATGATCTGTGGATAGAAAAATAAAATGTGACACAATCTTATATCTTTAAATATAAGCTATTCATAGTTTCGAAAAAGAAATTTTCCGAAATCGGAAAGTACTGCAGGTCTTACATTTAATATAAATTTATAATATTAAACAGGTTCGGACCACGAGTGTTTCAGTGCGTATACACTATGTACTATGTTACATCCAGTAACGAACTTTAAAAAGGTTCCTTATAACTGAGTTACGTAGTTGAGCGTTTACGTGAAACGAATTTTTAACCACTAGAACGGTTGGGAAATTTAATTAAAACTCCGTCGACAATTTTGATATAACAGAGGAACTAAAAAAATGGTGTTAACATCTGTCGCAACGGATATTGGCTGATATTAGATAGGAAGTTCCATGTGTCGATAAGAACCCGTGACGTAACACAAGGACATGTTTGCGGGTCGCGCCTAACTTCATGGTTTGAAAATCATGCTATTCTGAGAGTTGAGTTATCATTCTAAAAACCTTCTACATTTACCGCATAAATCATTCATCATCATCATTAATAATATAAGTATTTTTATTTTAGGCCGGTAACGCACTTGCGCTCCTTCTGGCAATGTGAGTGTCCATGGGCGGTATCACTTAAGATCAGATGAGCCGTTTGCACACTGTTCTTTAAAAAAATATAAGAGAAGGTTCCGATTTCCAATAAAGAAAATTTGTCAATATAACATTTTAGTTCATTTCAATATTACGAATAGCGTTGCTTTGCAACCAAACTTAATAGAAGAGAAGTGGTTGCCTGGAAGACATCGCTCGAAAGCGATAAGGCCGCCAGTCCTTTTCATTTAATTATGTCAATTGCATTACGTTTCTGCACCGAAGTGTTGATAAATAAATAATGTTTTTCAATAATTATTAATTAATAACTAAGAAGGTTGTACTAGGAGCGTAATAGATGTTTTACAAAAGCTTCGCTCGTTAACATTGCTTCTGTAGCTTTGAAATTAAACCGAGTTCAAGAATCTAACGAATAATTAATTTGTTTTAAATAAGTTTTCCAAATGAATTACTAACTCTGTCTGGGAAATTTAAATTATCAGTGTTTGATATTGCTGCGGATTTTATGAAAAAGACTAAATGATAAAACAATTACCGATACGAACCTTATGTTATTATTATATAATAATCCACTGTACAGAGTATCTACATGCATAAAGATTTAACTAAAGAAAGTCAAGAAAATCACTTAACTATACATTGTTACGAAGACGGGTTGACTGCAATGTTTCTCGAAATTTCCACTAGTTAGAGCTGCTTCCAGCAAGTTGAAATGTGATTTGTAGCCTTTTCAGGAGAGGCTACATCACATTCTAGAAAAAATTAATTTGCATTAAGTTACTCTAGTTTCCAGGAGGCTGAACTATAATTTTTCAGGTAATTTCAGCGCAAGTGTAGTAAAGTTGTACCGTTTTCAAGAAACCCGTTTTCAGGCGTTTTCAAAACTGGTTATATCCCTTTGATGAAGGAATATTTTAGAGTGAACTTTCTAGGTGTGAGACAAGGACGGAATGATGAGCGAAAGAGACGGAAGTTCGGAACCTTCTCGAAGCCAGACTGAACATTCTAGAATTGTGCGATAAGGGTAGACCAGCTACTCAATACCACTCCAGCCTAGAAAGTTCTCGAACATCGTTCAAGATTATTCCCTGGGATATATAAGCGGGCCGAAACGCGACCAATTAATTCATTTTCGACTGCAAATCCAAGAGATTAACATCGAAGAGATAATATGCGAATAGTGAAGACAAGTGAAAAAGTACTGTGTAAAGTGCGCATAAGTACGCGCGTGTGTAAACGCATTGAAGTACTTTTAATGTCGTAATTAGTGTTATTAAATTCGTCGTTGATTTATTAAAAAATAAACCCTTAAAGAGATCTACGGCGGAGATCTCGGATAGAAATCTGATCCCCTAGCTCGTAACAATATATTCAGTTTTATTTTTCTTCTTTTTTTAAAGTACGCTTCTGGTTATTACCAGCAGCACTCAGGTACTAATGATACACCATTGTGACAAGAAAAAAATGGTCATAATGGCACTTAAAGTAATTAAATTTAATAGCTAATACTATTAAATGTTCTGTCCTTATCGCAGCAAACAATTCTTAAACTGATTTAGTCATATACTAAGTTTAAGCAAAATGTAAAGCTTTAAAGCAAATTGTTATAGGTCACAACTCAAAGGAATACTCAATGTTTAAGTGGCGCAAATTCGGAATTTTTAAGATATTATGAAAGCATTTTTCCATTATAGCAGGTCGTGTTTGTCACTGAAAGTAAATTAGGATAAAAATAAGATCCTTTGTTGAATGGAGATGGATTAGAAGCTATTACTTTACTCAAAGATTTATGAGGTTGTAAATGAGACGTCAAAAAAATGTCTTGCTGGTTTTTCAATGTTTTCAATTCCTGTTATGACTATTGGTTTTTCGTGCTTTAAAGGATTTTTGTTATCTGAGAAGTTTTGAATTCAGAATGTTGTTGTGTGATTTTGAAGAATGAGTAAAATGAATCAAAGACAATTTTCATTATTTACAAACTTCATACAAAAAGTGACCATATGACAATACAAAGCTATATGGTTAAAGAATTTAAACATAAAACTGTTTCTTTTAATTACAAGTTCTGTGTTCTGCCCTGCGATTCTGTAACTCACTTTTCGAACTCACACAGCGGTTTTCGCATCGGCGGTCGCTCTCAAATCAGTCGTGAAGCAGTCATTTCATGATTTGGCATTCTGATAAACAATAAACTACAAGCTCCCACCTTTTCAGATACAATAACAGAGCATAGTTATCGATAGAGACTATGCTCGAGATATCGAGATATTAATAGTTATTTTTAATATCTCTTGTGTATTGTGATACAAACAGGTAATTTTTTAAATAAACATTTTCCCAAAATCATGCTTTAGTTACTTATAATTTTCTACGAAATACTTAGTATATTTACGACCCAACCTGTTTCAATATCTCACCGACCAGCTTTAACTTCATTACATTCCCCGTTTTACGTCAATTTTCCTAACAGCGCCCTCGAGGGCTGAACCCTCTGCCCTACAAGATGTATTTTGCATACGGGTTAATCAAGGCCCCGTTTGTTTATAGCAAACCATGTGATAGATATTCTATGTTTATGTTTTATGAGTACAAATGATGTACAATTAAACTGAATACGTAAACTGAATAAAAAAATTACATTATAATAATCTAAGGTCGCAGTATTATTTAATTCAATTGGACATAAAAACAGAATCTTTAACAAAAAACAACAACTAACCTTAACATATAATAACCAATATATATTATAAGCAGTGTTGGCTTTGATCCCCAGCTGTACACCAATGGACTTTCTTTCTATGTGCGCATTTAACATTTACTCGAACGGTGAAGGAAACCGACATGTCTTAGACGCAAAAAGTCGACGGCGTGTGTCAGGCACTAGAGGTTGATCACCTACTTGCCAATTAGATTTAAAAAATGATCATAAAACAGATTCAGAAATCTGAAACCAAGACCTAAAGAGGTTGTAGCGCCATTGATTTATTTATTTTAAAATATATATTATTAAAAGGAGTCCCTTTAGGCAAGGTTCCGTTCAAGATACTTGCAGCGTTCCCCTGAATAGCTAACTAAATCTTTGTCCGAGGTAGCTCCATAAAAAAATATTGTTATATATTATATTATTATTATCTGTTTTTTTAACATAAATAAATTGTATTATTATTGCAGTACAGTGCGTATTTTTAATACTTAATTAATAATAATATATATCAAAGTATGTACCTATTATATCTTCTAAACAATTATTATCTCGCTGGGAATCGAAGTGAACACACGAAAATAGTTTCGCCGTAAGATGAATTGCTATTTCCCGTTATACGCCCTTTAACATTGGGAATGGAATTTCCATTTAATTGATTCCCTGGAAAAGGCGCAAAGTAAATAAGAAAAGAGGTCGCGAAAATTACAGATTAAAATACCTACCCTTCATTTAGAAGAGTCAATATAATAAAACGAAAACTCTCGGAGGAATTCGTTCAGTATTACCAGAAAATATATTAAGAAATTCCTTTGGTTTAATTTAAAATGTAATTTAATACGTATTTTAATTAACAATTATTATAAACTAAAATCATACTACGATTAAAACAAGAGATTTTATAGATTGATGGTCTTCGATAATGAATCTTGTCAATAGACTATTGAAAAACACAGTCTTTAACAAAAAAAAAAACTATATCAGTCTCATTTAACAAGCTATTTTTTTCTATCAAATTGTATTTACGTAATGACGGAAAGAGACCGAACATAATTTTAATAAATCAAACTACTACTTATATAGAGTATATAAATTTATTAGCGTTGACATGTTGATACCATATCTGTCAAACTAAAACGCTAACAAATATCTATGCTGAGGGATATCTATATCTATACTAATATTATAAAGAGGAAAGATTTGATTTTTTGTTTGTTTGAAATGAATAGGCTCCGAAACTACTGGACCAATATCCAAAATTCTTTTACCGTTGGCAAGCTACACTATTTCCGAGTGTCATATGCTATGTTTCATTTTCAAAAAAAATAGGGATGCTTACTAAAACTTGAATAATCTAACCCAAGGTGTAAAAAAATAAACAAAAAACTTCCTTCAATCGTGTGCGCTGCGAAAACTATTAATGATAGAACAAAATGATGAATTACAATTTTTCAGGACACATCACTATCTATAAAAAAATGTCGCGACAGCATGTCTCTATCTTTTATAGTTACGTCACAATAAGCGTCCTTTTATTAATTTTTTTTTTATTAAAATACCACCGCTAGAAAAGGCTCTTTATTCGTACCTAAATATTGATCCTTATCAAAATAAATACCAATGCTTCACATAAGCTACAATTTAATGGCATAACCACCAAAAAAGCATGGTGGATTGGTGTTCCCCTGCCGTTTCTCTTGAATAGTTTACTACTATGTAATATAACAAAAATCTTAGCCACAGCAACGCTTGGCCGAGTCTACTAGTATAATATATTTCACTTAACTCATACAGGGAAAACGTAACTGTATATATCTTGTAAATAATGTAAGCTACACGCGGCCAGATTAAGCATTACATAATTTAATATTCTGGAGCCATTTCTGTTTTAACATTAAATAATTGAATCACAGTAACTTTCGCCGGGGGCAAATACAAACAGTGAAACACTTTGATGTTTGCACCTTACCTTAAAATTATGGTGTGAATAATTCAATTCGTCCTTGTCAAAGGGTTACAACAGCCCTAATGTACGTAGTAGGTAATCATGGCATCGAAATTAACTTTATCGTTTTAAAACGAAGAGTTCAAAAAAAAAATAGAAAAAATTTTTTTCCAGGTTTATGTATCCTATGTTAGAATAAACCAGACGTAAATCAAAAAACCTCACGATATAATTTAGTTTCCGACAATGTAGTGAGCAAACATACAAAAACATACATACTAAGTACGCATACTCGAACCCTTAAATAGATCATACACAAATATTATCTAATTCCAATAATAGCATAAAGTCTGTTAACCCTTTTTTGAAATCGTTTAAAAACATAATGTAAACAAGTCTATTCGATTTTTAATTGATAATTTTAAGGCAGTAAGTATATATTTCTTTTTGATTAGTTTTCTGTGACATATCGTTGAATTTATCTAATTAAGATGGATCTTAAAATGTGAGTACAGCGGGAGTTCAACTACACGACCTAACTATTCTAGTGGTTTAGCTACAATGCTAGAGTAATCGTAGTAAAATTATTATAAAGTCCTTATAAAATAAATTATAAAGATTAATAAATCAGTAAAAATACGAGTGCCACGAAATGACAAATTATATAAAACAAAAGTTATACGCGAAGTTTATCAATAAACAGCTTATAGGTCAGATTTATCATAATGACCTTTGAGCGGTCAATGACCCCGATTTTAATTATGGGACCCTATAAACTGTTTGCAAAAATATTGATATTCCAAATGATTCTTTATAATGACTATATATTACTATATGAGGAGGTTATTAATGTTCATATAAGATGAATATAACTTGGAATATAGTGCGAATATTTCACGGAAAACGATTTAAACGCTTTTATCGTTATTATAAAATATGGCACGTTATAAGTTCAAACGGGCTTTTGTATACTCAAAATGTTATAGCATTTTAAAATGAACATACGAGTTCGCTTTAAACGTAATAAAAACTCGTTGAATAATAACAAATATAAAACCTACTTATATGAAAACCTATTTGAAGTAAAGAAAATATAAAGGAAGCCTATTGCTCAAAATGGGCGATGTAAACCTAATAATTTATGTACAAAACTGACCAGTACCAGTTGTTTCGGGTTTTGAGAGCATAAATAACAATATGCGTAAAGTAAGGTTAGGTTTTATTCACGAGATACTCCATATGGAGGGACTTATAGGGATTTACTGACGTTTTGGCCGTAGGGTGGCAAGTAGGGGAGGACTAGACCATTTGTATTTATAGTGCGGTAACCATTCGGTTTTATTCAAATCCCGCGTGAGCAGTGATTTTTTATATTTTCTTTATGGATGAGTTAACTGTGGGATGTTCTTAGCGGTTTTATCTGGATGATGAGGTTCAGTGACGAGTAAATATGACATTGGATGAGCGTTAAAATACTACAATTGCAAAGTTTAATCTGATGCGCGTGGACACGTGTAAAATGCTGGCGAGGTTTTTATTTTTATGTAGGTATGTTAAATATACATAAAAACACACATTTCACATCAATCTCCACTCACTATTGATAGACAGTCAGTTTGTAGCTACCGTCGAGATATAAGGAACTTGTTGAAAGGGTAATATAGATTTAAAAATAGTTTTAATTCATCACAAGTTATATTGGAATTAAAAATAATTTAAAATACGTTTCAATTAAATTGATAGTTGTCCTTTCAATAAAAATATCTATGACGTTTGATAACTAAGGATATTTTGGATATAAATGCCAGTCCACAAAATTTAAAATATTTATAAACCGGTAAAATTTCAGACATGAAAATTGCGTTTATTCAAACATTTTCACCTAAAAGGCCAAATACGTAAAACGCGCATATTCAAAATACATTTTCCTTATCACTAAAAAGCCTTAGTAAAACCTATATTGACAGCAATAAGCGCCGACAATCGCTATTGTGCCGCTTTCAAAGGGAAAATAGTGGATCGCTTTCAGCCCTTCAGGTTAGATATACGTTATTTACATCCCAGTGGAAAAAGTCGCTTCATTTATCGAGAAATATTTATTCTGCTTGTTAGTTCAAAGACTATAGATCAAAGACCGCGAGGAGGAAAATAAATTCGCCGATAGAAGGTTTATTTGCGTTCCTAATGGTTTGTTATTTCAATGCGCCGTATACGACATTATTTTGTGAAAATATGTACGGGTTTCATGATATGAAACAGCAATTTTATTATTGTTAATAGCCATGCTTTCATAGATTTCATAGCGTATCTGTAACAAAACAGTTTTATAGTAAGTTTAAAGTTTAAATAATCATGTATGATATTGGACGTAACAATTAATATACTCAGTTTCGCATTTCACGTAAATTAAACTTGAATCTAGTTGCAAACAATGTTCAAATATTTGATTAAAATTGGGATCTTTGAACTTTCACGCATTTCAAAAATGAGATGACTTTGCATTTGATTGATCATATAGAAGAAGCCGGGCCGTAGCAGAAAAAATACTATACTATATTATGATATATGCAGTTGGGTCCGACTTTTTAATTGTATATAACCTTTAATATTATAGTCCCATCCCGATGCTTTCATTAATAATTTTAAGTCAGACCGGTAACTGCTGTTCTGCTCCTACAAATCCAATATAATATAAGCTCAGATTTGAGAACAAAATCTGAGAAATATAGGATTATAAGGCATCTGCAGAACTAAGCTGCGGAACAAGCGTTTTATATTTGTGCTATTTATTTAGATGATGCTATTTTTTAAGTAGCCCTTTTCCAATATATTGTGTGAATGAGACAGTGAGGTATTAAGGATCTATCGTATTTGAAATGTTCACAGAACTAAGGAAGCGAACTAGACAGCTTACAAAAGCTCAAATATCCAACGACTTTGGGGAAGCCGATTTTCAAGCTTTGCCTTCTTGAGCTCTACGGTATTGTAGCTTTACGAAATATAAAACGACTACATTAAATACATCACGGTTGCTATATCATAATAACTATAACTTATTTTTGCTATGCAGCTCGCCACTTCTAGTCTATATGCCATGCCATACTTCTAGTCTAAGACATGTCGGTTTCCTCACGATGTTTTCCTTCACCGTTCGAGCAAATGTTAAATGCGCACATTGAAAGAAAGTCCATCAGCCCTGCGATTCTGTAACTCACTTCACGAACTCACACAGCGGTTTTCGCATCGGCGGTCTCTCTCAAATCAGTCGTGAAGCAGTCATTTTATGATTTGGCATTCTGATAAACAATAAAGTACAAGCTCCCACCTTTTCAGAATGCCAAATCATAAAATGACTGCTTCACGACTGATTTGAGAGCGACCGCCGATGCGAAAACCGCTGTGTGAGTTCGTGAAGTGAGTTACAGAATCGCAGGGCTGGTATGAGAGTCGCACGCTGAAGCCACTAGGACAACACAGGCTCACTGCTGTTTTTTGTTTATTTTTGCTATAAAACATCAACGTTTATTTTTAAGGTAAATATTTATTTACGTTTTTACAATTTAATTAAAAAGCTTCAATAAAATCCACACACAATTTAATTAAACGAAAACAGTTATTAAAAATTATTCCGGAGAAGCCCGAAACTTTTTACACTATAAAAACATGCTAAATAACAATTATATTAAAAACATAAATCATACATATACAAACTAAAGAAAATATCTGATAGTAGAACCATTACGTACCAACAATATAATGTTATATGAGAATTAATGTGTGGGTTTCAACTTGTCTCGGACTAATTAATCAAACGGTCGACAATCAAAGTTATAGGCGGCCTAATGACAATAGCAAAGCAATCTCTCGAAATTGCCTCATTAAACAAGTTTACGGCTTTACCTTTTATGTCATTGATGTTACATATAAAAACATTTTACCTTAAAAAAAGGGTGCGTGTACTTATATACGCGCGTAAGAAGTTATACTTCTTTGGCATTATTAAAAATAGTTTTTGATTGCATGCAAATAATTAATTACAATTAAATAATCAAAGACTGGAAAAGGAGTCATTATAGTCAATAAAGTTCAGTTTACATTTGAAAAATTAAATAAATAAATATTGATTATTATTCTCTTACATTAAGTGTAACATAAATTCTATTATTATTCGAATGTTGTTTTTAAATTATGTTCAATGCCGTAGCATCTTCCGCGGGCAACTTCATTCTGTTAATTTTGTGTCACGGTGCGCGCGCATTGTAAAATTTCACTCTCATCAATTTTTCATAACGCGCCTAAAGAAGTATAACTACAAAAATATTAAATAATGGCGGTAATATATAATATAGATAAAAAAAGTAATTCGTAAAATACTTTACACTTCTGCGTCTAAACATGTTCCTTTATCACCTACTTTCCTACATTCCCACGAAGCTTGTTGCATTCTATAACGTGCCAGGTCTTTCAATGCTTTCTTTACAGTATGAAATTAAATTGTGCCCGAAATAAAAATCATCCAGGGCTTTTAGACGCGTCGTTAGCTCAGAGTTATAATTGCTTTACCGACTACAATCCAGTAGAATGATACCATGAATAGCGATATCAAAGTGTTCCTGGTTTATGCAACATCAGGCCGCATAGACGAAAATCCTCCCTTAACGTTTGAGGAAGATTCCCAATACCTTCCTCCACAATCAATAAGTGCTTTTGACCTATAGTTATCAAAATTTTACCTTGGCGTCACAAATTACAATATAGAAGTTTTGCGCAAACTGTTCAACTGGGAATTCAAATTAAAGTTACCCTGTTACCGCTCTCCAACCTGATAAAATAATCTAATTGCTTTTGTTTTCAAATATTGACCGAGATCGGCTTAATCTCAACTTTAGCGTTTGAATTACAAATAAAAATTGATAGTTTGTTAATGCTAAAATTACGAACGAGAATTCTTTGACTGATATTACAATGTACTTGATCAGATAAGTGTTTAACAAATATTTTACGCGAAGAAGATAATTTTATAATTTAACTTTATTTTTACTAAAACAATAGATTGGTTAGTAAATCATACTAATTATTATTAAATAATTGAAAAACTGTGTAAGTAAACGTATGCACTAGCTTATTTTGCATATGATCATTAATCGAAACATTTTTCATTCAAAAGTAAGGTATACCTTAATTTTTACTTAATCCATGTTGTAAATATAAAAATATGACCCTTGACGGCATCGTCTTATTAGAACCCAAACTACCTACAGACCACCTTATAATAAGACACTAGGATTTATGACGGGAAATTGATTCTTTAACATCAATTCCATATCTCTGCATTAGTGATTCGACTCCGTAGACGGACAGGGATTCTAATTCTCTCTAGTATGAATACAAATTGCTGGAATGCGGTTGCCATGGCAACGAGTGCTTATAGCAAGGCTCAATATGAACTGCACAATTTGAATTTCAAGAGCTATGCAAAGTGATTCCGAACAGACCTCGTTGAGATTGATTTAATCCGTACTTCAGTAAACACGGATATTGTCGGATCAAATTCGGTTATTGAATTATTAACTAATGTGATCTGAAACTTGCAGCCGGGGTTTAAAATAATTTATTCCGAACTACAAGTTATATTATTTCAAATACCTACATAAATTGGTTTGGTTGTGAGCGTGTTTGACTTCATTATGTCTCAAAATGTTCTTTCATTCAGATTTGCGATGTATCGATAATCTTATGTAAAGGTTAGATTACTAAGTTTATTTGCGGTGTTTGAACATCGCACGCGTCGAATTAGTACGCAAAAGGGAAGAACACTATAAGGGTAAGATTTAGAGTTCAAAATTAAGTACTTAAGCTAAGTATGACTCCCGTATGTCAAAAATAATGGGAGTTTTGACTCTGAAACTCACTCTTCGAGTCAATATTATATGCGTAGACTTAGCGCTTACTCTCGACTCGATCCAAAAGCAATACAATAGTGTCCGTATCCGAGCACCCACTTAAGTTCTAGTTATAATATCTGTGACAATTCCTAGTCTAGACGCTAGTGGTAACCTACAGTTGTTTGTATTTACTTAAAAACATCTATAAAATTTAGCATTCTTGAGCAAAGTAGCGATCACTAAACGATAAAAAGTCAAAAGCAAAAAGATTTGTATATTTCATAATAATTACATTAATATATTCCCTAGCTACTCGAATATTAATAATTTACATTTCGTTTGTTAAGGCTCTAGAAAGCAGTTATTGAAAGGAAATACTGGCTAATTGATCATTACTTCAATAGCTTTTCGCTTTGATATGAAAATAGGTTTTCAAGAAATATGTAGAAAATACTTGTATAACGTTAAAGCGATACACAAATTTGAATATTGTTGTTTGATACACCAGTCTGTTTCATTTATGTTATATAGTTTATTTAGTCGTTTGGGCGGGAAAATAAATCCTACAACAATTGTTGAATCAAGATTTGAGTTAGGCGTTCCTTTGTTATACAGTGACAGTAAATAATCAAAGAATTTTGAAGACAAGTATTACATACATTCCTTATTTTATGGTTCATTGAAGTATGAAATAAGAATTTCTGTAAATACGCCGTTGTCATTGGAGCGGTGCAAAAGTAAATTTCGTAAAGTATTGGTGTGGTTCTATTTACATTCATAGCAATGTAAATAAAATAAAAGTAAAAATGTGTTTAATCATTTGACAACAATTCATTATAATAATGTGCCATCCATTCTTTGAATTCTGTGTCTACCAGAGGAGTTTCTGTTTCGCCGGAAATAAAATTTAATTCTTCCAGTAATACTCCATTTGCGTTAACCACTATGAGAGGGTGAAATATTTATCATTAATATCAATGAAATCGTGTGAGTAAGCCGTGCAAAGTAGATTTTGAGTCTGTTTCACAAATTATTCTTTTTGTCAGGTTTTATGGAGAATCTAATGTATTCCAACTCGTTAATTTAGAACGCCTTAACCAAATATGGGCTTCTTAAACTGTGGAGGCTTGAAATGTTATTATATATATTTCTTATTTTATATATATTTCATATATATATTAATAAAAAGGAAAATAAAAGTCGGTTCAATTTCTATTCTTACTTTATTTATTCTGTGTAAAATTGGGACTATATTTATCACTAGATAACGTTGATGACATTCTCCTATATAAAAAATATAATAAATATATTAAAGTAACTAAATAATATCTACAATATATTTTTACTTGATTCTAATTGATATATGTCGCCAAAAATTGTAATACCATCGGGTTTAAATAGATGTTGTTTTCGATCCGGCTACAATGTCTACTTAAACACCTTTTTCAAATGAATCTTCTTTACCTAAGCATCAATGATAGTTACAATGAGAAAAATCGTTCCATATCCGCAAAATAAACAGATTTCAATTGATGGTACTTCTTAAAGACTCCTTTATAGTTTTAAAACTCATTACAGAGCGATTGCCGCTACTTCACAGAATGCGGATTCATTTCCTATTCGCTCCGAGTAAGTATTTCCATCGAATACAAATTCCGAGAGAGGTACTGTCAAGTGGACAGTGAATTTCAAAGCTTTGCCAACTTTTTGTGAGCCCTCCGATGTCCAAATTGCTTGGCAAATCTTTGGATAGGTTGTGATAGGTTTTCGAGGGAGTAACATTGAATAATTTGGTCCAAGATCCTCGACCGAAAGGGGCGCTAGGGGACCGTGGCGGATTTTCTTTGCGAGTTCAATCGATATTCTGCAGAGATGTGTTGCTAGATGTTTGTGTCTGTGCTCCCTGAGTGTGGCTAGAAACATTATTTCAAGACTGCAGTCGACTCCGTATCTGCAAATGTTTATTTTACACAGCTTATTAATTGGTAGTAGTCTTATTATATTTTTATAACCGGCAACTTTGAATTCTATTAAAAAAAAAAACAAAAATCAACAAATACAATTAATGAGTTAGGGGCCTCATAGCCTAGCGGTCTTTTTAAGTGGCAGCTAGGTAAGGGGTACCGGGTTCGATTCCCGGTTCGACGGCAAGTTTTAATTTAATTTAAATTTGTTCTCGGCCTTTGGGAGGGTTGTGCGGTACCGGGCGAGTGCCTAAACCGTACATGGAGGACATGGTCGAATTTCTAAGGCAAAAAGCACGAATTATCAAAATCTTATACTTGATGCTGGCTAATGCACAAACCGTGCCAGAGCCATAAAAAAAAATAATGAGTCTTTTTAATATTGACGCAACAGCAGTATATAGAGAAATATGGAAAACTGGACCAAGATGAGAGGAACTTCACGTTGGTGTAACTAATCGTATACGTCAATACAATAACAGTTTTTGACAGGTCACACGTATTTTCAACATTTCAGAATTACTTGAAAAATGCATTGAACTAACCGGAAGTACCGTTTTTATTTATAAATCAATAATAAACCCATTATAAATTAATTATAAATAAATAGTTATTTATCTATAACGATTTTGTTTTACGTATTCCTTATGCTAAAAGTGTCATTACTTGGTTATTAGAGAAAAAAACAATGGCGCTAAAATATTTTAGGCCTGGGCCTCAAATGTCTGTATCTCTTTGGAGATCAATCCTGACACACGCCGTCTAATTTCTAAGGCCTCACGATGTTTTCCTTTAAAGAGAATGAAGGTTAAATTCAAAACTATGTCGCTTTCCTATTGCATTGGTTTTTGTTTAGATACTGTACGAATTCACATTCGACTTGGCACGGAAGTTCGCATTTGTAACTTTCTGAACCGACCAGGACAATATAGCTTGACCGCAGACGCAGCTGTGCTCAAAGTTTAAACTGAAATCTGCAAATGGGTCCGCTTTCACAGATTTTTGAGTTAAGCTGAGATTTCAATAAGAATATTCTTTATATTTTATTTAAAAAACTTATTTGCAGATTTTAAATGCAATTCACTAAAAGGACCTTATGCGTTCTTAAGTCTGTTAATGACGCATAAGTGTTGATTTCTTAAATTTAATTTTATAAGGCAGAACAGTCAGCTATTCACGAATTTAGTGCAGTAAAATATCAATATAAAATTGTTAACGTACGCTCATTGGACGTATTTGAAACTTGCACAATTGTATGGGAAAGAATTTCATCGTCGTATTGACGTATACGAACAATTGACTATCGCGTAGAGTTCACACAATTCTATCGCTTTTAATCACTTAACATTGGCTTAGAGGAGGCCTTTGTCGAGAGTCAAGCTGATTAGTTGTAATAATCTAATATATAAAATTCTCACAGTTTTCGTTGCCATACTCCTCCGAAACGGCTTGACCGATTTTGATGAAATTTTTTGTGCTTATCCGGTATCTATGAGAATCGGCCAACATCTATTTTTCATCCCCCTAAATGTTAGGGGTAAGTCCACCCCTAATTTTTTTTTGTTTTTATTTTTTTATGATACAACATTAAAAAATACATACAACCCCTAATTTTCACCCCTCTACGATCAACCCCTATTTTTTATTATAATATACATGGCAAAACAACGTTTGCTGGGTCAGCTAGTTGTATATAAAATAATTAAAAAATGTATATATACATTTTATTTATTTATATACATTGTCTTACTAATAAAAATAACTTTATTTCCCACTTTAAGGCCTTACTGAATTGTAACAATAGCAAATAATTTATAAATAAATGAAAAAAAAGTTACTAAGTAAAGCCTTATTTTATTTATTTATCTACTTTGTGTGTACAAATTCGTATTGAATTTTATCTTACTTTTCAAACAGGTTGCATCTGCTATCAACGTTCGCCATGAAGTGTATGAGCGATCGAGACGCGTCCTCTTTGCAGCGTTCTTCAGCAAATATTTCGAAGAACGATCTCTCAGAGGCACTCGATATCTGGACCTGAGAAGAATGGCTGTATTTACGAAAATAAGTTAACAATGGAGCAAAATCCCAATATTATTTACTAGATCATTGTAAAGGACAGACAAATTTTTGCGCCATTAATAACTTTTTTTAAGTGAAAACTTCTTTAGCGGCGTTGTACACTTTTTGGGAATGGGAAAAAATGTTAAACTCGCATGAGGACTCGTGATCTGATCGAAAATTCGTAAGACGGATGGAGAGTAGACAACTGGCGCGGCGTATTTAATGTAATATAAATAGTCATGTTTGTGTACGATATCGCAATAAATAAATATTGTATTCTACCACATAAATGATAGTACTTTTATACTGATAGTTAAAGCAATTCGTGCAAAATTATTTCCTAACCATTCCGAAATATCAAAAATGCACAACGTTAATATTCAAGTTTTCGGTTGTTTAGCAATGGTGTTTCACCCGAAAGCTAAGACCTGCGTACCGTAGTTTTATGTGATTGCATCGACACTTAATATATTAATAATAATTCATTGAGTAATAATTGCAGACTTCCAAATCGTAAATTTTCAAACATAAACAGTTATTACAGACAAGACATTTTTAAAACGTTGAATTTTTGTAGGATGCTAGAATCCTTTTAATAATTCTAAGCATTATTCAATATGTACTTTAATATACGACCTTAATGTAGTGTACTAATGGTATAACGATACTGGGCCAGCATCGGCGCTCTGGAATTTCGAAAAGCGATAGCAACAAAGGCAAGTGTTTGTATGCACTTTTAATATACATATACATTCTTTGATATAGATATACATACTCTTAATAGAAGCGCTGATGTCGTCGTACAAAAACTCAACACTAAAGAAAGAAAAATACTTTTGGTATTACTCTAACTTATTTGTTGAAAATAATATTGTATGCTTGTATGTGTGTGAGGAGAAGTGAGGAAGAGGTCTCTAGTCTAACTCCAAGCAGTTGGGAGTATAACTATTAGGGATTTTCAATATTACTTAGAAATCTCATGATTTTAATGGTGTTCATTGCGTTTGTGTTAAGGATTATTTTTCAATGCACATAATTTATAAGTGTTACTTTGGACTTTTTTTACTTATAACTAATAAGGAAGAGACTAATATAGTCTATATTAACGAAACGAATTATGCACGATACCGCCATTCCCCAAGGAATTTGTATAACAATGACATTCACGCTGGGTCACGTGACCATTTTCATACAAATTCGTTTGAGTTTCAGATGACGCCATTCGTTTGTTTATCAGGCCTATGTTAATTCTGACGTTTACTCTGATCTATTAAGAGTTTACCTGTATTTTATTGAAGGCTACAGCAACAACTTCATTTGTGTCTGTGGTAACAGCGACCAGGGACACACCATCCAATGCTGCGTCCGCGCATAACTCCAGCAGTTCTTCCGTCGCTTGAGGATTTTTATTGATCCCACATCCAATACTTACGTACTCGTCTTGACAGAATGATTCTCGGATGACCTGGTACAGGATTTTGAAACTTGGTAAGCGCTTCGGAGTGATTTCAGGGCAATAAAGAAATCAACCGACCGTAAACTGAATAAGGAAGTAATTTAAATTTACTATTATATTTATACGATTTAATGAAATGCTGGCCATCAATTTATATATACAAAAATTGTTGAGATTTAAGTTAAGTAAGCGATCTTTTGTGAAAGACAGAGATAGAAGTATAACTCACAGGCAATCTAGTTTAGGTTCGTTTTCCGTAGGAAAAATATTTGGAACACTTATCAGCTTAACAGCTTATCACCTACACTTGCATATAAACCTTATAAATTATACTATATTAATCAAATAGTTTTTGTCTTTTTTTTACTAATTAAGTGAAAATGGGCGGCATGGCACATGGCAAGAAGAACAGAAAAGTGGAGGAAAAAAGTATTAAACTGGTGCCCAAGGTACAATAAGGAAGAAAATTCAGAAGAATTAGGAAGGAAAAAGGATATTACAGGTACCAGATTAAGGAAACAGTAGGAAAGGTAGTAGGTACATGGCCGAGAACAGACAGAAATGGCGGGATTTGGAGGAGGCCTTTGCCACAAAATGCCACACAGATATTTAAAAAGAATGAGATGATAGACATAATAATTTGTTTAAGTGAATTAAAATGATTTTATAATTATTATTAATTATACCCATTTCTAAGAACAATTAATTATAACTATTTTACTCAGACGTCTTGTAGCGGTAAACTAATACCCCCAACTAAAAGACTTACATTTAATGCACCGTGGAACGAACTCGTTGAGAGCGACTCTATTCTGTATTCCCCTGCAAACAATTTGAATGATATTAGTGAGAGATTACGAGGTCGATCTCAGACATATCTACGGCCCACGTGACTGTCTTAGAGTCCATACAGAAAACTAGAAGAAAACTGCTGTCTCGTAATAGAAACGAATAAAAAAAGTACAATAATTCACGTGTCACAAGCCGGTTATCGATTAATTTACTCAAACATCGTCCTTGTATTAAAAGACCGCCTCAAATATGGTAGCGGTAAATTATGACAGTTATGTGTAAGTTATATGTAGAAATGAATAGCTAATACAAAATTCGTAGGTAATATTTGTCTCATTTAATTGTTTTCAAAGTGACCTGATAGTGACAAGGACAAATAAACTATACATAGATTCTAGACTTATTGTACTTGAATCATCCTATTAAACAAAAGAAATAAGTAATAACAAAAGATTATGTATAATGATTAGATATACAAATTAAATATGCTCACCGTTATCTGTTGTGAACCACTCCATGTTTAGAACCAGTTAGACTTGTGCTTACTACACTACGCCAGTTACGACTGACCTCGGACATTGTAGTGACAAGAGATAATAACAATTCGCGACTCATTAAAAGAACACTTTTTAAATACAAACGCCTTAGTAGGAAGAGCTGTTAGATCAGTAAAAATAAGTAAAGGCGGAAACATACTACCAAAACGCGACGCTACACCACGCCATCCGATGCATGTCAGTACTTATCAATCCCATATATTTAATATGGTCAGATGCACATACACAACACGCCATGTGATCACACGCGGTAACATCCAATCGAATTGGATGGGCGTGTTGTGGATGTTGTGATGATGACGTCATGCGTCAGTCTTTCGAGTTTTTGACACGAATGTCAATTGATATACTTAGATATTTTTGGATTCATTTGGCGAAATGAACGAAGAACAATTAATTGAGTTTGTGAAACAATATTCTGTTTTATATGACATGAGATTACCTCAATACAAGGACAAAAACAGGGAGTTAGGATGTTGTTAGTTTAATACAAATAAGTAATAACCTGCTAATCAATTCAGTTTATTAGAAAAATACAGGGTCGGCCAGAAAGATTTGCGAATTTGAAAAAAATATAATAAAAAAACTAAATACAATACACATACAATTTTATTTTTTCAATTTAAATAGACATCTGGGAAATTTATTTCTTAAAAATAACATCATCCAGGTGTGCACCATTGCGCTGCAAACATTCCGCAAATCTGAACCTCAAATTGGTAAAAACTTGCTGGCACATTGCGCGGGGAATAAATCAGCTAAATGACTTCTGAATTTTTAAGCGTGTCGTGGTGTCGCGTGTTGGTAATGTGCACGATGGACATCGGGTGTCGACACGACACGTCGCGTCGCGTTTTAGTAGTATGTTTCCGCCTTAATTGTTACAAAATTATTTGAATGACAAGAATGTCTGTAGAAATGTAAAGATTTGGCGCCTTCGCCGTATTGTCAACAAGTCCATAGATAAAATATTATAGTCTATACACAGATTATAACGTTCAATTCAATTCGTCATCAACTATGGGCGCCCCGAAACCGTTCGAAATTTAAAAAAACTTAGACAGTCCTGTGCGAATTGATGTAGTTCGAAATTTGAAAATCTTTAATAATTCTTTTTATTTCTCTCTGTGCATCGGTGCCAAACAATTTTAACCATAACATTGGATTTTTAATATTTTTCCTTCATTTTAATAATTGCTAAAGGCAATTATCTAAAACGGGGAATATGTTTATAGATGTTCAAAAGACTGGGAAGTTAAATGGAGTCCATGATATCAGAAGTCTGGTCCAGAAAGCTGAATCAGGGCAAAGCAATCAGCGATGCTGTCGGACGGCGGAATTCAATTTCTCGAGTGCTCGGATAAGAACGCTTTGATTATTATATCTAGGTATATTATGTGCTTACGAGAGCTAATCTAAGATAAAAGGCAATTTTTAATTAAAGATATGAAATCTAAAAGTTGAGTATTGCTTTATAAATATCATGAATCTTTGAAGATAATATTCTAGAATAGGGAAAGAAAAGAAATTTAAAATATTTCGTATTTTTATTAAATCCACCAGCTTATAAAAAAAACCCATGGGAAGATTACCCTAATGCGTGTTTTTTATAGAACTAACTTAAAAATTCATAAAAATATGTTTTTATTTCTATTTATTCATCTTGTTAAAGTGAAACTTTTATTACATTACATCGTCTCAAACTTTTTCGTCTGTGTGTTTGCATGTCGCGTGACGGTCGGCCGCGGAGTAGGGATAAAGTGAAAGGCGCTCGTCATAGCAGCCAAGGCCAAAATGGCGGCGCCTATAGTTCGCAGCTGACCGTGTAGTGTATAGACTATTATTTAAAATGTGTATATAATCTAAATAATTGTTATTAATATGTGTATATAATGTAATTAATTGTTAAGTAATATGTATGTCGTACTCTCTAAGACACAGAGTTCAATAAAAATATTAGTTGGAGACTTAGTCTACTTTTATTATTTCCCAATACGATTTTCCAAGTATAAAATTGAGATTGATAAAGCGATTTGTATACCCTTAATGGAGTATTATTCAAATTTTTTATAGTTAAATGTCTATAATGTGAAAAAAAGTTTCACTTTTACCGTGGTTTTATAAAACCACACAATCCTTTTTATTATCAAGACAATTAAATGTAACGAACGATGCGTAAATTATTTAAAAATCAAACATCGTTCGTTGTTATGGAACCATTCCTACGCTGCATCCGAATCATTTGAGACCTCGATCAGGCAGATCAGTCACGGACGGAGAATATTTGCTTGAACATGTACAAAAAAATACTAGGTAACTTGTTTACTTTCTCCTTCAGTTTTAAGAAATCAATTACTAGTTTAAAATCATAACTGAGTACGTAGATTTATTTGAAACATATATTTACAATATACATTCATAATACCGAAGTACTTTTAATTCATAATAAAAATTTCCTCTTACGGTTTTTCGTCACTTTTAGTCGTTATTTTATATCCACCGGCTCTCAGACTGGTTTCCTATAATGAATTCCACAGAATATGTCGTGGTTGACCATGATTTAATGAAATCTGATTTTGAAGTAACTGATTCAATATTTAATTACAATTTTTAATCCTAAATATACAAAGTGGGGTACTTTTATAAGGGGAATATTTTTCCAAAACATTAAACAAAAAGCGAAAATAATTTCACATATCCAACAGACTAAAAAGCACTCGTGAATTCCACCAACATCAAGTGTTTGTTACGACGCGCTTGGTATTGAAAAAAATTCAGTCGGTTGTCACGATTACAATTTTCACCGAAACACAAATAGCAATTACGTATTCAAAAAACGCAGTTCCATATTTAAAAATGTATAAACAATATGGTTTGTTTATCAATGTATATCGATAATAAATGTCTATGGTCATCTCTAATAGTGGCTTAACAGACGGTGCAACTCAGGTGCATAATACATTACTCGATTAGTTGCAGAAAAAAGGTACTTTAGAAACTAGATTTCGATTGTATCTATGGATAATATTTTTTCACTATGTAGGTAGATGGCTACTGTTCACGTACGGCTGAAATTATTATTATTAAATACGACATAACCTACTATATAAAATAAGATACCTTATTTATATTAATCTAAGCTCTTAAATGGAGCTGGGCATGCAGCAAGACTGTCTGACGATCGAGCGACCCAGTGGGGAGGCCCTATTGGGAAACGAAACAGAGGAAGACCGCTGACGAGATGGGAGGATGACATTTCTAAAACTGCTGGCTCGAACTGAATCTCTCAGCTGCTGCAGCAACTCACCCAAGACCGAGATACCTGGAGATCCTTGGAGGGGGCTTTCACTGAGGAAGGGTTCTTGCAAAATAATTAGGAAATAGATATAAATTAGTGGCATTTTTTTTTAAATATACATAGTAGGATTAGGTTTACTTTGTTCTTTTGCAAGAAATAAAAAAGGCGTTTTCTTTAAATATCAAATAAATTTATTTATCTTAATTGAAAAGCGACTAAACAACTACTTCTTCAATTATTTAAAGTATATGTGCCCTAGGTGGGGCAGAAGGAAAAAAAATAGAACATTCTTCACGAATAATTAAAAAAACAAAGCCAACATAGAGACTGCGTGATTAGAATACATAATGTTTCAAACACAAATGAATTTCATTACGCTGTCTGGGACTGTGAAAAGTCTTTTATGTACTAAAATAGACAATACTAAACATTTAGTGAGCATTAAATAACGGATCTAGGTTATACAAATGGGATCTTAAGCAGCTTAGATGTTCGAACCATGTACGAGTAAGTACACTAAGTATTTCCAAACCAATTCGACTTAGGGTCCATCAAGATAAGAGCACACCAATTTCTAAAAGGCCGGCAACGCACTTGAGAGCCTTCGTTTGCCCCCTGTTCAAAAAAAAACAGGGCCAATTTTTGACAAAAAAAAATCATTTTTTGCTTAACAATATGCAAAAAAATACTAGTAAAATCTAAAATTGGACGTGAATTATTTTTGGAACGAAGTTCCTTACGGCAGGCTTGGTGGAGATAGGGATTTTGCTGTGCGGCCGAACTGAAAAAAAAACCGTAATAAAAAGTCCGTGGAATGAAACCGTTAAATGAGACGTGCGCAGGCGCGACAGTCGTATTATAGACAAGCGAGTAGTGTATAATACCTTTCTCTTTCTCCATCTTTCTTTTTTTTATTTTGGTTGATAATTTGAATTACGATTTTTTTATTTTACGTAATTTATTATTTCCTAAAATACTGAATTTCCTACATAAAATTGAGCACGATTTTTTTTGCAAATTGTGTCGATTCTACATTAGCCGAAGGAACTTTGTTCCTAGCTGGTATCCCAAATAAATAAGAACAATTTCGATATAACAATCAGCTCAAACAAAGTTTCGTATAATTGACATACTGAAGTACACTCCAAGGCTCTGTAAAACGGTGTAGCAATGTACACTCACATTTAAAGTATACCTTTATCTACGAAACAAAATAGCGTAAATTTTTAACATTTCAACTTTCATAATTGTGTTAAGTTTTTGTCCTGACTCCAAGTACAATAATTTAGCTCCAGTTTACACCTCGGTTACGTAAAAGAAATTATGGTAATTTTATGAAAGACAATTCTGTTTTTCTGCGCAGTAATTTATTTTAAAAAGGTTTGTGTAGAAATAGTAATACAATGCTGTAAACATTGCAAACATATGCAAGGACGAGTGAGGAAATGTTTTACAGTATAAATAGATAATAATTGTTTAGGTCCTGCCCTAAAGTGATTTACAGAATCGCAGGGCAGGGCCGAGCATTTACGCCTCGTAGTGTGTGAGACGTATCCCGTCAATCACAAAAATATTGAGTAGTTCTACGGAATAATTTTTTATGCTTAAATAAAGTTTTTGTTACTCTTAACTTATATCCAAAACATATTAATTACTAGTATCCCGCCCTTATACTTCCGTAATTGCGGCATTAGGGTCCTTCGAGAAAAGAGCGTACCCATTTTTAAAAGGCCAGCAACGCACTCGCGATCCCTCTGGCATTGAGAGTGTACATGGGCGGTATTATTACTTAACATCAAGTGAGCCTCCTGCCCGTTTGTCCCTAGTTCTATAGAAAAAAATATCTCTTTCACTGAAAGATTTATTTATATTTATTCATAAACACTTTGTTGCATTATGTGTTTGGTGCATATGCATTCAGATAACATAAATTTAGGAGGCAACGAAGGCCTTATCGCTGACAAACGTAAGTCACACTAACAGGGCCGGATTTAGAGGGTTGGAGGCTTCGTGGCAACAAAGTAGTGAAGGCCCCAAATTATTTCAGTTGAATCAGACAAACAAAAAAATCAGTCGAGTTTTCCAATCAATAATTTATTGTGAAATCAAGTAGATTTTTTTAGTATTTACGAACATAAAAGTGTTAAATAGTGTTTACTACGAGAGTTTAAAACTTTCATTTTGATAAAAATTTAGACTTATACAATAACAAAACCAAAATAAAAACTAAAAGCTAATCTTGAATCACAATAATAGGTTCTATTTTATTTAACTATGTATTTGATTTACTTGTAGCTTAGCCAAAACGATTTTTACTGGGAATCAAACCCAAGCACTGTACGTATAAATGTATGACAGCTAATTGTTACAAATGTGTAAATAGCATAAAATACGTAATTGTGAAGCTCAGTTATTACCAACAATTACCGAATCGCAGTGCAATATTAACCCATCCATGCATACATCGGTGGATTTAAAATGGTGTCGTCGGCAAAACGATTTGGTTATTAAAATAAAAATGCTTTTATGCGTTGTCATGTATCCATGAGTACATGTGGTTTGATTATTATTTTTGTCCTTTTCCGTACGAAAGGTACGTAAATGGAAAAAAATCTCACATAACTCTAACTCTAATATAAGTTATATAACAAAAAAACAATTATACTAAAGATGGAATACAAAATATATACAAAAACGTTGAAACATTTGCGATAGGAAAAAATCAATAAAAAATATTAAATACATTTCACTAAGTTATACCTAATTCGGCTGTGTTTTGTGATGGTAGATGGTGTGGTAGTGGGATGTCCTCATGATGCATGCTATGGATATTCTTAATACTCATTTTAAGCATATTACGTGATCCGTCATTGTATATGTACTGTGCGATACAAAACTGAGTATTTTGCATAGCTTGTGTTGATGTGAAGAACGTGAAACAAAGCACGATTACGATGTCTGGTAGGCAGGAACACGGAAGTGCATTTTCCTAGAAGTGAGCTGCAATTAATTTTATATGAGATGATATTATGTAGTAGCAATATATTTTGGTGCACAACAGGGATTTAAACGCATCACGCATTCCTCAAAGCACTAAAGACAATCACTACGGAACATTTTGTGACATCTACATAAAAAAAAAACTAATGAACTGTATTATATGACGTAATACTGATGCATACAGAAAGCGATTAGAATATCTTAAGAAACTGTCGCCAGCTGTGAAAAGTAGTAAGTGAGGTCTTATTCCTTTACGATATAATTCGCGACCTCGCCAACATACCTAATGTTTCGCGGATCAAAAAACATTGTTAACTATCCTTCTATAAACAACAATGAAAAGCAGTTACTTATCGTTGAAATTCAGTACGGACGTGACGTATGTGTCTCGCCGGTTCGATCCTGCATGAATATAAACTCACTTACACTAAATTTAGAACTAGTTCTAAATTGTCTCGTACGTATACGTTAGATTTATTCTATTGTATTTATTACGTCGTTATCGATGCATACTTGATATATTTTATTTACTTTAAAGATCTACTTACGTACTTTTATTCACTATACATGATCAATTATGAGTGCTTTTTCAAATGCATTCCGAATGTGTTCCAAGAACGTATAAGTGGGTCTACCAGCCCAGTCCTCACCATCCACATTAGCTTGTTAAAACTGGTGTAATTATTATTAAATGCTATACTGATATTAGTTGAAATAAAAGAGATAAAATTGGAGAGAGAAAGATTGGAAAATAGTACCGAAAATGAGAGACAAATGGAAGTATTTGAAAGAGGCCTTCGCTCGTCGGAGGTCGTGTACTAATATTAATATATTAGCTATTTTTCTTTATATTATTATACTGATAAGGCACCAGTACTATGTAACTCCTAATAGAGGTAGCAATTGCCATCTCGACGTTTTTAAATCCAAAATAGATCGTTCCTGCAATATCCGAGAGCTGACGTCTCATCCTTGGAATCGCGATCAATCTCTATTGGGAGTCACAATTTGATTTCCTGAAAACTTAGGTATTTATATATTTAATCGTACATGAAATTTACCGTCAGTAAAACTTTTATCAGCTGTACAAATAATTAAAATGACTCATAAATAAAAAGCGTTTGTAATGATTTTCTTGTAATAGACAATTTTCATCTAGTTTTAATTATACTGAGTATACAAACAACCTAAAATATTTTTATTAACACTAATGATATTCGACGTATCAGGGACGTAACAATAAAAAAGAATAATTCATATTTCAAAATAACCTATTTAAGCCCTTAGCTTTCTACTATCATTATTAACTGTTTATTTTTACTCACTATTTTGTATATGGATGATTTTTGAGTCGCCTAGCATCTTTATTAGCGTTTAATAAAAAAGTCATACCAAAGTATAATCTCCCATATTTATTTAATTGGTCTATGGCGCTGCTTAACCAAAGTACTCGCGTCTCTTTTTTTCACAAAGTATATACAACTTGACGGAAAGAGTTTCTTTACTATCTAAAACCCAACACCCACTGATGATACTCGCCTCTTTTAATACCCGTTTATCAAAAGAGAGGACACAATGCCAAACATACGTTAACGTTGAACGAAGAGCATGGCTTTTTAAACATATACAAATAACTGACTTACGTGCAATTAGATTCTTTGATTTGGATAAATGGTTAATGTTCTGAATTAATTGTTGGCCAGTGCACGAAAGGGTATTGTAAGTGTTGTCAAGAGCGTGTAGCTAGCAATGTGATACTGCTTCTAATTGGATTAGCATCGGTAGGTTGAGACTAGGAAATCTTACCTTATATGCTATTGTAAAACTGACAACGTGTAGAACCAAAGATAATTGTCTATAGGAAGCCTCTTTCGTACATAAACATATGAGCTTGGAATTGACTGTTATGTCAAATTCAATAATTCTCAAAAAAAATAAAACAATATTTTGAGCGTTGTAGTATATTATGGAATAAGACCAATAACAAAAATATCTATGAAATCTGATGTCGTTGTATTAATTTAATATTAACGGACATTACAATATAAACTTATGGTACTCTCAACAGACAAACACAGCATGCTTTATACTTAATAACCATTGGTAACAGAATTCTTACAAAAAATAAATAGATGATCAAAAAAGCGACAGATATAAATGATAAGTTATTGCAAAATTTGAGAAAATATAGCTTTGGGAAACTTTGAATAAGTTGAAGGGATAAATTTCAAGGGAACATTTATTAGCTAATACATCCTAGAAATAGCATAGAAGAAATCGAAGAATATTAGTATTTTTAGTATTTTTGAGAACAAAAGAGTGATAATTGTACATATAACTCTTGTCTATGGACAAATTTTTAATAATAGTGTGTTGAAAATATAATATATTAAGGCAATATATAAAACAAGTCTTTTTTGCCGTTGTTAATAAAACAAAATTCAATTGATACATTATTTATTATTAATCAGCTTGTCTCTCGACACAGGCCTCCTCCAAATGTCGCCATATTGATCCGTCCTTCGTATACCCCGCTTATTCTTACGCGGATAGAAGCCAAATATATACTATGAAATATAGAAAACCCTTAGTCAGTTAAATTGCGCTGTTTTAATTAATATTTCTGTACAATTCCTAATGATGAAAAAAAAGTAGTTTAGTTAAACTTAGTTTTGTCTCAGTTTAAAACTCCAGTTAAAGGTTTAATAAAAAAATGTTACGTCTAAATATTTAAGCTACTTTGTTTATTTGTAAGATATCTATTCTAAATTTTCTCTTTACTAAAAAAATATTAACTTACAAATAAGTTAATATTTTATACTGCGAATTGCGAGGTTATCTTGTAATAAAATTAATCAAATTTATTAGCCACACTTATAGTTATCTTTCCGCATTGATAATATAATTTTATACAGTTTGATAAAAACTGTTCTTAATATAAAAATAATTGTCTTTTAAAAAGGTTTGTCTCCTTTTGACTATAGATTATATCATTTTAACAAAGAAATCCGGCACTTACAATTAGGGTCCGGATGATATTACTATTACTGCTATGATGAATAATTAGGTTTCAGTGGCGCTACAGCCCAAAAGGGCAATGTTGCAATGCTCTCCTTTATGACATAGACAGAAAGTGCCCAGCTGGGGTTCTAACCTACGACCATGCGATGAAAGTAGCACGATGAGCACTGCTTCTATTTCTTCGATATCAAATAAATAGGTTTTAAAAAAAACATTTAATCATATAGGTAACATAATATACACTTATGACTCGTCAGTAAAGAAATACATTGTATTGCTTCTAATTTTACATTTACTGCCAGTTCTCAAATCAAGGTTCTCAATTTTTTATCGCCATTTTTTTACATATGACATATCAAGTAATTAATAATAACATAAAAAAATATTGGTTGTTTGTAAAGTAGGTTTACGATCGAGATGTTTACGTGATAACGTCTTATTGGTGATATAAGTTTTTGGGAAGTAAGGAATTAATGAAGATAACAATTTTTTCAAATTTTAAATTACATCTATCGTTTTATTCAAACTTTTGATGATAAATTTCGGGTGTAAAATGTCAAGTTTACTTATTCGACTATGATATACATTTTTCTTCATACATTCACGGAATGACTGGCAGCGCTCGAGATGAGACGGGAGATCGGTCCGTCTCTCTCTCGTTATACCTGCGATCGCGCTCGTGAGGTTTTGGTGTGACACAAGTTTCTGAACATGTCACCCGACTAAAACGATTTTAAAGACGTTATCACGTCAAAAAAAAAAACAAAGACTTGTCCTCTATCAGCAGGAGGCATGTTGAAATAGGAACATGCACTTACATTCTCGTGAGAGCAACACGCAAACACATAATCGAAATAACCAACATCACCGCATACACGAATTCAAGTACGACCAGTCACCACAAGCAGCACCCGTAAACTCTCTTTGTAAATAAAAGATTGTAACAAAACATTATTTACCTAATCAAGGTTTATAGGACGATTTTGTTTGTACATAATACTGTTAAAAGTACATTTATTTATATACCTTTAAGTTGTTAAAAGTTTATCCCTTATCATTGTCCTCTAATTAACTAATTAAGACTTATAGTTCGCTTAAGTTCTTAATCTTAACGCCAGGAAATAATACGAATATTTATTTCTTTTAAAGAAGAGACAAAACAATACTTTAGTGGCGCGAAAAGCTTATAGTCTAGTCGACAAGTTGAAAATGGAACAAAATAGAGATACTGCTCTTAAAATTATGTGCGATAGCTCATTCGAACCGGAATGACGCCTAGAAAAATGTGCTAAAAGCGTGTATTAGCACATAAAAAATTGCAAAAGTTATAGACATATAGGTGCGCGAGAGGTGAGCACCATATAAAAAATAGTTTCTAGACTAAAAATGGCCGCAGCGGGAAGACAAAGAAAAAAACTTCTGCACGTCAAAAAGTATATAATAATGATTACTAAGGGATAGTTCTAAAATCGGGCACGGGTATCGCCTCTGGGTGTTCTCAACGCACTGCCCGCTGGTCGCGCTGCCACTGCCTGCAAGCTCCACCCACCGCGCCCGTGTCGTCACACATAGCGGTAAAATCACCGACGCGGTGGAAAAGAGGAGTGCTATTATTGTTCGCCACATCAGCCCCCCCGGAGACCGTTACGGTCGAAAATAATCCGGGAACCGAACACGACGCCCGCTCCGAGTACAGCGATCTTCCACCACCGCTGGCCTCGACACTGGATCTGGTGATGAAAGTATGAATGCGGGCTTGACTCTGTCCACTGAAACAGTTACAACTTTACCGTTAAATTCAATGACAAAGGTTTTATCTCCTCGCTTTATCACTTTGCAAGGGCCCACATACGGTGCTTGCAGTGACTTTCGTACAGCGTCTTGGCGAAGAAAGACATGTGAAGCCGTCTCTAAATCTTTGCTGACGAAAACTGGAGTAGCACCATGGCGAACTACCGGTGTAGGCTTAAGTTCTTGCATTTTATTCCTGAGTCGTGACACAAAATCGGAATAGTCTACGACCTGTTTTGGAGAATGGTTGAAGAACATACCAGGCAGTCTCAATGTTTCTCCGTATACTAACTCTGCGGACGACGACCCAACGTCTTCTTTCCAAGCAGTCCGAATGCCGAGAAGAACCACCGGAAGAGCTTCAACCCAGTCGTCGTTAGCATGGCACATGATCGCTGCCTTGAGTTGCCGGTGAAATCTCTCCACCATACCGTTCGCAGCCGGGTGATAAGCTGTGGTCTGTAAATGATTAAATCCCATTATACGTGACAATTCCTTAAAGAGATATGCTTCGAACTGCCTGCCTCTATCAGTTGTTATCTTCTCAGGACAACCGAACCTTGAGATCCAACCATAAACAAAAGCATTGGCCACAGTGTCTGCTTTAATGTCCTGAAGCGGCATGACCTCCGGCCACCGCGTGAAACGATCAATAGCTGTTAAGCAATATTTAAATTCGTGACGCATTGGTAATGGGCCTATAAGGTCGATGTGGACGTGGCTGAATCTATCCGATGGAGGAACAAAATCACTGACAGGAGCACGGGTATGTCGAATAACCTTCGAGCGTTGACAAGCCAGGCAGCTCCGTGTCCATAATCTACAGTCCTTTTTAATATTGGGCCAAACATACCTCTCAGAGACCAGCCTAACGCTTGCTCTGACCCCCGGATGACTCAATCCGTGCAAGCAGTCGAAAGCTTGCCGTCGAAATTGAGGAGTCAAGTAAGGTCTTGGTGTTGAGCATGACATATCACAAATAACTGTCTTACCAGAGCCAGAAATGTCTATCTTCTGCAGGTCCAAAGAACAGTTATTGCTGCGTAACAAGTGTTGTAGCTCGTTGTCTACGATCTGTGCTGATGAGAGAGTATTTAAATTAATCACGCTAGTTATTGTTTCTACTCTGGATAGAGCGTCAGCTACTACGTTATTATCGCCTGAAACATACTTTATGTTTGTAGTGAACTGCGACACAAAATCAAAATATCTAAATTGTCGAGGTGAGCAGTTCTCAGAAGCTTTTTGAAACGCAAAAACGATTGGCTTATGGTCGGTAAAAATTGTAAAATCCTTAGCTTCAACCATATGCCGAAAATATTTCACAGCTTCATAAATCGCCAAAAGCTCTCTATCAAAAGGACTATACTTCTTTTGAGCGGTATTTAATTTCCTCGAGAAGAAACAGAGTGGTTGCCATACAGAATTAATATTCTGCTGTAAGACAGCTCCGATTGCGTTGTCTGATGCATCCGTCCACAATGTCAGTTCTGCAGCTGGATCAGGATGCGCTAAAAGAGTAGCTTTAGCTAAACTAGCCTTACAAGACAAAAATGCCTTTTGCAGTTCATCAGTCCAAGTAATATTAGTACTGGGCTTAACAGCTGGACCAGAAAGAAGCTCGTGCAATGAGGCCTGCACTTTAGCTGCACTTGGAATAAATCGTCGATAAAAGTTAATCATACCCAGAAATCTCCGAAGCTCCTTGATCGTCTTGGGTGGAGGAAAATTCTGGATAGCTTCTACCTTTTGTGGAAGTGGTCTGGTACCTGCAGAGGAAACGATGTATCCGAGGAATTCCACTTGCGACTCACCAAACACGCATTTAGATGCATTAATCATTATTCCATAGTCCTGGAGGCGCTGGAATACTTGATGCAGGTGGTCCAGGTGTTGAGTTTCGTTCTGCGAAGCTACTAAAATGTCATCAATGTAAGGGTAACAGTAAGGCAAATCTCGTAGTATTTCATCCATAAAGCGTTGAAATGTTTGAGCAGCATTGCGAAGACCAAAACTCATGAATGGAAACTCAAACATTCCAAATGGAGTTGTAATAGCTGTCTTCGGAATATCGTCCGGGTGAACTGGGATTTGGTTGTATGCTCTAATTAAGTCTATTTTACTAAAGACTGAACATCCAGAAAGGTTATGAGCAAAGTCAGCTATGTGACGAACCGGGTATCGGTCGGGTATTGTGCGTGCATTCAATGCACGATAATCGCCACATGGTCGCCATTCGTTGTTTTTCTTCGGAACTAAGTGTAATGGCGATGACCAAGGACTGTCAGATCTGCGAGCAATACCTGATCTTACCATATCCTCGAACTCCCTCACAGCAATACGGAGTCGATCCGGTGCCAACCGACGAGGACGACCGTAGACTGGAGGTCCAGAAGTAGTACGGATATGATGCAGCGTATTATGCTTAACCTTGAGCATAGACAGGTCTCCCGCTGGACGAGTGATGTCGGGAAACTGTGACAAAATTTCGTGGTAACGTGAGGTACCTGTAAAAGATTTGATGTGGCATAAAGCAAATGAAGCAGGTTTAGCTGAAGCACTAAGCGATGTAACATTGTCTATCAAGCGATTAAGCCTAGCATCAACAAGCAAATTGAAATGCGACAGAAAATCTATGCCTATAATAGGTTTGGTTACATCAGCTATCACAAACCGCCACGTAAAAGCTCGTCTGAGTCCAAAATCTAATATTAAATTAAACCATCCAAAAGTGTCTATCACTGAACCATTCGCTGCAAAAAGTTTATAGTCTGTTTTATTCAAGCGTCTATTATTAAATAATTTTTTTGGATAAACACACAAATCGGAACCAGTGTCAATTAAAAATTGTATTTTAGTCTTACGATCGGTTACAAACACACGGCCACCAGTCACACTATTGCAGTCACGCGTCGCCGCCTTCACTGACTGCGCCGCTCGTTTCCCGGCGGAAACGAACAGGGTGCGCGACACTTCGTCGCCTTAGTGCCAAAACGTCGATGAAACCAACAATGCCCCGGGCCAGCATTAGAGCGGCTCCGAGACCGATGTCGCCAACGTGGTGATTGCCCTCGATATCTCGAGCGCGAACTTGATGTTGTTGACAACGCCGCTACCTGGCGCGATAGGTCGTCAATGCGCTGGGTTAGCACATCTATACTCGAAGTCGGTGTACCTGCCTGAGACGTCGCGGCAACTTGCCTATCCAGTTGCGGGGCGATCTCATAAATTTTATCAACAATCCGGGCTATAGATTCCAGAGGTAGGTCACCTTGAGCAGCCATAATTGCCTGAACATGGTCGGGTAACCTGCTCACCCAGATGGACCGTATGAATTCTTCTGGTACGTCTTCACCCGCCAGGCTTTGAAGGTGCCGTAAAAATTGGGAAGGTTTTCGGTCGCCCAATTCCTCGTGCGTTAGTAATTGACGAACCCGTTGCTGCTGCGAAATTGATAGACGCGATATTAATTCAGTTTTAATTTTTTCATATTTCCCTTCTGACGGTGGTTTGGATACCACATCTTTCACCTCACAAATATATTTATAGTCCAAATTCGCGGTGACGTGGTAGAATTTTGTTGCATCTGCGGTAATGTTGGCCAACGCAAATTGACCCTCCAGTTGCGAAAACCAAAGTGCAGGTTCATTTGGCCAAAATGGCGGAACTTTTATGCCAACGCGGCACACTTCGTCTTTACCTGCCGTAGCCATGTTTCACAAATAAAATGTCAAATCACACAACTAATCACGTCGGGGTCACCAATTTATAGGTGCGCGAGAGGTGAGCACCATATAAAAAATAGTTTCTAGACTAAAAATGGCCGCAGCGGGAAGACAAAGAAAAAAACTTCTGCACGTCAAAAAGTATATAATAATGATTACTAAGGGATAGTTCTAAAATCGGGCACGGGTATCGCCTCTGGGTGTTCTCAACGCACTGCCCGCTGGTCGCGCTGCCACTGCCTGCAAGCTCCACCCACCGCGCCCGTGTCGTCACACATAGCGGTAAAATCACCGACGCGGTGGAAAAGAGGAGTGCTATTATTGTTCGCCACAGACAATTAAAGATGAAAAAAAAATGGCATTTAGTTTTTTGCCAATATTTTATAAACTATTCATATTTAAGAAATTTCAAATAAAGATTCTGAAAGAAGAGAAAATTTCCAATAAAAAACTCCTAACTCTCGGAACTCTATCTCCATTATTTATAACTTTAATTTAACGCTGAAAATAGGTCTGCGGGTGACATTTTTAGGATTCGCGCGTGGCGTCAAAAGCGACTACGGCACATTAATTAATTTATTTAAGGTATTGAATATTTTTTTTTAAATTTGAAAAAATTATGGTGTGTTTTGAACACTATAATTAATTTATTCCCGTTGAAAATTTTACTTAAAGTTAATTTTTCAACAAGTTAAATAATTGTTAACAAACGAAATTTTCTCGAACGACCGTCTTAATTGTAAGTGAAAAAAAATGTTTAAATAATGGTCGTAAAAATATTTCGCTTCGTAGAGCCTTTCTTACATACATACTTAACAAGATCGTGCCATAAAAGTTAAAAAAATATTTATACTTTGTTTATAACATTTTTTTTACTTAAACAAAAACTTAAAAATCCATGTAATGTTGTTAAAAAAAATTTTATTTTCTAAATCATCATATAATCGTTTTTTTATTAATACAAGATATTTATTGATTTACAAAAAAAAAAATTCCCGCCATTTGTTGATAAATTTTTTTTTAATAAATTGAATAAATAAATATTTTTTAAAAAAATTTTAACACAACTTTATTACGTTAAAAATTTTATGATTTTAAAAAAAAAAATTTTTCCTAAATAACAATTTTTAATTGTTTATAATCGTTTTTTTTAATTTTCTATTGTTTAAATAATTAGTTAAAAAAAAATTTTTTTTCTAAAAGTCATAATTGACAGTCCTCTATAATGTAACAGAAAAAAATTTTTTTTTAATCAACAATTCTATTGTTTATTAACTTACCAAGTTGTTATAAACAAATATTCAACTTTTTTTTATTTTTTTTCTAAAACTTCTAAAATTAACAAAAACAACCATATATAACAAAGTATAGAAAAAAAAAAGTTTAATTTTAAATAAAAGTAATATTCATGATAATCAAAAAATTTACAAAAAAATTTTTTCTATACTTTGTTATATATGGTTGTTTTTGTTAATTTTAGAAGTTTTAGAAAAAAAATAAAAAAAAGTTGAATATTTGTTTATAACAACTTGGTAAGTTAATAAACAATAGAATTGTTGATTAAAAAAAAATTTTTTTCTGTTACTTTATAGAGGACTGTTAATTATGACTTTTAGAAAAAAAATTTTTTTTAACTAATTATTTAAACAATAGAAAATTAAAAAAAACCATTATAAACAATTAAAAATTGTTATTTAGGAAAAAAATTTTTTTAAAAATCATAACATTTTTAATGTAATAAAGTTATGTTAAAATTTTTAAAAAAAAATATGTATTTATTCAATTTGTTAAAAAAAAATTTATCAACAAATGGCGGGAATTTTTTTTTTTGCAAATCAATAAATATCTTGTATTAATAAAAAAACGATTGTATGATGATTTAGAAAAAAAAAATTTTTTTTAACATCATTACATGGATTTTTAAGTTTTTGTTTAAGTAAAAAAAATGTTATAAACAAAGTATAAATATTTTTTTAACTTTTATGGCACGATCTTGTTAAGTATGTATGTAAGAAAGGCTCTACGAAGCGAAATATTTTTACGACCATTATTTAAACATTTTTTTTCACTTACAATTAAGACGGTCGTTCGAGAAAATTTCGTTTGTTAACAATTATTTAACTTGTTGAAAAATTAACTTTAAGTAAAATTTTCAACGGGAATAAATTAATTATAGTGTTCAGAACACACCATAATTTTTTCAAATTTGAAAAAAATATTCAATACCTTAAATAAATTAATTAATGTGCCGTAGTCGCTTTTGACGCCACGCGCGAATCCTAAAAATGTCACCCGCAGACCTATTTTCAGCGTTAAATTAAAGTTATAAATAATGGAGATAGAGTTCCGAGAGTTAGGAGTTTTTTATTGGAAATTTTCTCTTCTTTCAGAATCTTTATTTGAAATTTCTTAAATATTAATAGTTTATTAAATATTGGCAAAAAACTAAATGCCATTTTTTTTTCATCTTTAATTGTCTATAACTTTTGCAATTTTTTATGTGCTAATACACGCTTTTAGCACATTTTTCTAGGCGTCATTCCGGTTCGAATGAGCTATCGCACATAATTTTAAGAGCAGTATCTCTATTTTGTTCCATTTTCAACTTGTCGACTAGACTATTATATTTTCGATAAAAATTCCAACTGAAACACGATTTCCACCTTAAACAATACAGAAGAAAGGCGTAAAATCCCATGCAACCGTTTGAAACTTAGGTTCTTTTCCTACATAAACCTAGTACTCGAGACAGTAGGCTGCGGTCTAGGAATTAATGTGCCATGTCGAAAACCCAGCACGCACTGTTGATACTCGCCTTATTTAATGCCCGTTGTTCACTAGATGAAACGATAAAAGCCTAAACATAAGTTGACAATGAAAGCATGTGCGTGTTCAAAGTCAACGTAACCCTATCCTAATAATGCTAATTAAGTATAGTAAATACGTGTATTATTTATTTATTAAGGAAACTAAACAGATACATATCTATACAGTAAAAATAAAATAAAATAAAAGTAAAACATAAAATAAACACATTGGACGTATCCACAAAAAGTTTCACTGATAAAAAATATGACGGCGCATCTGTTAACGTCAGACATCAGGTTGACTTTTAGCTGTCAAAGTCAGTCTAGCGAAGCGTCATTGTCGATGGTTGTGAGAGCGGCCATCTTGACACACTGTTGTTCGTGATGGCGCTCGCACACCACGTTTGTGACGAATCGCTTTGCATACGAGTGATAGTTTAATCTAGTGTTATAATTAAAGTTGATGTCGTGTTGCTTAGCTTGCTCTTGACTCTTGCTCATTTGACTGTGTATTTCGATTATTAAACCCTGTGCTGATTAAACAACTGTAATTGTAACAAGGACTTGTAATATTTCTGCTCTCGCCCAACTGCCTACCTACCTACCCCCATACATCACACAAGATGAGTTCTGATGAAGGCCCTCCTGACCCTACAAATACAATACAAAGTAAATCAAGACAAAACATGACAGCCCAAAATTTTTGAATTAGGAGAACGACAAACTAGCAGCTATAAAAAAAGCAAGGCAGATACAAGGCTTAAGACATTAAGAGTTTTAACTTATTCTTGAAAGTGTACGTATAGAAGAGGGATGATATATAAATAAATAAATAAAAGAGTGTGTGTACTTATGTACACGCGTTAGAAGTTATACTTCTTTGGCGTATGGAAAAAAATAACTAAAATGCAGCAGTGATTAACGATAAATATTAAAATTAATCAATAAAATTATTATTAGTAAATACTATCACCGTCGTATATGAAATTGATTTAATAAAAACAAAATAACATTTATTATTCACACTGTTTAATTATACTGTTACGAAACACGTGTTCTAAATATAAAATACTAGAATATACAACTTGAACTTATTATCGATTTTCATGCCACATAGAACTAACTTCATTCTGTTAATTTTGTGTAACGGTGCGCGCGCATCGTAAAATTTCACTCTCATCAATTTTTCATAACGCGCCTTAAGAAGTATAACTTCAATAAAATAAGTGATGAACAGTTCTATCTATTTTTCTATTCTATTATATCAGTATAGTAGAGGATCCTAGATCAGACTACCTACTGACTGGCCAGCACGAAGACCCCAGGGTCAACATCATCAATCAAGGAGTAATTTGTAGCCGTAGATAGGTGTCACTACATACGCAATAATCGTTGCATAATTTTTTTTTTTTAATTTTTTTTTAATGTAACGGGGCAAACGGGCAGGAGGCACATCTAATATTAAATGGACACTCACATTGCGAGAAGGCTCGCAAGTGCGTTGCCGGCCTGTTAAGAATTGGAACGCTCTTTTCTTGAAGGACCCTAAGTAGAATTGGTTTGGAAATACTTCAGTGGGCAGCTGGTTCCACATAATGGTGCGCGGCGAAAACTGCCTGCAAAGTCTGCCCATTTAGTATTCTGCCTTGGCGATGATGAAGCTCAGCTGCGGGTATATATATATGTTGTGTGCCTATACGTGACTTATTAAGCAAGAAGTATTATTTCGTAAATCTAGAAATGTTCACACAGACACAGACACACAAGATACTACATAATAAAAGTCCCCTGTTTGGTGATTCGGCCAAAAAATACTTGAAGAAAAAAACAAATCCATTTTCACTTTCTTGATCTTCTTAGACAAGTTCTTAAAGAGGATTGTAACTTTTGATACAAGATAAATGATGATACTTTCGCTTTTGTAGACCCCGCTGCCTGTTGCTGTAGTTTGAAACCGATGTAGAGGCCCACAAATGGGACCATACACACAAATAAAAGCTATGAGATCTGCTCATTTACTCTCCAATTTCTTGTTGCTTGTTGCGTTCTTTAGTGTACAACGGGCTTTAGCTTGAAGTTGAGTTGTTTTGTACCCCGGCAGTAAAAGATTAATAAAAGTTCATCGTTCTTGGAAACGAATGTACTTGGCGAATAAACCCTATACAATAAACAATCGTATTTTATCTGTTTGTTCGGGACTTGATACATCGAGAAATTAATAAAAAGAAAAATCCTGGAATAAAGAATCTAGGCATTTTCTTGGCCTAAATATTTCCAGCGTGTTATTGTTGTGCAATTTATATTTCTCTCGTATTCGCTATAGCAGTGTTTCCCAGGGACGAGGGCCCCACAGGGGGTAATTTGTTAAGGGGGGGCAATTCAAACCTCGATGTTTATAATTATGTTTTGAAAATTTACTTACTGTGTTTTGTTAATAATTTCCTAGTGATTTCTTCCTAAAACCTATCATTAAAGATTTTAAAGTGAACAATTAATTTTGTAATATTACAAATTATGTATGTTTCAAAGGGGGCATAAGAATTTTAGAAAGGCTACGGGCATGGTACAAAAAGGATTTTTTTTTTAAAGACAATTCACACCAATTGACCTAGTCCCATGTTAATCTGGTGAAGCTTGTGTTATTGATACTAGGCAATGGATATACATACGTATTATAGATAGATAGACATATAAATACATATTTAAACACCCAAGACCTAAGCACAACACCAAATGCTCATCACATCGATGTTCGTCTCAGCCGGGGTCCGAACCCGGGACCCATGGTTTCGCAGTCAGGGGTACTAACCACTAGACCAATGAGTCGTCAAAGTTGGAAAACACTTTAGGATACTAAACTCTTAAAAAGTAGTTTTAGAGTAGGTAAGTTGTCATTCCGTGCTCACGCACGCGAAACTATTTTTCGCAGGGAACCAAAACCATGACATATAATTCGAAACGCTTCGAAATGACAGGTTTCTATCCAAATACAGTGCGTTAGTATATTGTACCCATTCTCGTTACTAAAAATTTACATGCCAAAGCTTTGAAATTTTATTACACACAAAGATTATTTGAACCCTAGTTAGGCTCACAAAGAGTTTCAACGTCGGCTTTTATTCGTTGAAACTCCATCAATTTTCATCACTTTCGTATGAAGATTAGCGCTGATAAGATGAAAGCGAGGAAAAATGACGAATGGGAATGTTTATGAGGACAGGGTCAGGTAACCGACTTAAACGCAATATATCATTGGAGTTATGAATAATGGAAGATGACGTGGAAATTTGTACGGCATCGAGCTGTGAAATCGTATGTCGCGCGGATTATTGAATGGATTTTACACTTATTTTGTTGGGTTAAATATGCGAGAAATGTTCGGTTGGTTCGGATGTAATTACGCAGACTTTGTAGTTGTAACAAATACTCATATGTAATACCACAAGAGCTTCAAAATTATCGGGTATTTCCCGATAGGTTCGTTGCAAACAATTAATATAGTCGTCATGACTACTATAGTCGTCATGACGACTATATTTGTTTGCAACGAACCTTGAGGGAAATACCAGATAATTTTGAAGCTCGAGTGGTATTCGGGGGATTATTTTTCCGACCCAAATGTCGGCCAATAGAATTGCACCATGAGACGAAATGTACAGTTAACAAATAAGAATTTCATAATGAATAAAACAACTACTTAATACTTTTCTTGAAGCAACGACCAGAGAAAATTTTCAATAGTAATTAAATTATATTTTTTACGTTGCGGCTTTTATCGTAATTTTAGTTAGAATATACATTTTTTCGTGCTCCCCTACTGCCTTCGATCGCCATTTATATTTGTTATAGGTAATTGTTTTGCACTTGTACTCTTTAGTAAATAACTATATTAGTTTTAATAAAAAAAAAAACTTCCACTTCTTTTAAATGTATTTACTTTGATATCATATAGTATTTGTGATGTTTACTTGTTGAATAAATAAAAGTATAGATTCTTCCTTCGACGTTTTGGGTCTAAGGTATGCCGGTTTTCTCACGATGTCTTTCTTAACCCTACGAGCGAGTGTTAAATGCGCAAATAGACAAATTCCATTGGTATAAAATCAATTTGGGGATAAAAACCTATGACTCCGGGATGACAGTCGCACGTTTAAACCCTTAGGCCAACACTGCTCCGTTTAAATACTTATACCCAAGGAATCATTTATAATCTTACATATTATATAGACTAAATTTTATTTTATTTTAATTTTGTTGTGTCGATGAAAAAATAGTCAATATTATCAGAACATATTATAAGTAAAAAAATATTATTATTATCTTTTTCTCAACATTTTATATCTATTATATTTTTGGTACAATTTTTTATATTATAAGTCAATAAAAAACAAAAATTAACTACCTATTTATTACTTCTTTCAAATGTTTCAGGGCCTCATCGAGTGCCAAATAGACCTCCTGATTATCTGGAGTACTTAAATCCAAAGACTCTGAACGGCTTCTGTTTGGCATCTTGTGGAGGAAGCTTTGAGTGAGGGGGCAAAAGACGTCTGGATTGATGGAGTCAGTCTTCGACTTGCCCGTGAGGTAGCTCATGGGTATACCGATGAGGAGCACGGTGATGGCTCCAGCGAAGGGGCAGTATGTGAAGGATATTCTGAAGAGAGACTGAAGTGGTTTCGATGGAAGCGGACTGGAAAATAAAAAGAAATATAGATTTTAATATACTCGTCGTTTCATGTGCTTTAGTCAGTTTTTTTTTTCTTTTTAGCATTGAAAACCCTTAATCATTGGTCTGATGCGAATGTATAATGACGTTATAAATAAGTGCAGTAGTATTAATCTATTGTCTGGAAGAAACTTGTAAGTCAATAAGACCGCCCCATTTACACATTCTTTTATTTTTACCAGTTTTGAAATACTGTTTATAATTACAATTCGTTTATTCATATTATTTTTCCGCCGTGAATTATATTTATTATTTCCTCAACAACCACACAAGTCATAACTACACTAGACAATTTTCGTTTTTTTTTTTCAACAATTTTAACCATTATTCCTTGGAGTATTCCGATACGGTATTAGAAGAACAGTGATAATCAATATTGTACACAATATCTTTCAGCGTTGCTTTATATTTAATAGTCAAAAATGAGTTATTGACAATGCTTATATATAATAATAACAATAAATCAAATAAAAGAAGACAAACGATGATGACCGGTCATACATACTGCTAAAAGCAGATTCTTACAGTCAACCCAGACGTAATAAATTTAATCAATTAAAATAACATGCAAAGGTAAAAATAACAAATGGGTTTATCGATACAATATTGTTAATTATTACTTAAACTTACTTCGCTAGGCAATCACTTGAAATGAACTTTAAGGCCCTAAGAAACTTATTTTCATGTTAAAAAAGTTATGAAAAGTAGAAATGAAACAATGACCAATATTTTCGCTGACTACCATATGTGTATAATGGACTGATGTTTGTTTAAATGGAGCACAGCGACGGCGTACCAGCTACTTAGTTACAAAGGTACATCCGCAGTCAATAGAACTATAAATCAAAATATAACCATAAAAGTTTAAAGTATCAAAGAAAAAGTCATAAAACTGTTCAAATCAAGTAATAGTAATATGGAAGTTTTAATAAGTGGGGATAAAAGTTCGGTTTAAGCTTATATTACCCAAGTTGCCAGGCAAAGATTAAAACTTTGGCCGGTTGATCGCTTTTTAAACTTAGAACATGGTTTTTGCTGAGACTTTCTTCTATTTGTATGACGTTGGAATAATTTATCCTTACGTTAACAGAAGAAAATTAAACCTTTGTAAAACGTGTATTTAAGTTTGTATTTTGTTACTTTTCCTTAAAAAAGTGGTAACCATGGTAACAAATATCGAGCTTTCATCGCATATAATTAGTTCTTGCTATAAAAACCAGTGGCGCTGCAACCTTTTAGGTCTGGGTCTCAGATTTCCGTATCTAGTAGGTGAACAGTCTTCTGCGCCTGACAGACGCCGTCGAATTTTTGTAGCTAAGGCATGCCTGTCGATGTTTTCCTTTACTTAGCGGTCGACTGTTAAATGCACACATAGACATGTAAGTCCTTTGGTGGTCCACGGCCGGGATCGAACCTACGACCTCAGGGATGACAATGAAACCACTATGCCGACACGGCTTTTTAATGTTCTTACTATCAAGGCTCTTTCTTGTACGGTTGTTAGAACTCCGAAAAAATACGCGTAGTGTAATAACATAATTGTCTTAAAACAACGAAATTTACTCAAAAAAGTGTCCATCTTTCGACTTTGTTAACGCAAAAACTCGGTAGCGGCCTATCGATAAAAACATCTAAATGAGCAGCATTTTTTTAGCTTCATATGCCTATAAACCATACACTTAAGATAGAAAAATCTGACGCCAAGATCTATTGGTTGATGCACAACTTATATAAAATAAATACATTTTTCTGTAGAACGAATACAAGTTATAATTTACAAAAATAAACTTGATGTATTCAATGTATCTTAGGGTACTGGAGTAATACATCTTTGTACCGTCAGCAAAAGTATTCCAGTAATAAGAACTTTCAGAAGTAATTTACATAACTGTTTCCTCCAAATTCCTTGCTTTATATTTTCCTTCAATTTCGTACCTTTGCTCATAATTAATTTGACAAAGCTCGTGCTAAAAGAGCTATTTGTCTTACATAAAAACTGATGCAGAAATGTTCTGCCCCCATGGGGATTGGGACTTTAAAAAAGCTAAATTATGCATATTTTTTGCGTGAAATATAGATTTTTCTGATGGTACTATGATGAATATGTTTCATGTTTGTTAGGAGTCATATGCGAATTTTGCGCCAAATTGAGCAAATCGCTTTGAAATGTAAATTTATGAATAATTTTGCACTATTTTTGCCACAATTGAATGCGTCATTAAACATGAGCAACGTATTTACACATGAACACCTAATTTATTGCAATAATTAGTCGAATTCAGCTTTTATCTATCCACTAAATTGTGCGGTTTTTCAACTGCAGTGGCGTGATTTGTTTCATCCGTTTGATCATATTTATTTCATACACAAGTAGTAGCCTTCTGTCTGACACACGTTTCCCCACGATGTATTCCTTCACAGAACGTAGTGTTAGCGCACATGGGAAGTCCATTGATGCAGAGCTGGGGATCGAACCTAAGACCTCAGGGAGTCGCACGCTGATGCCACTAGGACAACAATGCTGTCAGTGTGATTTACTACTAATATATAATATACAGTGTAAAGTCCATGTACCGCCCTCGATTTAACGAAATCACCAATAACTCGGCTTTGGCTTAGCTTGTCTTCCATACAATGATACACTCTACATACCATTACATCCACCCTCAATAACGACAATTGAATAATAAAAAGTACTTTTAAGTTGGCAAAATTAGTTAAGACTGCGGAGCTATGTACCTGTATTGTCCTAGCTTTTAATAAACTCGACTGTCGGCATAATACGTACCGAACGTTCTAAGTAATCCGTTGTTTTGTTTAGAAATTGGAATTCCTTGCACGTGCTTTATCACGAAGATGCCTCAATATCGCAAGATATGAATAAAATACGTAAAAAAATACAACATATTTGCTGGTGCATCAAAAGCGTTAACAAAGCGATCAAATAAGAATTGTTTTTATGTAATTACTAACACTAGTCTGAAATAAACTTTTTCTTTTTCTAATACAGATTTCTCTTCTTTCCATTTAACGACAACTCATTGTAACGTAAAAATATGGACAGTCCCTTAAGAGTCGTTATAGAGAGTTTACACTGAATATTATATTTTAAAAAGGTGTGCCAACGGGAACTACATTAAAATGTACATTTTTTAACATACAAACGCATGCTTTACTTAATAACTAATACTAACAGGATTCTTAAATAATAATATAAAAACATGTATATTAGCGTTAGCGCATAATTCTTACTAATCTAATATTAAAGGTGACTAATTTATTACATTGTTTTTCCCACACTCAAACTCATTCCTTAAATATCAGAACACCTTCCAGTTTCCAATCTTCCGTCATCCAGTAAAGTTGTAATTTGTTAAGTGTTGTAATTTTAATAAAGTTTTTTATCCGCTACCGCGGCGTAAGCTAAATTTAGACATATCATACCCAAAGACCGTTTTAATCATTAAAAAAAATAGTGGTTTCGATTAAAAAATTATTCTCCATTTATCCAGGTTATATAACTAAAATTGCGACGGAACTGACGAGGCTGATACTTTTAGATTACTTAGGTTTTTTTGTATTAATTTTATCTTTTATTTTTCTCGTAACTCTTTAGTGACTAAGCAACGGATTGTGTACACAGTATTGTACCCTTCAGGCACCAAGGTATACTTTATTAATGTTTAAACAATAATCATAAAAAATAAATAAAAATGCGTAAAGTCTATGAAAACCAGAAAAAAATGTATACCGTATTTATAAAATATCACTTACGTAATTGTCTGCATGATAGTCGTTGTATTTATCAAAATGTGCGTAAAGTTGGCTTTCCCGCAGCCGGAAGTGAGGAGTTGCTTCCGCTGAAAGGTCAATGCCCCCGTAGCTAACGCGTTTTCAGCTCCAATGAGTAACCAACCGCATAGTAGTAGGCTCAAAAGACAACCGCTTAGCGCACCCTGAAAAGGTTATTATGAGTTTAAAAGGCTGAAAGCATCTCTTGTTAAGATTAAAAATGTATAATTTTTTTCATAAATACAAAGAAATAACATTAAAAATTCTTAACAAGGTAAAGCATAATGGGAATTTAAATTTTAATAAAATATTAATTCAATAGATGAAATCGTAGAGTATGAGCGTAGTTTTGTTTTTTGTCGATAATGTTCACTGTAACTATAAAAACTAGCAGTCTACAAAAAATAAATTAATAAAAATTAAAAGAAGGAAAAAATGTGTTGTTTCTAAATATTAGCGAAGATGCTCTCTAGCGGAGAATCTATGAACTAATTTCCTATGTTAAATCAAGTACAGCGACATCTCTTAGTGACACTATGTAATAAAACAAATTCAAGTATAAGATATGCTGAGCATTTCTATAGTTTTATTTATTGTCAAGAGAGGGCGCTATAATAAATGTGACAGTTTCTTAATAATTATTGCTTCTCAATGCTTAATGTTTAACATGAGTTGACAAGAGAGGGCGATAAAATTTTGACAGAGTGTTCGATTTTTAAAACGTCCAAACCCAAAGCTTGGTGTCTAAAAATTATTTGATGTTAAAATTTGACTACAAAACTATTGCGAAGAAACAAGCATTTCTACGATTCAAAAATTTACGGCATCTGTACGTCACTTACGGCTCACCACTTAGGTGTCGTTCAAGTATTACGTAAGCACTATATTATCTTTGATTTTCTTATTTGGTGATTACGTCAACAGTAATTATTTACTGGTATACACATATTACCCACACATTGTGTATGCTCGAAAACGAAATGCATTTTCGAATATTCCTACAAAAAATTAACACGTTTATGTACTATTATTTTGAGAGCTGTGCTTACTTTTGCTGAGGGGGGGGGGAATAAATTGCAGTAAATCTGCTTACGTAATACTTGAACGGCCCCTTAACGGCCTTTAGCGAAATTTATTAAGGAAACAGATACATAAATCTAAGGCCGAGTAACACATAAATACAAAAAATTCGAGCTTATACCAAATCATGTATCTTACCGAACAATTAGCTCTAGAAGACGTTATGCCCAAAGTATAGAGGCCAAGCAAAGTGCCCGCTGTGACTCCAGTGACACCTGTTGCGACGTGCTGCAACCTATCCAGCTCCTTTGCAGACCATACAACTCCAGCGCAGTAACAGCCCACCAGAATACATAGGAACTGGAATTATTAATACTATTTTACACCTTTCTCCCCCAAACCATTACCAAACGTAACAGGCACTTTATATAATAACACAATAAAACGTTTTAGGCGCTACGTATATGACGTCACACTACCATCCAATGCGGGTGAAGTAATTATCTGAAGCTATGGATCCCAAGATGTCGTCAATCATATGATGAACCAAGAAGAGCTGTCATGTAGTGCGTCATATGAATCTTCTATTAATGAACTAGCTTTTTACTATTGTTATTTTGTGTGTGAGTTTCGTAAGTAATAAATGTTATATCAGTCTGTCTGTAGCCAACACAAAAATACTTTTAAGTCGTAGCTAGAGCTGTATAATAGACAAACAAACGAATAATATTCAGTTTTATATTATGTATATTGTATATACTATATATATTATATATGTGTATATATTAGCGGGCCAGAATTTCATTGGGAGCATGCTAATTCTCGAAATTTTCTGTAGCATTTTGTTGGAATAATTTTAACCCATTAAAACGTACAAAATTGTTGCAAGTTGTTGTTCAGTTTGTATTGAAATTTTCCTTCTTGGATTAGCACAGGCATCAGCAAAAGAAAGAAAGCTCTGAATGTTATGTAAACATTACCTTCATAATTCGACAACACGCTGATTCCCCTGTGTTGGAAGGCATCCAGGGCCGTATGAATTCTTCAAATATTACTCCCGACACCGAATTAATTATAGACGATATGCAACTGAAATTCATTTATAAATAATTTAATATTTATTGTATGCACAGTATGAAAAAGTTTTTTATATGATATGGGGCAAACGAGCTTACGGGACAGCCTTAAAAGGCTGGTCATGGTCACCCATGGTGCGTTGCTGCCTATAAGGGGGGGTGGAGTAGAGGGATTCTTTGTTACTTTATATTTGAGTATGTGAGGTAATTACTGGTTATAAAGTTGAGGTACTCCTACAGTATCAAGTAAAACATTTAAAGTAACTTTTGGATACTTAGGTATAGTGTAGGCCCCTAACAATTAATTGTACTCCAAAAATAAGGTTTTCGGTCGAGGGAAATTAAACCAGTAAGGTCACTTTGACCCCACCATTTCTTTTCATACATTTTCAAAATTCACGATTATTTTATACTTTTTTATTAATTCCGTTATAATTGAGAGTATAATTTTTATGTGTCCCGTAGCAACATACTTTTTCATAACTATATTTTCCACTAAAAGTACAAAATTCAGGAATTTAATTATGTTTATAATATCATTTTTCATTAAGATGTTTAAGTCATTTTCTTGTTTTCTTTTCTTTTTCTACTTTCGTGTTACTCTTAGCTCTGTTTTAGCACGGGTTGCCAAGTCAAAATTTTATTGAGTTGTACTGATTGTTTGAAGAGAAAAGTAGTGTAAAAACTTAAAACTCACCCTGTTGTTGCACTAAATATTGAGATGATAAATATGCCACAAATTCCCGGAAACATTGTAGCCAGGTTATTCAGAAAATGCGGTACTAGCTAAAAAGGAATAAATAATTTTATTTTATTATAACTACAACATTATCATAGTGCCTCAGTGGTTGTAGGTCGAATACAGATCCGAATTGTTCGATTATAAAATTCTGATGTATGTAAGAAAAAATTATCTAGACTTCTACGTCATCAAAAACAGCTTTGGCCAAATCGGCTTAGAGAACACGAAAAATTAACGCCTTTAAAGACAGAATCATCAAATACGTGCTTAATTGGGACGGAGTGATTGCCGTCCTACACTTTCCATAGATACTATTAGTATTGAAGTATAGGTGAGACAAAGAAGTGTTGACTTAGTGGCTTGAGCATGTTACTCTCATCCTTGAGATTCTATCCCCGACTGTGCACCAAGGGACTTTCTGTCTACGCATTGAACATCCACTCGTAAAGTAAAACATCCTGAGGAAACCGTCACACCTTAACGTGACGCCAGCGTGTGTCAGGCACAGAAAGAACAAATGATCACGAATCACATACACAAATCTGGCCAGACCTAAAAGGTTGTAGCGCCACTGGTTATAGGAGAAACTTAAGACGCTACTTTAAATAAACAATTAAAATTTTAATTAAACTAACTTGTTCATGTTTCTTTATTTGTCCCGTTAGTAATGGATCGCATCCCGCAAACCAAGCGTACAGAGTTAATCCGAGAAAGCAAGATAAAAGTTTCATCAATATCACGCCCAAGCATGATACAGCTAAGCAAATTCTAGCTTTGCTTATGGTGGGAACTGCTAGAAGCTTCTGTAGCGAGGACTGGCTTAGGGCGATTTTCCAAAGCCAGTTGGTGCTGAGTGCCAATGTGACGACGAAGAATGATGTATGATGCGCTATTTCTGGGTCGGGGCTGAAAAAAATTACAGTCTTGTTTACTAATGACGCTAATAAACAAAAATACCGGGCCGCAGAGACGATATCAAGTGATGAACATAAATAAAGCGATCTAAATGCCGCTATTACTTTGAATTTCAAAAACTGCTCATTAATATACATATTTTAATTTTTTGGCTAATACTAGTTCTATTTTGCAAAAAGAAATATTTTTTAAGGGATGCAAAGAAAAATTATATCAAGGTTCTGTCTAAATTAAATACATTGAGAAAATGATGACTTTGAGAATGTTGACTATTAAATGGAGACTTATACGTAAAAATATAACTTCTTCCTGCAAGATCCGGAATTCATATTGAGTCAAGCATCCGACTGTTAAATTCAAATTCAAAATCATTTATTCATTTAAGTAACACAGTGTATCTACATGTACTTATGAACGTCAATAAAGAAATACATATTAAATGCTAAATGCTTCTAATTTTACATTTAATGCACATACACTTCTCAAATCACGGTGTAGAACGGACGACAAGAGCAGTCAATAAACTCTCCGCCACTCTTTTTAATCGCCAAGATTTTTGTTTTACAAAATGTTTGTAAGGAGCTGCAACCATTACACCTGGTTGACATCTTAAGTAATGAATAGTTAATTTATAATATAAAAAAAACTAAGATTTGTCCTCTAGCAGCAGTAGACATGAAAGGAAAGAAATACTCGTTTTATGCAGCCTTGTGGTTGGTGCAGTAATTTTGTCTTTGTTACGGGAACTATAATTATGGAAGCTACAATTTTTTTTAAAGATACATATTTATATTTTCCCGCACATACAAAATATTCTCATAAATGTTAGCCAATCACAAATCATCATTCAAGTGTATGAATCCTTTTCGTTTTAAAAAAAATATTTTTTTTATCTACCCTCGGTTCGCCGTTATAACATTAGGAGTTAACTGATTCCGGATGTGGCAGGAAGTAATAATATTTTTCAACGAAAAACACCTCTATTTAAGTAGTCAAACATCAAAGTCATCATTTACTCAATACTGAAGGTTTGCGAATGTCAGATAAATTAAGTCATTGTCAACACGACTATTGACAAACTCAAGTACTACATGTTTATGTAATTTAAAAGAAGGTGGATGAACTTTAATAATTGCACGTATATGTTTATATTTGATGCACTGATATACTTAGTTCACATATGCAGAAGTATTATTAAACAAAAAAAAGTGCGTGCGTACAAAGTACACATGTCAGAAGTGAAACTTCATATTTGTACAAATCTAAAACTTTAGATTTCCAAGACTTGGAGAAAGGGAAAAAGGAAGATATGTTAGGAATTTAATGAATTTAATTGTCATTAAAATATTAAGTGTCGAAAATTAATACAAATAATAAATTTAATTGTTTTAATTTATTTCTTCGATAAGAAAAATAAGTGGCATTATAATTTACAATTCGATACTTTCCCGGTAAGTAAGGACACTACTAAAGTTTTTCATAGCAGTAAATAGTAATTTGTTTTGTACCTATTCAGAGATAAATCACCAGGGGCTTGAGACAAAATCACTTTTCGACAGGCGTGACCCTCTAAAACCAAACGAATACGTATGAAAATGGTCACGTGACAAAGCGTTAAGCGTTTAAGCTCATTACCGAGCGCTTATGTACAAATAATCACGCAGACGAGACGTACAAAGTAATTCTAACACAATTTTATTTATTGTGTATGTAATTAGCCTGTTCAATTTCCTATTATTGAAAGTCAGATGAAAAGATTTCCCGTTATATTATGTTATTAGGGATCGGTACTTTCCCTTGAAAGTCATGTCAACACCAAAGCAGATAATATTTTCTTATGCTTCACAAAAATAAAAGTAATACTATAATAAAAATAATGCAAATTTTTAAAAGGTAAATGTAAGTATCCGAAAACCGAAACATACAGAAACCTAGTGTGAAAACCAAGAGTTTTATTGTCTATTAAAAGAAATAAAGCGAAAATAAATACCGCTACCTATTCGTACGTATCTGCAATCCAACCGTTGCCACAACGGCCTACAAAGAGCAATTAGAAATCACTTACTCATAAAACACCAGTCTTTCACCATGATCTGCGATTTCCCACATCTTCTTAAAACCCATAGGTAACAAGGCCAAGCTGCTTGGCAAAGCAGTTCCAGCCAATGCAAGGAATGTTGTAACAATTCCGATACTAACAACCGCTCTAAGGCCTTCCATGGCTATAAAAGTTGAACATGCAACGCACGTGACTGCTGTAATTCGGCTTGCTAAAGGATTTGTTACTGAAAATAAACAATATAATGTAAAAAGAACTTTAGTTTTCATTAAAAAAAATATTTATTTGTATAATCCCGCCAAAACGTTTCTCTAGACAAGATGGCGTCGCAGCAGTCTCTATACTGTTGAGAATAAACAAACGTTAAGTTTTTTACGCGTATTCTTGAACAACATATATTAAATCACAAAAATACTATATAATATTATATTTAAAGGCGAAGATAAATTATAACCATGCTACGTCAATGTCTGTCAAAACTCTTCCCAGAATATTTAATTTTGTAGCACGCGCGTAAATAAACTCAATAATAAAATAAATAAATCAGTGGCGCTACAACCTTTTAAGGTCTGGGCCTTAGATTTCTGTATCTATTTCATGATCTTTTGCTAATTTAATAGGCAAGTAGGTAATCAGTCTTTTTGGGTCTAAGGCAAGCCAGTTTCTTCACAATGTTTTCCTTCACCGTTCTAGCGAATGTTAAATACGCAGATAGAAAGTCCATTGGTGCACAGCCGGGGATCGAACCTACGACCTCTGATGAGAGTAGCACGCTGAAGCCACTAGACCAACACTTCTGAAACTCAATAATAAAAGCCTGTAACTGCTCCCAGTAGTTGAGATCAATTTTTTTAATCCCTGGCGTAAACTTACCTAGTCTAAAAGCCATAAGAGGTACATAGGGCACAATTGGAAGCAACATTAATTTACTTATAACATATAAAACGGCAGCTATCGTCCGAGTGTGAGTGGAAAATCTTATTTCCAAATATTCAAAACTCGACGATAACTGCAACTTGTGAAATACTGAAACAAAATTATTTTTTTAAAGCAAACGGGCAAGAGGCTGGCCTGTTAAGTGTTAGTGCCCATAGACACTAACGTTGCCAGAGGGCGCGTAAGTGCGTTGCCGGCATTTGGTACACTATTTCTTGAAGGACTAAGTAGAATTGGATTTGGTAAAAGAATTATAGGTTTTATAATATTATAACCATAATATATTTCTGCCATTGGGCAACGATATCATCAACCAATCACCAAACTAACAACTACGAACCCACCACCCCAAACACAAAAATATTAAAATGGGATTCGGTATTGCTAGTTACGTGATACCCTTACAGATTCAGGCGATCAGGACGTCAATTAAACTTAAATCTAGTTTCAAGGGACGTGCGAAGTTTTTGTTCCAAAATAAGTTCAGTAATTTTTTTTTAAACTTCAACAAAAGTTAAAACGACAAATCAAATATCAGATTAAACTACAATAGTTATTACACGTGCACTGTTTACCTGGTAAATAAATGACAGCTGTTAAGAATGTCACTACGATAAGAGATAATGTGGACGCCCAGTACTGTGTGCCTCGTAAATATATTTCCACTGGTACGCCGAGAAGCGTTATACTCGTTAAATGGCTGAAAAGTGTGCAATATATATACAGAAAACTAAATGTAATTATTTTCATTGTGTTTTTATATTTACTTTTTGGTATAAGTTGAAAATAAAAGATTAAATAGTTTAAAAAGGCGTTCGAATAAATTTCACAAGTTTTGAATTCGCCACAATAATCCACTGACACTCGGAGTTGGGTACAAATTACTTTATTTTTCTATGCCTGATACACGCCATATTTTTAGATGTATAACAGACTAATTTCTTCGAGATATTTTGCCTCACCATATGTACAAGTACGAATTGCACACATAGATAGACAATCCATTGGTGCACTGGCACCAAATTGAGAATCAGGCGCCTAGGAGGGTGATATTCAGAGTCGAGACTTAAGTATGACTCCCGTTTGTCACCGAATTAAATTAGACATACAGCAAAGTCTAAGCCTAAGCACAATGTCTCTACCTATTATATATTACACTAAGATTTCTCTGACACAATAGTTACTAATTTTTAATATCCTGCAATAGAGCAGTGTTGGCCTTAGATAAGTTGGTTGGTTTAAGAGTGCGACGGATAGGAATGGGGATCAGGTATAAGGGCTTTGAGGCTGTGCGTTCAAATTACGGCTGTCCAATATAGCTTTTTTCGCAATTAGCATTTGCTCCTACAGTGAGAGCAAACAGGGTGAGGATATTCCTGTCTAAAACCCAAAACTGAATAACGTGGGTCGGACTCAAAAGGCTGATCACCTACTTGTGTATCAAATTATTATAATCGAAGGAACAGGGAATATGGTTGTAGCGCCACTGGATTATTATATATTACTTTCCTGTAATTGTACAACCTGGTATCATAGACTAGGGTATTTTTTTTACGAAAAGGCCTCTAGAAGTTTTAATTAAATTTGTTGCATATAAAAATAAAATTGTTTATATTTTTGATTTAAAAGTAGTAAAAGTTTAAATCAGTTCTGTAATTTTAGTTCAAATAATTCATACATTGAGCAGTGTTTGCCTAGTGGCTTCATCGTGCGACTCTCATCCCTGAGGTCGTAGGTTCGATCCCAGGCTGTGCACCAATGGACTTTATTTCTATGTGCGCATTTAACATTTGCTCGAACGGTGAAGGAAAACATCGTGAGGAAACCGACATGTCTTAGACCCAAAAAGTCGACGGCGTGTGTCAGGCACTGGAGGCTGATCACCTACTTGCGTATTAAATTGAAAAAATGATCACGAAAACAGATTCAAAAATCTGAGGCTCAGACCTAAAGAGGTTGTAGCGCCACTGATTATTATTATTAATTCATACATTAAAATAAAACAGTTTTCACTCACCTCGCAATTAACGCGAATGTAACTGAAATTGTTGACATATTCTTCCCGCCAAAAAGGAATCCGGACACTGTATTATATTTTCTGTTAACAAACATAAAATAAATAATTACACCGATAACAACACATAATGTTATACCAAACAAACAATATTCGGCTATATTAAAATAAATAGGCAATGCGGCTACTGTATTGTTCCTCATTTCACAACAGTACAGTACTTTCTTCGGTAATTATCTAGTTACAAATACCAGATATCAGATAAAACTAACGACATTAACAGATAATTAAGATAAAAGTGGATCTTCAATCTGTCAGTAAATAAGCTGAACTAGATTTATCTTGAATGGTTTTAGCAAATAAGTCACTTTGTGTGATTGTTAATTTAAGATTGTTAAATTAATTATGACAAAAATATTACCAATATATAAAGTTATATCTGATCATTTTATAGGGGTTTACTAGTACTTTTTACTATAACACTCATCTTCTTCTTTTTCTCTTCTTCTTCTTTTTCATCAACTTACACATGCAAAATAAAAATGGAAAATGAAAATATATTTCTTTATCAAAGGAATAAGTATTGTTCTGAAATATTGAGCCGATAGTAAAGTTTTATTTATTTAGTCTTTTTTATTTTATCGTTTTTCATCTATCATTTCCAGTTCTTGTGGTTTTGAAGCTGTTGACGTACCCATTTTTTTTTCAGAAGTCGCTCGTGTCTAGCTAAGGCCAGTTGTGATATCTCTTTTTTTGTACACAGGAGGAAAAATTTTTGACGCTGGGCTGTTTTCGACGTAAGACTGCTTTCCTCCAACAAAATGAGCACTGCAGATTCGAGTGTTTTTACTCGGCTGCCACGGGTTGTTATCTAATGTTCTAAAAAAAATAAAACGTATGAACTCGTCATAATAAATATTTACTTACATTCTTCTCACAGCTTTTATCCCCTCATTTCTTTTTTTAATTTTTCAATTCCGTCTTGGAAACGAATACAAAGTTAAAGCACGATTCCGAGATTGAGAATTTTTACACCCCACAACACGACAGTACCTCGTACCACCCATGTTTTAGTTTTTGAGAGCACTTTTTAACGTGATCGAATAACGTAAACCGTACAGCTAATCGCACTCAGACGCCCGCGTGTTGCCTGAATCTGCCACAACGCCGCGCCACTAGCGTTATCCAAGAGGCCTATACCAAAACAAACTTTAAATTCTTGATATAGCAAACTTTTAACCGCTTACCGTTAGTACTAGATAAGTAAATAGAGTGGAATGGATAGCGTTTTCATTTGTATGATAAAGATTAAGACTGATCATATTAAATTTAATTAACTATCAAATAAAAATCTTTATTGAAGTTACCTATTCAAAAACAAATTGAAAAGATACGTTCGTACTCAATAGAACCTTTGGTAGAACGTACAGCTTTGCAAGTTTTACTTAGTTCCAAATAATAAGTATAGGTGGCACTAATTTATAAATAAAGTAAATGATAGATGTGAGAAGATTAAAATGGTTATTAGTTTACAAAACTGGTGTTTAAATAATAAGACGAAATTTTGCATTCTCAATTAATATATTTATGCTTTTATTTTACGCTATCTATCGTTACTCCACTGTTTTAGTAGATAAGTCTTGAAAATGTATTTAGAGCAGATTTAGTTTGGACTGCGTATATTCTTCACATGTACCGCATTAAGGTTATAAGTAGTGACACTAGATGGCGGTAATTACAATATTTTGAAATACTATAATAATGTTTTCTGTGATGTTATCTAGATCTAAAATAGTTTTAATATAGATAGGTATTTTACTCGGATCTGAAAAAGTAGAGTACAACGTCTCAAATCTCGTGTCATGAGACCGCGGATATATTTTATAGCTTTTCCATACTAATTAGTACATTTATCAAAAGTGTATCCAACAAAAACAGCATTTCAGTTCGAAAGAAAATGTTTTACCTACCACGGCATAACGATCAGTTGGTGTGTTTGTCCCAATACAAACTTAAATTGCAAAGGGGCTTAAGGTCGTATCGCCGGAGGTGAGAGAAAATTATAAGAGAAAGGGACACTTCCATGCCGCTTTAAGGCAGAGATAGTCAACATTTTATAACAATATTTTTGGTAATAATAAACCATGTTAATATATTCTTCTGGTAAACTGAAGTACCTTATGAATGTATATAAATTATGATGCTTCAATAATTTAGAAACAGATGGTGCAAGTTTTATGTGATTATATATAGAAAACAATTGATTATAATAAAAAGTACATACAGCTAGTGGTTGTATCGGGCGACAATAGTGGGCGACCAAGCTTTAGTAGCGATTATTTAAGAATAAGCGGAACAACAAACCTATTCAGTTTATCTTTCAAATCAAAAACCCTCCGGACTAAACCAAATGTAACGTAATTTCAGAAGCTGCGAAAGATTCTGGTTTGGTATATTGTATGTATATCGTTTCAACCTAAAAATAATGTACCTATGCTTAATTTATCAAATATATTATTATTTCTTTAGTTCATTGAATAAGTTCAATTTATCCTTTTGTGGTATTGCTAGCCAAAAGTTTACAATCAGTGCTTAGGGGACAAAAGCGTTTTTCATAAGTTCGCATGATTGCACCCTTTGACCGAAAAAGGGACGAAATCTCACTAATAAGAACATTTTAAGTGTTTGGAAATGTCTACAATTATATAAAAATATTCCGCAGTTTCTCACTTAATTTATATGGCTATAAATATACATAAATAAGGCAACCTATATACCTGAATGATGTATTAATCAATAAATGATTATTTGCGTGAGACACTGGAGTTGATATAAATTTAATAACGTATGATATGATATGTACGATACAAATGATATAAGAACTGACCAATTCGTATGACTAATAATGTAAAATTCCTTTAAAATTAATTTGCGCGCCATTGTGTGTAGCAGAATATGCGAACTTACGATTGTACCACCTTACACATTTTTGTACCATATTCTTGCAATAAATAAATAATAATTATTATTATAACCGTGGACGTTGAGCCGGCTTTTGCAAAACTTGACAAAATCCAGGAGGTACTAAAAAAGGATCAAATTAAAAGTATCCATAACCGACGAGTATGCATAGTGAATGTCATGAAAGTGCATCGGGAAAAAGGCGTGATAATATAATAAAAAATACATAAAATAAATAAATGTATTTTTTTACAAGTAGGTATTTTAATATATTTTTAAATTATAAGTTAATTTTGTTATTTCTTTCAAAAATAACATCTAATTCAGTTGAAAAGTTCCACTAGGGTCATTGACCTCTAATGTGCAATGAGCTTTGAACTAGACCTATCTGCTGTATTTTAATAAAATAGTGGATACTGGAGTTGTTTATGTTTATAATTATCTTCAGTATTATAAAATAAATTATATATTCCTCAGACAAACCATTAAAGAAAAAGGTGGATAGACCAGAAGACCTGGGTAGGGTTTCCTGTGGGTTGTGTACATAATGATGACCATCCCTTAAAAAGCCGACGAATGTAATAAATAGAAAGAAAGAAAACTTTATTATGCACAATATACAAGGTATTTAGATAAAGTAAAGTGCACTGGCCCCCACTCTAGGATTCCCTGTGTTGTGGGCAGCCAGTCTCTTCCTTTTGACATGAAAACAGTATTTTATAAGTTATATTAATGTAAAATAAAATATATATTAATCTGTAAATAAATAAAATATTAATCTGAATATATTTTTAAATTTAACATACATTTTATGAGACCATAACAAATCATATAGTTATCTGTATAATGGGGAACACGACAATTTAATCAAACATTATGGGTTGGAGGTTAAAATAATCTCGGTAACAGTTAAACTGTTCTTTGCGACGTAAGAATTGCCATGGATGAGGGGCCCTAATCCCTTTTCCCTTTATTACATACAAAGATACCGGGACTTTTTTTAAAACTACAACCAACATACATTATTAATCTTTAATTTCGATTTGGATTAATACTGTCATTTTATCACGACTTAAAAAATATATTTAGTTTACCAACTCTACTTTTTCTGCCAAAAAGGTTTCCTATAAAAGTCTTTTGTACAATACAAATAAACATTTTAAAGCTATATCTATTTTTTTTTATATAACAGGGGGCAAACGGGCAGGAGGCTCACCTGATGTTAAGTGATACCGCCATCCATGGACACTCTCAATGCCAGAGGGCTCGCGAGTGCGTTGCCGGCATTTCAAGAATTGGTACGCTCTTTTCTTGAAGAACCCTAAGTCGAATTGGTAATATATAATATGGTTGGTTGAAATATATAATATGTGTTAATAAAGCTGCGGCCGCAGAGCAGACGGAAAATAATAAACGGCTCAAATATAAGAGTATTTCCTCTTTCCGATTTTGCCCTTTGGAGTAGAGACTCTTGGGTCGTGGGGTTCAAGTGCACAGGCGCTAATTAAAGATTTAAGTTGGCGCCTGGTAGATAGTACCATTGACCCCAGAGCTGGTGCTTTCCTCGCTCAACGAATGAGTATCGCAATACTGCAAGAAATGCTGCCAGCGGCAGGTACTCGCCCACAGGGACCAAACTTTTTAAATTTGTTTTAATTTTTTTTTTAAAAACAATTCACACCAATTGACCGAGTCCCATGCTAAGCTGGTGAAGCTTGTGTTATGGGTACTAGGCAACGGATATACATACATAGATAGATATACATATAAATACATATTTAAACACCCAAGACCTAAGCACAACACCAAATGCTCATCACATCGATGTTCGTCTCAGCAAAGGATCGAACCCGGGACCCATGGATTCGCAGTCAGGGGTACTAACCACTAGACCAATGAGTCGTCAGTTTATATTAAACTATATAGATGAATCTTTATCTTATTTGTATATCTATATTTAAAATACGGGGCCTTCTTTATTATTTACGTTGAGGCTCTGATACTTGTCCTAAGCCGCCACTGACTGCCCGGAGCATATTATGATAACCGCGATAGGAGGATATGGAGAAAATGAATTGGTTACCCGGGGCTACGTTTTCCGCGTACACCAATGTTTTTTTTTCTATTGGAGCATTATCACTAACGAATTTTTCTTTAAGTATTATTTTACTATTGAATCCTTCGGTTATTTGGGGTTCTTATTAGCTAGACTTTTTTTGACATTATTGTTTACGTTAATTCGTTCCTTCGTTAATGACTCTCTTCCTTGAAGCCGTAGTTTCTATCCCAGGCTATACACCAATGGGCTTTCTGTCTATGTGCGCATCTAACAATCGCACGTGTGCTGACGGAAACATCGTGAGGAAACCGGCCTTAGACCAAAACCAAAATAGTAAACAGCGTGTATGACATTAAGGCTGATGACCAACTAGATTATTAAAATAACAAATGATCACGAAACAGATACAAAAATCCGATCCAGACCTAAAAGGTTGTTGTAGTTATTATTTTTATATATTGTCTATTCTTTCTAAAATGCTCATTGTTGTTTGACCTTATACATTAACGCATAAAAATCTCCTTATTAATGTTTTAACAACGCTGTCATTTGTCTCTATTTATCAAATTTAATGGAAAGAGCGAAAACAAGTGAAAATAGTTCATCAAAACAAATTGCTTTTATGAATACGGCGTAAATATCGTAGAATCGTAGAAAATTAATTGATATCAATTGCGATTGCGAGATATATATAAATCAGGTTATTTGTCGCAACCTTTTAATAAAATTTAAATTTCGTGTGCCCTCCAGAGTACAGATACCCCGCGTTTTGGGCAAAACTCGCCGATATCCAGATTATATAACGAGCTAAGTTTTTGATTATAGTTGCTCCTCACACTGAAATCGATTTTCGTTTAGTTTTTATAATTTAATTGTTTTTTTAAATTTTTTTATCTCTTCCTGTTTGTTGTGTCTATAAGTGCTTGCTGCTGTTAAATATTGTATTTTATTTTTCTTGTACCAATGTATCAGTGTACTTTTTTGCAGTCTTTGAAACTTATACCCAATATGAAGAAGTACTCTCTCACATTATGAGTTCAAAGGTTATATACGCATATCAAAAATGTCATCTGAGATCCAAATGAATGATGATATCCTCTTTTACTGCCATTTAATCGGTCGATTAATTATGAAAATTTCGTAATGCTGTGTTCAATAGAGACATTATAATATAATCATTGACTCTTAGTACCGCTTTGACGTTAAGGAATGCCTACAAATGTGCTATTTATATTTTACGCCATTGATCATCAAATGGTACTTTTTCCGCAAATTAGTTTCCCGTTTCTCACACTCCGAACAGGGGGTGAATAGAAAAATGGCGCAGCACTCACGACACCGGAATATATAACGTAATCGTATTCTAGTTTGTTTGTACAGCCAGCATTTTATAGAACAATAATACTCCTAAAATAATAATAACTAAAGTAAGTAATACTAAAGTTTATACACTGTATATTCCTATCTCATTTTCTCCCACGTTAAATTTTATGAATTTATGTATCTGTCTCTTTTTACTGTCGATTTTACGTTTCATCGACTTTCAAATCACGATGCTAAAGAAGTCACTTAAAAAAACTACAATGTTGTATTTGGTGCCCTGGTGGCTAGCGAGCTACGAAAAAGAAGAAATCCTTACCTAAGATTACTTGATCTTCTTCTAATAAATAAAATTCTCGTGACACAATGTTCGTTCCCATACACCTCCGAAACGTCTCGACCGTTTCTTATGAAACTTTTATGCGTATTTAGTAACTCTGAGAATCGGCTACTATCTATCTTTCAAACCCCTGAGTGATAAGCGGTAAAAAAAAATTTTTTTTGGATAACATTTTTTGATTATGTAGCATTAAAAATACATACATTACCTACAATACATACATTACCCTTAATTTTAAATACATACAATACATACATTACCCTTAATTTTCTATTTTTGAGATAATAGATAGTTATTTTTATTGAACTAAAAATGTTTACTAGAAATAATATAATGGCAAAACAACGTTCGCCGGGTCAGCTAGTATTTATTAAAAAAAAATTAATTAAATGTAAACAGATTACATATGAATTAAGAAACCTAATTATTTTAACTCAACCCAAAAAAAACAAAATGATTAAAACTACACATGGTTTACTAATTATAAAAAAATTTGTTAGCAAATTGACTATTTTGTTGACGGTACACACCTATGGGATGAATGTGTTGGTTTTGCGTCGCCTTCGAACGCTGATAAATAGGCCTCCCTAATATTTGGTTCCATCTATACATGTAAAAAAACTATGGCCGATCTGTACATTATATTGAAGAAAACTATAAACAAATATTATAATTTATGTGCGCGTATTTAAATCATAATAATTGTTACGACTGAGGTATTTAATTTAAATAACTAACAACCACTCCATGGTACGTATCTTTTTTTTTATGGCTCTGGCACGGTTTGTGCATTAGCCAGCGTCAAGTATGAGATTTTTGTCATTCGTGCTTTTTGCCTTAGAAATTCGATCATATCCTCCATGTACGGTTTAGGCACTCGACCGGTACTGCACAACCCTCCTAAAGGCCGAGAACAAATTTAAATTGAATTAAAACTTGCCCTCGAACCGGGAATCTAACCCGGTACCCCTCACCTAGCTGCCACTTAATATTGTCAAGAGTTTAGGCAAGATTAAGAAGTTACTATTTAAAAGTAAAAGTCAGCTTTATGCTTTATTATCTGTGTGTAAAACTGCTGCGAAGACAGATTGGGTAGCTAGTGCTGAATAAATTGAATCGGGTCTGAGTTACACTGAGCTAAGGGGTCGGCCATTTCTGTATGTTGCGGAATCAAAATTTATTTAGATTTAGCTACTTTATTTTGCCACAATTGAGAATTCTCACAGGACTTCAGCGTGCATACTCAACTCGTAACAGAAAAAAAAATATTTTGTATGAACGGAAACAATAAAAAAGAGTAAATAATATATTATATAAACCAGTTTGGTTGAACTTCCTTTACTACACAATTGCACAATAAACGTTAATTTATGAAGAACAAACCGAAAAAAATCATTAATAGTTTAGTATGGTAGGTACCTATAATTTTGTATACATCTAACCCATAGAAATAGATCTCATAGCTTGAGAATTGATATATGTAGCTTTCAATTGTTTTTTTTTTACTTTTTAGATTGAACACTGTCATACGGAAGCGCGGGACAAAACGGTTGTACTGGAAACATATTTTAATAGTTTCTTAATAACACAAATATATTTAGGTACAACATTCTTAGCCTTTAAAATAATAATGAGGTAAAATGTAATAATTGCATTATTTGAATTCATGTCTATGATAATAAAAGCCTTTTGTTAAACTTTATCCAATGTAACTTTATTTAACCAATTTCTGTAAAGTTGCATATCATCACTATTCATCAGATCATTTTTCGAAAAATAAGGTCATAAAGAAGTTTCACTTCTTACGTGTGTACACTACTACACGCACAATTTTTTTTACTTTTACACTGTAACTATTTAATTGTTTAGAATTATGGTTTTAATCTTATGTATAAAATATTCAAACAACACCAATAAAAACAATAGTTACAACGCGTCGCCCCCGCTTTTAGTGTCAAAAGTGTGAGAGGAATATGGGTAAACAAATCCTCCAATTTCCATCGCATTTATTCGAGGCGTGACGTCAAGTCCTCACCCTTTCTTCAGAGCTTACTCATAGATTATATTCTCTACCTGTTTATTGTTAAGTATTTTGTACATCTTGAAATTCCTTACCGACACAAGAAAAGGCATAGTATTCAAAGTCTTGTGCAGGTTACAACAAATTTTAGACGTAATTTAGATTCTCTTCTTCTAATGCCAGCTTAAGGTGTCGTAACATATCATTAATGAGTCTTATTATGTGTATAGAATACATTAATGAATTTATAATAAATGGGTTCTTAACTATAAAGTACCAATAATTCAACGAGTAATGATTGTCATAAAAGTATATGAAGCGAGAGAGGTATGTCAGAAACTTAGCAAGTGGAGATGTGTGGTCTGTTAACCTCTTCCGGAAAAACGTGAGTGTATATGTATATATATATATTATATACCTACTTAGATAGACTTCATAGAAACAATAATTGATAATTTTTATCTTTCGGGGTTTTTGAAGCCGATTAATAATTACAGCTACGTAGAAACACCGTTCCATTTATCAAATCACGAAACTCTATAAAGGCCGGCAACGCACTTGCGAGCCTTCTGGCAATGTCCATGGGCCGTATCACTTAACATCAGATGAGCCTCCTACCTGTTTGCCTCTAAAAAAAACCTTCAATTTTTATTGCTATTCTCGAATATTAAAACAAAAGGTTAGCTCCCGTCAGCTCATAGACTAATTTGAAGAACGTGTTATTTCTTTGACACACCCAATATATTGATAGCAAACAAACTACCAAGTACAATCAATATTCGATAGTGATATTATTCTTACTATGTAATTTTCGTACTTGATATTAACATTTTTGCTTAGCATAAAAGACAGTGCAGGCCATAGACACGACATTTGTTGGTAGTCAGCCTTTTATTTAAATACCTATTTTAATACATAATATGTAGAAAGCTGTGCGGCTATAAGACTGGATCGTATGGCAAAACTAACATTGCCACAAAAGCATCTTTTTGGAACGAAACTTAGACCTTGTGTGTATGTCAAAAAAGTATTGGATAATATACTTCAAAATCAAAGACCAATTGCCATGGGTAATGTGCTTGACACATTGCCCTAACCATCTGCTTCAAAAGGACCATTCGTAATCCTACACCTATTGATTTATCATGTTCCATGGTGAGAATCGCGTGTCTATGAAAGCAATAACTATTTTCAGTGATCAGATAATGTTTGCAATTGTTGAGGAATTAAATAATTATAACGATTATTTACGAACGATGAATCATTATTAAAAAATATGACCTGTTGTTTGAATCTTTTTTGTAATCTAAAATATGAAATTGTTATAACGTTAACACCGATTTAATTAAATTTTTCAGTTCTCTCTCTCTCTCTGCATCTTCTACCGCTTTTACCACGGAGAATGTTTGGACACCTGCAGGTGAGTTTCATCATCTGACGTCGATGCAAAATACGAAATTCCACCTGTATCACGAAAACGTCCGTCGTTCTACTACTAAGCGTTTCTTAAGCGGCAGATTTTGCCGCGCACCACCACTATGTGGAACCAGCTGCCCACTGAAGTAAGTGGTACGCTTTTCAAGAAAAAAGCGTACCAATTCTTTAAAGGCCGGCAACGCACCATGGTCCTCTGCAATAGAGAGTATCTATCACTAAACGCGGACTGAGCTTTCTGCCGGGTTGCCCACTGTGTTAAAAAAAAATTTAAAGGTCAATAACAAATTCTATAAACTCGCAAAATACTATTGAGACTCGATTATCAATAGCATTTAAGAGTTCATTTGTATTTTTTATATCCTTCGTTTCCTTTTAAAGGATCTCCTTGTCAAAGGATCAACGTGATATATATGTAAACGTGATATGACTTATCGGCTATTGGAAAACAAAAGAAATCGTTATTCTTGGGCATGGGCAATCATAACTCATAATCATAAATCAGTTATAAGTATTCCAACTCGAAGCAATTGTTATGCCAGAAATATGTAGAACAATTATGTTCTAAGACTTTGATAACCCCAACGTAATGTTATTCACTAAGCTATGGTGGTAAGGGAATGAATGTAGAGAAATCCGCAATTGTCAGCATTTTTCAATCCTGTATAATTATTTTATAACCTGCCTCAAACTTCGTTTCGCCTTACAATTTTTTTTAACCTAGCTTACCTCTTTAGTAGCTAAATATTGAAACATTTTGCAACCCCATTCGAATTTCCCAAATAAAAACCTAAGTATTAAATACATTTTATTAGTACCTAATTATAACAATCAAATACACAGAACAATAAAAATAATTTAAAATTAATAAAAAGAAAATTAAAACAAATAAAAAAGTTTGTTCCCTGTGGCAGTGTACCTTTAACAGACAGCATTTCCTTGCTGTAGGTACCTATTGCGATACTTATTCGTTAAGCGAGAAAAGCACCAACTTTGGGGTCACGGGTAGTATCTACTAGGTGCAAACTTAAATCTTTAATTAGCGCCTGTACACATTAATTAAAATTAATACCTTCCTCAAACTCCAAGGAATAAATTAATTAAAATTACTTGAATTGACCCAGCCGTCTTCTAGTTTCGCGCTTAGCAACATATTTTGTGTTACCCCTGGTGCTTAGCTTCTCGGTCACATATCGTATAGGCTATGATATAGGGTCCCGGTTTATAAAAAAACGTGTATGTATGTATATATATATACCTACTTTTGCACGCGTTAGAAGTTATATACTTCTTTGGCGTAATAATTTTCTTTGAGCTTTTTAGAGGGACGTTTCCCACTTTAGACCAGTGCAGATAGCCTTTAAAAAAAATAAAAAGTGAAAAAAATAATAGTAGGAAACCTATTGAAAAGGGTGGATAATATTATAAAAATTAAAGGAAAAATAATTTACGGGCGATCTGAGGTCGGGAAGGGGTAGGGGGGGAGTTTTAAGGGTAAAAAACGGTTTATCTCGATTTCCGGCTAAACTAAAAGTCCTATCGAAGAAAATTAAATGGCAAAGTTGTAGGTAATAAAAAGATCTACAAGTTTTGTATTCACATATTTTTCACATAACCTCAAAATTTATGTGAAAATTCAAAAAACCAAGTTTTTGGTTTTTTATTTTTATTTTTTTAAACGAAATTTGGTGAAAACTTACCTTATTATGTCCCAAATATACTGTAATTTATTTGATTAAAAATATTTATTTTTTCACCTTATTTTGAATTAATATCGAAAAAACACCCTAATTTTCAATCGAAAATTCTGACGTCAAAATTTCAGCTTATTTCAAAAAGTTGGTGTGCTTTCAGTTCGTTGAAATCTCTACTTTCCTATGGTAAAAAAATATATATATATTACCATAGTAAATCTTCTCAGAAAATGCAAAAAATCGTATGCAGTAACTCCCAGACCCGTCATCCCCTTCCCTACTTCTCTATGAATCTTCTTTAAATTATAATTAGATGCCTATAACACGACTCTGAAAAACACTACGCCATGACAGACAATGCAACTTGTCGATAAAACAGAGCAAGCGCCAACTAGCGGCCCAGACTGTTCTACTGACGTTTGAACAGATATTCAGGGTGTCGGTTTTTTGTGACGGAGTGCGCGCATCGTAAAAATTTACTCTCACCATTTTTCCCTAACGCGCCAAAAGCAGTATAACTACAAAAACATATTTTGTGATTCATTATTTATATAGAAATATATTAATTTCCATATCATGTATTACGAAATGAAATTTCTAATCGGGTCCGCTCCAAATAGGAAAACATCATATTTCACTTGTGGGTGGCGGGCGGTTGGAGATGAGTTTTTACGCATTATTACATACACACGGACATTACCCTTTTTATATATGTGTGATGATACTGTTTCGTATATTACTAAGGTACATAAGCAGGTCAGAATTCGTGAAGGGTTTTAGGGTGGTAATGACGTTTCCTTGGCGCGTAAAAAGTGCGTATTTTTAGTGGGTATTGTCTCGCTCCTGAATAGCAGAGGGCTTTGAGTAGGTAGACCTAGCTTCATCCGTGGCGCGGCGTAAGCGCATTTTCACCTCCTTTAAAAAACGTAATGACTTTGTCTCGTTTTCAGCATGTATCTAAGATGTACCGGGGCAGCTTGTAGAACGTACTCATACTTTTATGAAATTAATAACTAAAGAAGACAAGTAGGTATAAAGGTTTTATGAATAAGGCAAGTGTTTCACAAGAACAACTATTATATATATATATATATATATAGCAAGTGGTTTATCTTCTACTATCTAATACTAACGGTTCCGATAGACGTTGTCCTGTACACGTCTTAAATACACAAATTTCCATCAAATTCGGTCCAGCCGTTTAGGAACACACGCATTTTTATATTTAAAAATCTGAGCTTCATACAAGTTAGCCGAGGCTTGCTTGGCCGTGGCAAGATGCGACTTGGATCGCTCCGGAGCGTATGACCCACCTATTTCCACTTTCAGCGTTTTATACACATGTCAATTGGCACCTCATTGGATAATGGATAGGTCCCACCTGATGATTAGAGATTCTCTCGGGCCTGAATATTCCAAGCATTTGACGAAGGCAGCGGTTTACGAAGACCTGGAGTTGTTGTGTGGGGCTCTTTGTAACTGTCATTATTAACTATACTATATAATTATTGACACTTTATAAAATCACGACTGAGAATATTCCAATTAAAATTATAAGACCGAATTAGTTTTTATTCACAGAGTACAATATACTCTTAAACTATAAATGTCAATTTAAATTAAGAATAAATCAGCTAAAAATTCTTAATTTAAAAAGCCAATAAGAGCGAAATAACATTTTCCATCAGTCAGAATCAAATCAGAACAAGCCGATACAAACAATACCCTATATTAACAAACATATTGGAAATAGATTGAGGTGGCTGCATTTCTAATACTCGACATCATTTCAGAGGCACGAACCACTGATCGAAAGAAAACGATGCTAGATCGTAGAAATGTATAGGTTGAATTATTTAGATTAAAAACTCTCAAATATTTTAAAATTTCGATAAAATCACCTCAGGCTAACCAATGCATTCTTCTACAGAAGAACATATTAAATTAAAAAGAGCCAATTTCTTACTAAGAGCAACAATAATTATTAACTTTTATACATATTATATTAAAAAACTTCCAATTGAAAAAAAAAATACAAATCAGACAGCTGATCGGTAACATCCGCCATCTTGTTTAAACGCTGAATTTGTTTCGAAGGTGAAATAATATTTAATACTGAATTAAAATCGGTGGCGGTTTTTGGTCCACACAAAAAATAGACATCATCTCCATACCTAAATGTGCGAAATTAACACTAGGTATAGGAAACATTCCGAGGAAACCGGCTTGACTGGATCACCTTACACACCTTGGCTTTGCGACTTAAAATATTTAAAAAAATTTATTGCAGTAGTAATATTATTAATTTTTTTTTAAATTTTTTTTTTGCTACTGAGGCGCAAACTAGCTGCTGTGGTCTCTGGCTGAATGACCAGCGCTGTGGAACTTTTTGCTCCTCAGCATAATGCTGAGCCAGGGCCAATTACAACCACAGTACACACACATTGCACACTTGAAGCGAACCGAATGGCAAATGGGAATTTTTAATTTTTATTGTTTTTGATGTCTTATTTTACTTTTTCTTTGAGTATTATTATTTTGTGTGTTTATGTGTGTGTGTTTTCGTATGTAATAAATGTTATGTCTATGTCTAATAAAAACAGTTTTAACATGTTTGTATAAACCTAAATATTTTTCTAATTGACGCGTATAGTACAGGACTGCGGGAGGTTTTAATAATACAATATTTTCTCACGATGAAAGAGGACGTAGTGACGAGTATACAAAAGAGAGTTAGAGCTTAGGTAGTTCGGCCATGTGAAGCGGCTTAAACGTAGGATATATACAAGTAAACCGCTATATAATAAAACAAATTGAGTGTACTATGCACAATTCCACACGCGTTAGAAGTTATACTTCTTTGGCGTAACAAGATAAAAATTGTATTCTACGTTTTTAAATTTGTGTGTTGGAATTAAACATCATACAGGAATCAAATAACACCTTTTCTCTCCTTCTTTCAAAAAGGTGAATATTGTATCTTTTAATATGATTAAATGAACCTTCGAACGCACCCCCGTAACGGGTCAGTTGTATGTCAGCCCACGTTATGATCTCATTGAAGTGTGTAATACCGATAAATGGCTACCACCTATCAGCGTTAATTCGTCTGTTAACAAGCCACTTAGATATGCAAAGCCGTGTATGCCTCTACCGTGCTATTACTCTTTGGTAGAAGCTCAATCAGTATGGAGACGGCTTGCTAAAATATACGTATATATTTTTTAATGGGTTTAATTAAACTATATAGAGCAGCATCGACGGCGTGTATCAGATTGACGAATGATCATGAAACAAATGAAATGCTAAGAAAATAATATAAAAGCATATTTCTAACATCTAATGGAATTTAGAAACGAGATTGAGAGCTAAGTCTGATATACGTAAATCATGTTTTGTATTTTGACATTTAGGTTATAGTTCGCGATAAGCCTTGGTCTGAATCTTTCATTTCAACCTATCCATGCCTGTCAATATCATATTAAGGTGATTTTGTATTTATTAAAAGTTCAATAAATATGTTATAAATAAATATCAATAAAATAATCGAAAAAATAAGACAAAAAACAAAAGTTATAGTCTTACGTTATGCCCAAATACAGAATTGGCAATTAGCAAGCAAAGATAAAATAAGGACTATATCGAAAAGACCAAGGCGAAGAAGGAGCACGTAGCGAATTTCAATAGAAGGAAGTTAGGATAATGAGTAGCAAAAAAATATATATAACAAGTTTAAACATATATTTAAAAAAAAATAAGATTGGAAATAAACAGGCTCTATTATTACGACATCATAACAATTCGACATATGAAAAATCTCACCATCTTCATAAATTTTATTGTAGTTAGCTAAAACTGGGCTTAACTTAGCTAAAAGTTGTTCACCAATATTATTAAGTAAATCCATCTCCATACTTAACGCGCCAGTATTAAGGGGGTGGTCAGTGTCCAGTGCGACGTTGATGTATCATGTCGGATCAAGCGGGGAGCACGTCTGTCCACTACCTAATCTCCATACATTATTGTCCTGGATATTGTTCAAATAAATGGTACTTTAGACTTAGCGACGTTTAAGGGTATTTGCTAGTATTAATGATGGTCATATTTCTTAGTCTGTAGACTACGATAAAAAGTATTTAAGTATCCATAAATTATTTTAGTTATTAAATTTATACAATTAGAATTTCGAATAATAAGTTGTAAGCGAAACAGATGTATACCATCGACCATAAAAATAAAATATGTATTAGACAAAGTTTTTACTAATAAGAAAACAAACATATTTAGATTAAAATAAGTAAATGTTACATCAATAAATATTTTTTGTTGTAAAATTCATACAATTTTGAATTTCGAATAAGTTGTAAGAGTCAGAAACCGATGTCAGTCAGAAACCATAGATAACGAAAATGAAATATTAGAAAAAGATTTTACTAATAAAAAACATGAACTTAATTAATTTCATTAAACATCGTTATAATACAAATAAAAATAAATAACATACATTAATAGGGATGCAAGGCGGCCTTATAGCTAACAAGTGATCTCTTCCAGGCAACCCTAGTAAGGAAAAAATACGAAAAGAATAAGAAATACCTCGTGTAAAGTTACTTAACAAAAATAAAATTACAAGCAGCATTGAAAAATTATACAATTAAATATATTGACGATTGACAATAATACTTTAGATTAATATAATTATTGAAACAAAAGTTACAGCAATAAATAATTTCTTATAAGGGCTAACACATAAGAAGTCCAATCTACATTAAAGGCCATAACATCATTAAAAATGTTGGCCCATTATAACCACAATATAGAATTGCAGTAAAAATATATTTTCTCAGTTAACAAACGTACCCCTTCCCACTCCAAAACGTCTTGGACCTTAGTATATAAGGTAAGTAATTTAATAAGATGAAATCATTTTGATACTAGCAATAATTTTCCTTAAGTTTATCGGAGCTCTAGTCTCTGGAAAATGTCAAATCTTTTTCTTCTGTATAAGTCCTATTTAAGATATTATATAACATATTTGTGGTAATATTCTTATAATATCATAGCTTTTCTTTTAAAAATGGTTCTCACGGTATAGGATCAAATAGAAATAATCGCCATTAAATAAATTACTAATAAATTTCGATGTGCGCACTTAACATTCACTCAAACGGTGAAGGAAAACATCCTGAGGAAACCGGCTTGCCTTAGACCCAAACAGTCGACGGCGTGTATCACCTACTTGCCTATTAGATTGACAAATCATGCAACAGATACAAAGCGCATACATATAAAAGGCGCGCGCCACTGTTTTATTATTTTTTTTCCTCACAGTAGTGGCCTGCTCGAAAGCAATAAGGCAAGTTGCTGTCGTTTTTACTTCACTTTTTTATTTGGACTGTATAAATAATTAAAAAATGTTTGCAAGATTCCTCGCAAGTATCAAAAATATTAAGTCCTTCACCAGTCTGAGTGTCTGAGATAAGGCAGAGCGGGCGACCGGCGAACTATTAACAAGTACGCGTTGTGAATATGAAGCCAGACGAGAGGCTCTTTAATGAATATTTGATCCTTGAATTGGTCGCTTTTCAATTTTATATAATTTATTAATATTTTCTTAGAATATATAGAATCTAGATCTAATTTAAATCTAAAGAAATCGCCCTCTTGTAACAGTATGAAGCCAGTTGGAGGAGGCCTATAAGAGAATCTACTGTGACCTTTGTACCGTATCATCAATTTGGAAATTGGGCTCGCAGTAGCGCTGACGCTCTTGACGGGAATGGAGGCACGGTAACAGTTTTCCTTATTCACCCGGAATACGCAGGAGTACCGAACGTAGTGTCTTGGGTACCTACAAGAAAAAAAATACAATATTTAATGTGACAAGCACTTATAGGCAAATATAACATACACGAAGAGATAATAAAACAATTAAATTACAAAAACTAAAGGACAATTGATTTTAAAGTGTGACATCGTTATTTTAAGATCTTGTGGGATTAAATATTATAATCTCGCGAGATCTCGGTATTTTCGAGATCTCGAGTAGTTTTCGATAACCTGCTTAAATCGAACAACTAAAACTCGATGCTGTTATTTATATTCATATTATGGAATTTTAGCTGCTCTTACCTCGTCTCTTCTCTCTCTTAAGGACTCGTATTGGTCTTTAAAGCAACAGCAGTGTAAATTAAAATCCTCTGCAATCATTCCAAGAGGCAATTCATCTTAGTTTTTTGTTGCAAATTGCAATGTTATTCTCCTTACCTGACGATATAATCGTTTGATTATTATAGTTTTAATTGTTTTCTTTTTACTATTATGGTATTTCAAACAGGTATTTCAAATATACGCAGCTGTATTTATTTGACGATCAGAGATATGCTTGTTAATCAAAGAGATTAAATTTTCTTAATCTCGTTAATCCTACGAGATTTTGTAATTTTACGCTTCGGGATTAATCTCGAAAAATGGCAAGAGATCTGCATGCAATGCAATCCCGATCTCGCGGGATCGGGATATCACGAGTTCGGGATTGCATTCCCTAGAGGAACTATGGATATCCAGACCATAGATTAGACGGAAAGTCAATTAGTGCACGGCGAGTCGAACCTACGACCTCAGGGATAATAAATAAACCCTATTATACTGAAAAGTAAAGATGAATCCATCCTAATAACGTCAATTGGCTTTACACAATTTGTTATAAAGGAATTCATAATCTAATATTCAAATACGCCCCAATTAACGTGTGACCGAAAGCCTTGGAGATAAAAATTGCGACGTAAAAAGTCGTAACTCAATTACGCCGACCCGCTATAAGGAACACGATCGCTAATTTGGGGCCTCAGTGGAATGTGGGGCCCCCGATTTCTTCGGAACTATTTTACTAGTAATTTCAATTTTTTTTATATAGATTGTGATAGTGGCTTCTTTACACTTGATTCCAAAAATCTAGTCAAAATCCTCGATCCTCCAGATTTTTATATGTGATCCGATATATTTTTTTTTCTAAAATGCATAATGAGCCTTTTGTGCCTGACACACGGCGTCGACTTTGGGTCTAAGACAAGCCGGTTTACTTACTGTTTCCCTTTGTGCGTGTATTAAATGCGCACATAGTGTGCTGGGGTTCAAACCTACGACCTCACGACACTCAAGCCACTACCCAACATATTTAGAAGGAATTTCTATGCGCCAATGTATTATTAAACAGTCAATTAAAAAGGTAAATTGTAATTAGCTTACTATTTTTATCTCTTAGGATAGACTCTGGGGCCTCAATAATGAAGGTACGTCACAATCTCCCTTGTTAGGGCCACGGTTGGAGCATGCGCGGTGACCTGAGGTCGATAATGAGAACCTCTCTCTCTGAAGCAACATCACACATCCTCAGTTTAACGTTTACGTATTTACATACGCCCCCACATATGCATATTCGCCCTTTCGCTGTGACGTATGTGTTCTACACAGATTAATAGCGCGACAGAGCAGAATCGCAATAGAACTTTTTTCGTTCTAAATTCAAATTTTGTACGTAAACAAGACTACTACATGTCTGTTTGGGCTCCGCATGAAACTAAATAATGTAAGTACTATAAGGATAGTGTATTTTAAATTAATATCTACTATGGAGAGTTCAGAGGAGTTGTTCAGATTAATACCAACTGAGTTCATATTCTGGCTTGACGTCCGATGATGAAACAAGCTGAGTTTCATCATCGGACGTCAAGCGAGAATATGAAATTCCACCCGTATCACCTCGCCGTCCGTCGCTCCACAACTGAGCATTTTTTGAGGCAGTATTTGCCGCACACCAATAGGTACTATGTGGAACTGTCCACTGAAATATTTCCGAATCAATTCGACTTAAGGTCCTTCAAGAAAAGAGCGTACCATTTGTTAAAAGACCGGCAACGCACTCGCTAGCCCTCTGGCATTGAGAGTGTCCATGGGTGAGCTTCCTGCCCGTTTGCCCCTTGTTCTATAAAAAAATGATTGTGACGTATAAAATATATTGAAAATATTTTAATATAAACTGGAGACTAAAAATACATTTTTAAAATACAAGTCTACATTGTAAAAAAGGCAACAGAGTATAAACGTTGACTACAAAACGAACGGCAAACAATTGCAATAGATATAGGTCACTGCATTAACTGTAGCCAGCTTTGCAACGATTCTCATTATACCTACAGTATAAAGCTCTACTAATGACGGAATTATTTCTTTATATTTTTTACGTAAGTACTTAGACTTTCTGTAAGTAGGAATAAATTGTAGACCATTTAACGTTTAATCGAAACGTAATTACTAGAAATTTCTTGTTCGGACTAATCAGATCTGTTTCACGGACACAGATCTGTTTGATGTAACAATTTTCAAATTATATTAGATAAAGTTTTGTTAAAGAATATTTGGTAAAGACATAGCAAAATCATGTTCCTAACTATATATTTAAAGCTGAATAATAAATTAGTTTACTATGAAATTTTTGATCTCGCGTTTTTCACGCACGAATTATTATTTACGTACAATCAATTATTTATTCGCGCCAAAAAATTTAAAACAAAAATTAGGAGCCTAAGCACTCACATGACTCGTTACACAATGTGTAATATTAATCACTTAATTATTTCGTGCCTAAGAAATTAAAACAAAAATTAGGAGCCTAAGCACTCACATGACTCGCAACACAATGCGTAATATTAGTCACTTAAATCGCGCCAAAAAAAATAAAACATATATGAGGAGCCTAAGCACTCACATGACTCGCAACACAATGCGCAATATTAATCACTTACTTATTTCGCGCTAAAGAAATTAGGAGACTTAGAAACTCTTTGCAATATTGTCATAACTACTCTGTGTTCGCACGCACACAACAATAATCATTTATACACACTGTCACTCGTGAGCGCTTGGAATTTGTTTAATGGCGTTCTTACATTGACATTAGTTTGTCGAAAGAAATTTATACGAATGTGTTGTTAAGTTTATTTTAACGATAACAAAGATCGTAGTTTATCTTATATTGGCTAATTGCCAATTTATGCTTTAATATACTGTATACAGTATGTTAAAAACCTATATCATTCGTTATACTTCAATAAGCAAGGGTAGGAATGAAGGCCCTTGAACCCCGTGGGGCATGGGGTAAAAATTCCTTTGTCTGTGTCGCAAGGGTTTTAAATTAAAAAATAAAACCTTTACCGGATTGAAATCAAATAACAACGGGTTTAGTTAAAGAAACGAGTCCAACTACATATATTTTTCCCTGAGAATCGAATCCAGAACCCCACCTAAGATAAGTTATCAAAAAGCAGGCAAGACTCCGTGGTGTGACGCAATACTTTGTGCCTAATTTATAAATGCAAAATTTATTCTTAATTTAAAAAAAAATTCCTATCCCTAAATATATTCTATATTCAAAACATTTTCAAAATTGGAACGTTACACAACACTTGTTTGTAGAGCCATAACTCTCACGTCGCAATATATGGGTAATATTTTTTCCCTGAGAATCGAAACCAGAACCCCACCTAGATTAGTTATCAAAAAGCGAGCATGACTCCGTGGTGTGACGCAATACTTTGTGCCTAATTTATATATGCAAAATTTATTCTTAATTTAAAACAATTTTCCTATCCCTAAATATATTCTATATTCAAAACATTTTCAAAATTGGAACGTTACACAACACTTGTTTGTAGAGCCATAACTCTCACGTCGCAATATAATTAAAATCACGACTGTCCCGCGGTCCACTCGGCCAGTCGCCCTGGAAGAAACCCCCCGCCCCACCCCAGCCTCCCTGGGGGGACACTCGGGAGATCCACATTAATATTCCCCACTTTTATCTCTATATGCAAACTGGCAGCTAGGAGTTACCGCTCATTGTGGCTCCGATTCTTCGTTCCGAAGTTTTGCTTTGAATGATTGTGCTGTTTCAATGAGAACGGGAAAGTTTTTGTTAAGAAGTCGGCCGGTCTCATTCTTTTAATGCTGTAATTTTCCTATTGTACTATTGTATAGTTGTCTAATCCATCATAAGTTCTTAAGAGACAGTTTTAATACGCTTTAGTTATTTGATCATATAAATTAATCCATTTCTATTTGAAATCTTATTTAAAACAGAATGGTCGCTACAATAATAAGAATGCTATTAATTCTAAATTCAAATGATTAAATTATTTGAAAATAGAATTAACGTTTCTGAGATATGACTATTTTTAAAAATGGAATTCCAAATTCAATTTACTCGAATATCAACGTCAAACCTTCAGCGTATAAGGTCGTGGAAATGTTTGTAATTAGAAGATTTCTCGAGCATTTCGCTAAATACTAAATCCGATTGGTCATCCCGCCTGGGGGTAGCGACTCGACGTTCTAATTACAAATAATCAAGCAATCTGATTGGTTGAAGCCATTCCCCCGACTGTTTGTTCTCAACGGTAGGCGTGGTCTATCTCGCTCGCTCTTTTAATTAGTAGGAGTAAATTGCTCGCGAGAGAGAGCTGGTGTTAGTTTTACGCCATCTCTTATTGGATGTTGGGTTAGGGGGAGAGAGGGGGATAGTGCTACCTAGTTAATATAAGGAAAACACGTACGCTTTGTAAGGGAAATGGTTTGGTTGACATTTCCATAGTTGGTACGTAACTTGATCCTCTTGTGAGGTAACGTGTATAGAGCTTTTGTTATGACTTGTTTTGCTATGATAATAAGGGAAAGATTTTAGATTTTTTTACAGGTTTGGAACCATAATTTTAAAGACAGTAACATAATATTAGAGCTTGTAAGGTTCTTAATTAATAAAAACATTAAGTAAAGAACTAAATGTAAAATAAATGTAATACTTTACCGGATTAAAACGCGTTGTTTTGTACATTTATCTCACCACATTAGTACGTGTATTCAACAAAGAGAGGTAATTTAAATCGCCTTTACTGTATCATCGACGCCAGTTTCCTTTTTTATTGCACCCAACCACCCCCAATCTCCCCACAACGCAGCATTTCCAAGCCATTTAATATTAATGTGCATTTTCGTGGAGGAGATTCGTAAGCCCCAGTCTACGATACAGAACTAAGAGGAGACTCGACTAGAATAGGCAAAATTATAAATTTTAATAGTGTTGAAAATTTGTTTTAAAAAAATTAATTATACGAGGCATTTAAAGACTTACAAATATAATTAAAATATCCATTCCAATTTCGAATTTTCAATGAGATTACTTTGAAAAAAAATTTCATAATAAATTTCAAATTTCGAATCAATGCTTAATTTATACACAGAAAGCAATTATTAAATTAATCTTTTTTCTCGAAACTTCAATTTGCGTTCCTAAATACTTGACTAAAATTTGAATTTCGAATCAAAATTGTAATTTTTAATTTTAAGCAATTATTTTAAGTTTTATTATAATTTGTCTATACTAATTTCGTCACAATATTTAAATTTCGAACTCAGCCAAACCTATGCCAGCATATGCAGAGCCTTATAACTTCTATTGTTACATCCTCGATAGTTTGAAAGAGCAATTTTCGAAGCCAAGAAAGATTCGAAACACATTAAGGCGCATATTCCAAAACAAACTTAAATCTTGTTTCAAGATCTATATTTTTTTGTAGTCAAAATTATGACGTTGTATTGAAAGAATGTTGTTAGTCTCACATTAATGTCACGTAAAAAATTACATCAACAATGGCTTAGTAAAGTTAACGGTTAGGTGTAAAACCCGGCCAAACTAAAAAAATCCTTCAATAAGAAGCAGACGCAGAACTGTCAGAATTCTGTAACTGCACGTGTCGGGTGTAAAATAATAATAAAATCAATTTACAATGTCAGCCGAATTTCATTTTCAAATCTGAAATCATTCGTCATAAATAGATAAAATACGCAAGGGTGAAACTATTAAAAATTCCTTCACTCAGGATAACAGGATACTGACACCTCGAAGGATGTTTGAATGTGGAGTTTCCGTGCGCAGATTAAAAATAAAGTAGATATAAGAACTTTTTTGCCTTTTTATAACAAAACTTTGTAGTCTATTTATACTCTTTGCAACCGCTTTATAAAGTCTTTCTAAGACCTGTGATTAAGTGTGGCGCGCTAGTGCATAATATATATTTTTTTATAGTAATACCTACTCATTAATAATTACAATAACAGGCCGTATTACAAAAAAGTTAGATGTTTCTTGCCATGGTTACTATACTTTTTATATGGAAATGGTATGGCACAGACCTTAAATCATGTTTTTTTAAGATGGTCGTATGTAAATATTATATTCTAATTAATTAAACAAAGATTAAGAAGGAAATATAATCATACCTTGAGCCGCGTTTATCTGTGACTGTGTGTGAATAAATGTCAATTTATTAATTATCTATACTCTCGTTAAAATAGTCTGTAATTGTGTTAAATAGGAAGTAGCTTACCTTGTGGTAATTTAAAAGTTTATATATACCTACCTACCTAACTATTTAATAGGAATCGTTCTTATTTTAAACACTATGACGGTCTACATCTAGATAAGTACATAAGATAAATTAAAAAAAACTACTATATACTGATACATACCACAGCGGTTTTCTAATGTAACATATGATTTACTATATCATTCAGTCAAGTACCTAAGTGAATTAGAAAAAAACTATTTAAAAATTAATGCATAATTTGGTAGGTATCACTCAAAAAGCCAGCAACGTAATGTCTAGCCAGCTGTCTTACGTTCATGTAACATCAGGATGCGGCCCTTTTGCTGTGCTTATATTTGTCCTTATTATTTCGTATTTCTTGGTCTTTTTGTTTCGTGTTTCGTGGACTTTTTTTTAGATCAGCCAACAATTTAATACGGCACTATTGTAGAGCTGTGTTGGCCTAATGACGTCACCATGCGACTCTCATCCCTGAGGTCGTAGGTTCGATAGGCTGTGCACCAATGGACTTTCTTTCTATGTGCGCATTATCGCTCGAACGGTGAAGGAAAATGTCGTGAGGAAACCGGATTGCCTTAGACCCAATAAATCGACGGCGTGTGTCAGGCACAGGAGACTGATCACCTACTTGCCTATTAGTTTGACAAAGATACAGAAATCTGAGGCCCAAACCTAAAAAGGTTGACTAATTTATTTTTAATAATTAAAGTCAATAGACTAGACTTGTAGACTCCAAAATTGTATTTTGCTAAAATCGTTCAAGTTATAAATGTTAATTATTAGTATAGTCATAGGGCATTAACACACCTGCAGTAAGAGTTCGAAACCCTTAAAAATGTTATCAAAAATCAATACACGTAGCTGAGCCGGCTAGAGGGTGACAATGCCCGGGAAGTAATTCCTATTTTATAAATGGGCCAAGATTTATAGGACACCTCAATGATTATTCCTTGTTCCACAATAAATTACGTAAGAGGATTTTGTTTTTGGATTTATTATTCGTAATTTTCTCCCCCTGGATGATTAGGAATTTTTTATATGAGTAATGCTTGTATAGATTAACGCGGATGGTTTGTTTGCTTATTAGGCTACATTTGAACTCCTGGAAGGAGGCTGGCCTAATTAGGCAGAACCAAATGAGCGTCTATGTGAGGAAATTGAGTTCATACTACTAAAAATAAAATAATAAAATAAAATAAAATAAAATAAAATAAAATAAAATAAAATAAAATAAAATAAAATAAAATAAAATAAAATAAAATAAAATAAAATAGCCTTTATTGCTGTTTCTATCTTACAATAATACTTATTAATTAATACATGCCTAACATAATTACTTTCTAAATACTTTTCTACTAAATTAAATTTAAATTACTTTCGAAGTACTAATAGATTTAAAGGTTTTTTTGAAGTGAAACTTCTTTGGGAAAAATTTTACGGATGAAACGCAATAGTAATCATATTAGCGTCACGAAGATGTGCAGCGTTTTTGTCGAAGAAAAGGGAGAGACCGATTAAGAGAGAGTGAGAAGCGTGAATTACCGGATATAAATTCTATTCTTAAAATTAAATAGAGAGAATTTATCAAATATTGGTTGGTTGAGTTTGAGGTTGAGACAAAGTATTCAAATTATATATACCTACCTATGGCTTGGCAACTATAGTAGCTCAAATGATATACGAAGCTTAAAAGTCGGAAGTACTTTTCTATTTTCATCACAGCATCTATGACAAAGACGAAAAAACAATTTCGCGCGTAAACGCTAGTGATTTCATACATTTGACTGATTCAAAACGGAGACTTTATATATGTGATATTCAACTAATTTAATTTCACTCGAAATAAAGTTCGTCAATCAGTGCATCCTGATTCCTGGCTGTCGTATGGTGCCGAAACCATATCGTTCACACAACCCACGGCAGTAATCCTGAGATTCGTGCAGCGGTCAATGGAGCGTGTAGTGTTTGGCATCTTCCTTCGATCGCGTATGAAATGAAGGCCGTTCGTGAAAAGACCGGCGTGTGCGACGTAAGGGCTGTTGCAACGTCCAAGTGGCGGTGGCCACATAGCGCGCATGGACAAGAATCGATGGACCTGGAAGCTCCTTGAATGGAGACCTCGGAGGAACAAAAGACCGCACGTCCTACACCGACTGGGTGAACTGACGACGTTGTTAAGAAAGTAGCCTCCAGTGTGGGGCGTACTGGAGGAAAATGGAGGGCCAGAAATGGACCAAATAAAGAGGCTGATGATGATGATGATTCTACTAATTTAATTGTATTGAAATAAATGGTTATTTCTATCGTACAACTTTGAAGTCTAAAGAGCTATAATAAATAACTTTTAAACAAATTCAAACATTTCAACAGACCAATAAATATAAAATGCTAATCGCCCAAAGATATCTATCTATAGACTTATAGGCCGCTAAACGTCTATTTAACGGCAATTAAGCAGATAATAAGATGCACCCTTATGTTAATTGAAAAAGTTGCTTTGTAATTGCCCACTTAATGTGAAATAAAACCTTCAATTAATTTCTATCTAAAATAAAAGATTGTTATATTTCGAACTTAATGATAAATGTTTTTAATATTGAGCAAAATAAATAGTTTTTTCCTTCACGGTCAAGTCGATTTTTTAGGTTGTACGTGCGTGTGTTTCTCAAGCCTAAGGTCGTAGGTTTGAACCCTGGCTGTGAACTAATAGGTCCTTATTTCTATATACATTTTAGCTCGTACGCTGAAGACTAGTAAGGAACTACAAGTAACAACAATAGTATCTATTTTTTTATGTAGCAGGGGAGTAGGAGGCTCACCAGATGTTAAGTGATACCGCCGCCCATGGTGACTCACATTTCCAGAAGGCTCGCAAGTGATTCTGCAGGCATGCGCTGCTGTCTGAGTCACGAACTGAATCTAGATATATTTGTGACAGGCTTGGGAAGACTGACAGATGAATTTAAGTTATTTATTTGTAAGTTGAGGTAATCTAACATAAGTTAGTGTATATATTATTATTATAATGAAATATAACAGGTGGCAAAAGACTATAAGGCTCTCAAATGCGTTGCCGGCCTTTTAAGAATTGGTACGCTCAATTCTTGAACGACCCTAAGTCGAATTGATTCGGAAATACTTCAGTGGGAAGATGGTTCCACATAGCGGTGGTGCGCGTCTGAAATTGCCTCAAAAAACGCTCATATATAATCGTTTGGCATCTATGCTGGCAAATATATATATATAGTTATATATTTAATTACTTAAAAATGTCATGTCGAACATGGTGTAATGGTTGCAGCTCCTTACAAACATTTTGTAAAGAGTGGCGGAGAGTTTATTGCCAGTTCTTCTCGTCCGTTCTACGCCCTTGATTTGAGAATTGGCAGTAAATGTAAAATTATTTCTTTATTGACGTTCATAAGTGTACATTGCGTTACCTAAATTAATAAATGATTTTGAATTTAAAATTTGAATTCACACGCACGGGAATCAACTAAGTCTCCTTTATGAATGTAATCTTTAGACCCTTATAAAAGAATCAGACGCTAAATTTCCATGCCCCATTATGGGGGTTAATAACAAAACAATTCTTTAAACTCGCCAAGAATTGGTCGTAGTTTGGCATAAATCTCATTAGAATAAGATTTATGAAGAGAGTCACGATATAAAAAACTTTAAAAGTATGCTCGATAATTACTTGTCAACATGCGATTGTCTATTTGGTTACTTTTTTAATTTCCCATTTTATTCGCTGCAATCTGGTGCAATATATCATTCTGTTAATGACACCGATGAAGAGACACGAACATTAACGAAGGGGAATTAGCATGTTGAATCGTTTTGTTTTTCAATTTTTCAAAATTATTCGTCGTATTATTAGTCGTGGAAAAGTAAAAATACTTTTTTGTGTCTTCCTTTTCTTGTTTTGCACTTTTTTGAGTTTCTCTTAGATCTTCAGCGTGTGTTAGACGGCATATTAGAGCTTACTTTTAAAATATAGTTCAGAACATATAATAAAATTCAAACAAAACGTTTCAAGTAAAAGTTGAATCATTTCATCAATTAGGCCTATTAAAAAGACACTCTTGAAAGTCAAATTTACAAGTTGAAAATATTAAAAAAATACCCTCTTCTAAAAGGTAGTTTCATGTGGAGAAGAACGGGCAAGAAACTCCATACTTACACTTTTAAAATAGTTTCTACAATATTTTGTATACATTGACTTGATAATTATATATGAAGACCATGCAACTAGATCTAACCAATTTCATGTCCCATTTCCATAAGAAGCATTTGCTGACAGTTACAGAAAGTTCTACCACATACACAGTCACAATAATTAATTGGGGCCAGCTTTCATCGAGGCATGACAAAAACCGAGTCCTGATTAAAGATAAGGGAATTTGTGCAGGAAAGGTGACATTCGGTGGGCATAAACGTCGAACTAATTTATTGGAGGCTTAGCCGCGCTTCATTTGCCTTAAACAAATTGTTAATTTTTTGATAACTATCATCCGGAACAGATGGTTGCATGCGTTTGATTGAATTTGGACTTTATGCACTTGTTTTAAAATTGTTTTTCGTATATCGGTTGTGTTTCTTAATTTTTTCTTGAGTAATTGCGGCAGGCATGGCATGTGCCATGACCACATGGGGCGCAATCTGTTGTCAAATATTTCAAATTTGAATATGACATCGGTTAAGTGGGATTAATTTAATGCGTTAAGCGTTAACAAGCGGTCATTTTGTTAATCCAATATTTCTAACATTATCCAATTTGGTTCTGTAATATTCATTATAACGCTCACTATCTCAATATGTAGATTAATAGTTTTATAAAACTGGGGTCAAATGGAGGCTTAACTGATGTTAAGTGATATCAGACACACTGCCAGAAGGCTCGCGAGTGCGTTGCCGGAGTTTAGTTCAATATCTAAAACGCAGTTTTCGTTCTATAATGAACTTAATTATATAAAATTGCTTAAGAACCGTAAATTATTAATTACCAAGTAAATCATTCTTCATAATTCCTGGGCTTTACGTAAAAGTCATTTATGGATTCCCATTGTGGAAACTGTGATGATAATAGAATGACAGGCATTTTAATTAAAACTGCAATTATTTTTCTGATTATTCACAAAAATAAAACTGACTTCATCAAATTTTAACATATATTTAATATTTAACAAAACAAGCTATGGAACTTGCGTAACAATTAAATTATACAGTCATATACTATATTTAAATATGGAATACATTATACAACATAAGTGTATACCTCAGTCAAGTGCGACATTTATTTACGAAGCCATTACGAAGTGCCTCCAAAAGTGCCATTAACATAAAAGAAGGAACGAGAAACTACTTTCAAACTCAATATCAGAATCTTTTGTGTAGCAAATCTAGTGTCGCGCCGGTCGCGACCATCCGTTAACACATTGATTATACATCAAGGAAAATAAAACGGAAAATAGCACGAAAAAGCCCCCATAACGCAACGATTTCAATCAGACAAAACGCTTTGCGTTTTTATGGTGGCGCGGCGACCATCTCGTTCCGAAACAGATTATTCCTCATTTGATTTATGACCTCTGAATCTTCCAACGATATTATGTTTTGGTCATCCGTTCGATTCCTATTTGAATGCTGAACGCCGAACGGGGTGGCAGGAGTCGGGGTGGCACTCCGCTACTATATTAATCTCGAATCCATTTGTCGTAATCTGCATTCGATATTAGAGGTTTAAATCTTCGATGTAAGGTTGAGTTTTCTTTTATGGGTAAAAGAGTTAGGACGGTTCTGAGATCGCCATCCGATAGAGGTGAGAGATGAAACAGTAGTCGTATTCATTTCGGCGATATATAGCCTTGTCTCCCTCTCGCGCCCTGCGGGAGATTGCGCTCCTAGTATGTATCAGATTTGGGCTTTATCGTTTTATTGCTTATTCTTTTTAGATTTTCAGCGGCGTAGCATATCATTTTGTTTTTAATGCGAGCTATAAATAACAGCGCGACGGGTATTACTCTAATGTCGGGGGAAGCTACGAAACAATTCTTAATGTGATTTAAATTCATCAATATTTTTCATTAATATAAGTCTGGATGAATTCCAATATTCGAGCTCATAAATTGCTTTTGGCGTGGAAAATGGCTTTGAGTCTTAAAAATGAATAAGTTTTACCAATAACCTTATAGTTTGGTGCTTAATCGGGGCCGAGTTTAATGCACTTTGGTATATATATTTGTGGGGTTAATACTAATTATAATAATTTATTAATAATATATGTAATTCATTTCTTTTTAACGAGATGTTCAGAGAAAACAGTATGATTCTGCTAAGGCTAACACGCTTGATATATGTATATGTCAATTTCATAAGTTAACAATATCACAATAAATATGACGTTGACTTAGACAGGATCGTAAGATGTTTTTTGGTTCAAGGTAAGTTACGCCTGCCTATTTGTTCTCATAGCACAGAGCAAGAGTTCCATTCCCTAAGCATGTAGAACCGAAATGGATCATGAGAGCAGAATATCCTCCAGATATGTTTGGAATCTTGATCTGAATGTCTGGTAGTGAACGTGTGTTGCAGCTCCGAGGCACAGAGGCCAAAATGTAATTGATAGGCTGACGCGCTACTCTTGGTAATCACGCGGAAGCCGTCAATCAGGGAATCAATCATCTCTTAGTCTTAATATTTATAAGAAAAGCCCACCTGAGCTACAAATTACATTAGGTTTATCATAGTGTTTAAAAATCATATAGGTAACACAATGTTCACTTATGAACGTCAAAAAAGATTATTCATAATATACCCGTCGTATATAAGATAATAAATCGACTTCAGCTATGATGACAAAAATATTAGGAAATTATGACATAGTAAAAAGTAATGTATACTTGGCAGGCTCTGCGACCCAAAAAGTGTCATGGACTCCGAAATGAGTAAAGTAAAGTAAAAGTAAAAAAATCATTCAATCATATAGGTAACATAATTTAACCATTTAACAGTAATCATTTACTGCCAGTTCTCAAATCAAGGGCGTAGAACGGGAGAGAAGAACTGGTAATAAACTCTCCGCCGCTCTTTTTAATGGCCATTTTTTTTACACAACGTTTGTAAGGAGCTGCAGCCATTACACCATGTTCCACATGACATATCAAGTAATTAATAATAATAACATAAACTAAAAAAAAAACGAGAATCGGAGAATCTTCCAGAACTCCATAAAAATAATAACTATCTATAATACTAGAATTGTGATTGTCTAAGTAAACATACGTATGAGCCATTTAAATACAATTCATTAAGCAAAAGATATATAATTGTTAATAGTAGTTATTTATTGATGTGCCTAGATTTTCAAGTATTTTGCAGCGAAATATTTTGTCGTCGGTTTTCCGCAGCTGGCGTGGGTCCAGTCATTTGATGACAGCTTATGAATATTTTGCCAAAATTCAACGCTTTTCCATTGGGGAACTTTTTGCATCGAAATTATGCACTTACAAGTTTATTGTTTCCTTTTAAGCTTGAGTAAATGGGGTAGGTCGGAAATTGTTAAATATATTTCTCTTATGCCTTAGCTACGAGAATTAATATGATTTTTTATAAATTACTAGGTGACCAGGAAAACTTTGTTTTGGCATGTACAATTATTATTTGTAGAAAACATTTTTTTTTTTCAATAAAAATAACTATCTACAATTATAAAAAAATAGGGGTTAATGGTAGAGGGGTGAAAATAAGGGGTTGTGTGTATTTTTGTATGCTATATCATAAAAATAAAAACAAAAAATTTTTTCAAAAAAAATTAAAAATAAAATTTTGGGGTGGACACCCCTTACCTATTAGGGGTTTGAAAGATTGATAGTAGCCGATTCTCAGACTTACTGAATATTCAAAATTTCATATGAATCGGTCAAGCCGTTTCGGAGGAGTATGGGAAAGAACATTGTGACACGAGAATTGTATATATTAGATATTAAAATGTCGAAGCTTTCTGTACGAATACGACGAAACTGTACACGGGGTTACCATCGGCTTCTCAACACATCTGTGGTGGGCATCACGCTTAAAGAAAAACCGTTCCCAGAACCTTCCTTGTTTGTCAGTCAGCTCTAAAATAGAAGAAGGATATCTGCTGTGAGTACAATGACCTCCGTAGGTATAAGAGACGCAGTTAAAATAAACCTAACATTGGGAACGAGGAGGTCTTTTGAGAGGAGTAATTAACACTATTAAATAGTTGCGTTAACGTAGGAAGTTATTCAATTTCAAACTTCACCTTTAAATTATATCTAACTAGCTAATGCCCGCGACTTGCGCAGGATTAGTATTTCGAGTAGCTTATATTAGCGTGGCATAAAAATACTATTAAAAAGTAAATTAGAAACATTTCATATACCTATATATATATATATACTTTTTTTGACGTTCATAAGTGGTTTTTTTTATATAATAGGGGGGCAAATGAGCTTGCGGGACGACCAAAAAGGGCAGTCTTCGCAGCCCATAGACACCCATTTTTAGTGGGTGCGTAAACATTGTGTTACCTATATGAATAAATTATTTTGACTTTGACTAAAGATATTGACTATTTAAGATAAACATTTCCATCATACATATTATGTGTAATTCTAGCAGTTTTAGCAGCGCACGCCAGAATAGCTCACAGATGGTGGATTTTTTCCTACATACTTGATATTTTGAACAATTCACACAATATCTTTATACATTGTAGCCTATGTGTTATTCTGATGTATAAGCTATATTATTGTAAAGTTTCATTACAAACCATTAAGTAGTTTTTACGTGAAAGAGTAACAAACATCCACCCTTAAAAACTTTCGCGTTAATAATAGTAGTAGGTAACGCATACGTAATAATCCTAATTTACACTACTCCACAATAGATGTCGCTCAAGCGAGTGCAAAGGTCGTGAGCCTATTTCGCCTCTCTCGCCGCATGGGGCGCCACGATCGCCCATTGTTCAACCCAGCATCACTCCTACTTCGATAACGCATAAATTCAACGAGTTCGAATCTTTTGTTTTATCTCTATAATGTATGGAGACTGCGAAGTGAGTCCGTATGATAGCTTTGCTCGTTTTGCCTTTATTAATGAAATATGTCGCTACGAAGCCGTATTTATTTTATTTCGTTACCATTTGTTATCACGACTTTATCTGCCGTAGAAAGATCCGTCGAAAAATAAATTATGAATGTATTGTTCGGATCATCGAGACAATAGGAAGGTATATTATTAATATTGAACCCTGTCACGGATTCTAAGATGTTTTTAATACCGTGCCGTGTCGCTCTCATTTCGATTTAATTTCAGGGATTAGAGGCATCTAATCCGGAGATATTAAAGACGGTAAATGTTATGTATTAGCAGGTAACTTCTTTTAATAAAAGTTTCTAATCTCAGCGTAATAGGTCTTCATATTTTCTTACAAGCAATTTAGCAAAATGAAACCCATACACCTGCCGGAAGATTATTTCTTACTTATATTTTAATTCCAGTTGTACCTGTAGGTGATTGATTAACGTGTCGTATTGAAACAGTGATGTGTTCAGACAAGAACATATCAGAATAGTTACGGTCGTGTGTTCTGAAAAGAACAGTTTCATCGTGTCGTAAGACACGGTAATTTGCCCTGACAAGGGCAGTTGTCAAACGTTTTCGTCGTGAAACAAGAATAATATGTCCTGAAAAGGACAGTTGTTAGACGTTTAGTCGAGATACGATAATTTGTCCTGAAAAGGACAGTTTTCAGCGTTATCGTATTGCTACGATACCGAAGTGTTCTGAGAAGAACACGTTCGTACGCTTCGACGGCTGCGTGCAGAAAAAGGCCAACTTTTTGCCGCGCCGCAGTTTTATCGCCTACTCTGGTACCTGCGCAACCAATCAACGCTCCGCATCTTGGCACCACATGTCAATATTAGTTGTAAGTGTAGGATAATTTTTAAGTATAATTGTACACAGTTTTGTAAATAAATATCATTTTCACTATTCCATCTTCACCTCTTCTCTACAAGTAATTAGGGAGTTTTATTTTAACATCGACCAAATAATTCTGAACCAGTCAACATCAAGCAAACATCCCTAAAGTGGTGACCCCGTGAAGAACAACCCCGTGAAGAACAACCCCGAGAAGAACAACCCCGAGAAGAACACCAAGAACATTGAAGATGTCGACAACAGAAAATTCCGGTGCAGAGCGTCAAACTTCATCAACACCGTCGAGCCAAGAAGTCTCCGGCATTTCACTGTCGCTCCGCGTGCCACCATTCTGGCGTGACCAGCCGCTCCTCTGGTTCTGCAGTTTCGAAGCAGCAACCGCCGATTTAAAACGAAGCCAGGCCCAGCTCGCCCAGATGGTCATCGCACAGCTTGAAAAGCAAGACATACAAAACATCGCCGATCTCATTTGCTCGCCGCCGGAAGCAGATTACTACAACGAAATTAAAGACCGTTTAATATCGCTATACGAAGAGTCTAACAGCGCACAAACGAAGAAACTACTGTCGCAAGTCGAGCTCGGAGACCAGAAACCCAGCCAGCTGATGAGGCAAATGAAGCAGCTTAACAAGGATAAATTTCCCGAGAGCACCATCAAAATGATGTGGCTTGAGCATCTGCCGCCACACATTCGTTCCGTGCTAGCTGTCAGCGAAGCGTTTAAAATCAAAACGACGCTCGACGACCTTACCTTGCTCGCGGACAAAATGATGGAAGTCCACACGCCGTCGCACCACATCGCTGCCGTCGCAACGCCTTTCACATCTGTACCATCGCCACCACCACCTTATCCGCAACAACAAACCATCGACACACTCATCGGTGAAATAAGAAGATTGTCTTTGGAAGTTGCTGAGCTACGAGCACAACCTCGCGACAATTACCGCAACAGTCGCTCTCGCCACCGTTTCCTATCACGCTCGCGGAACGCATCTCCACATCACAACGAAAACCGACGAGAGTCGCAGATGGAAGACCGAAGCCGAAAAAAATCTCCAATGCCGTACTGCTATTACCATCATCGCTACGGTATGGACGCGAAGAAATGCGCACCACCGTGCAGTTTCAAGCCCATTAACCAGTCGGAAAACTAAAAGTAACGCTGGCCGCGGCGGGAACTGGCGTTACCGAATCATCACACCGCCTTTTCGTTACCGACAGGGTAACAAAACTTACCTTTTTGGTCGACACAGGAGCCAATATCTCCGTGCTACCAAAGAAAAAAGGCTCACGCGAAAAACCACTGCCGTTTCAACTCTACGCCGCCAACAACACTGTAATTCCTACATACGGAGAGAAGTCACTCACACTCGATCTTAACCTTCGAAGACCATACACATGGAAATTCGTCGTAGCAGATGTGTCCAAGCCAATCCTGGGAGCAGATTTCTTACAGTACCACCACCTCATTGTCGACGTAAAAAACCGACGATTGATCGACGGGAAAACACAGCTGGTAACTAACGCTCAACTCAGTACTGCGGGCATACCTACAGTTCGCAGTATAGACATTGGGCAAAATTACCACAGCATACTAGCGGATTTCCCAGGCACAACTAGACTCACTTCAATGAAGCTAAGTCCTAAACATTCTGTCGAACACTTCATTGAAACAAATGGACCGCCTCTTCACTGCAGGCCACGCCCCATTGCGCCGCATCGCTACGAAATGGTCAGGAAAGAATTCCAGAACATGATAAATCAAGGGTTATGCAGACCAAGCAAAAGCCCTTGGGCATCACCTCTTCACGTCGTGCCTAAGAAGAGTGGAGAGTTACGCGTGTGTGGCGATTACCGAAGGCTCAACGCTATAACCAAGCCCGATCGGTATCCCATACCACGCATACGTGATTTCACATACCAACTCGCAGGGAAGAAAATTTTCTCCACACTTGACCTCAACCGCGCCTACCAACAACTGCCAGTCAGCGAGCAAGATGTGGAGAAAACCGCCATAATCACACCATTTGGCCTTTTCGAGTTCCCGCGCATGTGTCCTGGTCTAAAGAACGCCGGCCAGACATTCCAACGCTTTATTCACGAAGTACTGCGCGAACTCGACTACGTATTCCCTTTCGTTGATGATCTGCTGATAGCGTCAATCGACGAGGAAGAGCACCGAAAACACCTACGCACCGTATTACAGCGACTAGAAGAATACGGTATTACCATCAACCCATCAAAATGTGTTTTCGGCCAGCCAACTGTCAAATTCCTCGGTCATCAAGTCACGGCGGAAGGAATACAGCCACCCCAAGAGAAGGTACAGGCTATCACAGACTTTCCAAAGCCACAAACCGTAGAAGAGCTGCGACGTTTTCTCGGTATGATTAACTTTTATCGCGAAAACATCAAAGACGCCGCCACCATACAAGCGCCGCTAAATACTTATCTGCACAACATCAAGAAGCGTGACAAAACGAAGATCGACTGGACCGCTGAATCGACGCAAGCGTATGAAGCATGTAAAGAGAGCATAAAAAACGCCGCTTTACTCGCTCATCCGTCTCACCATGCGACGCTTGCTATATTCAGCGACGCGAGCGACAAAACAGCTGGTGCCGCACTCAACCAATTTGTCAACAACACGTGGCAACCACTCGGCTATTTCTCGAAGAAATTCAGCGACGCACAGACTCGATATAGTACCTACGATCGTGAGTTACTCGCCATCTATATGGCTGTCAAACACTTCCGAAAAATGTTCGAGGGACGTGAAATAATAATATTCACGGACCACAAGCCGCTAACATTCGCTTACACAAAATCAAATACAAACAGCGAATCACCGAGACGCACCCGACAGCTACTTTATATCAGCGAATTTACCACTGATATACGGCACATCAGTGGGTCTCAAAATGCAGCCGCAGACGCATTATCACGCATCGACGCAATCACGTGTCCATCGCCGATTGACTACAATCAACTTGCAATAGCTCAAGAGCGCGATAGCGATACAATCCAAGCACTCGGTTTACAGAGCAACTTATCTTTCAAGGAAGTAAACCTGCCCGCGTCAAACATCAAATTACTCTGCGAAACTTCGACCTCATACATACGTCCGTACCTACCTGAAGAGTACCGACGTACCGCATTCGACGCAGTACATAACGTTAGCCACCCTGGAATAAAGACCACGAGGAAATTAATTACGCAACGCTACTTTTGGCCCTCAATGAACGCAGATGTCGGCAAGTGGGCAAAAGTATGCCTACAGTGTCAGCGCGCTAAAATACAACGCCATACAACAAGTCCATTATCAATATTTTCACCAACCGAACGATTCGAACACGTGCACATCGATATCGTTGGTCCGCTACCTACAGCGGCCACCGGTCATCGATACCTAGTGACAATGATCGACAGAGCGACGAGATGGCCCGAAGCATACCCATTATGCGAAATAACAGCTGAAGACGTCGCCAAAGCATTATACGAAGGTTGGATTTCCCGTTTCGGTTGCCCTGCTACAATAACAACGGACCAAGGACGACAATTCGAAAGCAGAGTATTTGCATCTCTTTCTCGCTTACTCGGAATTGAAAAAACGCGTACAACATCATACCACGCACAATGTAACGGTATCATCGAACGATGGCACCGTGTCCTTAAGGCCGCATTGAAGGCAAGATTACAGACCGCAAGAAGCTGGATTAACGAGCTACCAACCGTCCTACTCGGATTACGCGCTGCTATGCGAAGTGACACCGGCGTAAGCGCCGCCCAACTTACCTACGGATGCAACATACGCTTACCCGGTGATTTCTTATCTACGACCCGCGATAACGTCATTATGGACTCTGCCTACATCGATCAGCTGCGCGACGCAATACGTAACTTGCAACCAATGCCTAACCAACCACACAGCAACACAAAACCTATATTCATACACCGCGACCTGCAGACATGTGAATACGTATTCGTACGCATAGACGCCGTAAAGAAGCCATTACAAGCACCCTACGACGGACCCTATCGCGTGCTGAAACGAGACAGCAAGATATTCACGCTGCAGTTACCTAACCGTGAAACAAACATCTCTATTGACAGACTCAAACCCGCCTACACAATTGCCGAGCCAGATGTGCCCACTGACACAATACCGAGTACCTGCAACAAGCAAATCACATCAAGTGCGAACGAAACACATGAACCATTAAATAACCTGAAACATCAAAACGACAACAACCTGAAACATCAAAACGATAATAACCTGAAACATCAAAACGACAACGACCTGAAACAACAAGACATTGGGAACAACACAATACCTACAAGGACAACTCGCCGAGGCCGCGTTATACGCCTGCCGGTACGCTTCGCTAGAGGGGGAATCCTGTAGGTGATTGATTAACGTGTCGTATTGAAACAGTGATGTGTTCAGACAAGAACATATCAGAATAGTTACGGTCGTGTGTTCTGAAAAGAACAGTTTCATCGTGTCGTAAGACACGGTAATTTGCCCTGACAAGGGCAGTTGTCAAACGTTTTCGTCGTGAAACAAGAATAATATGTCCTGAAAAGGACAGTTGTTAGACGTTTAGTCGAGATACGATAATTTGTCCTGAAAAGGACAGTTTTCAGCGTTATCGTATTGCTACGATACCGAAGTGTTCTGAGAAGAACACGTTCGTACGCTTCGACGGCTGCGTGCAGAAAAAGGCCAACTTTTTGCCGCGCCGCAGTTTTATCGCCTACTCTGGTACCTGCGCAACCAATCAACGCTCCGCATCTTGGCACCACATGTCAATATTAGTTGTAAGTGTAGGATAATTTTTAAGTATAATTGTACACAGTTTTGTAAATAAATATCATTTTCACTATTCCATCTTCACCTCTTCTCTACAAGTAATTAGGGAGTTTTATTTTAACATCGACCAAATAATTCTGAACCAGTCAACATCAAGCAAACATCCCTAAATACCTTAGACATGGTGTTTGGAATTAATTTATTATACAAAATTTATATTTATACAAAAATTCGTTATATATATTTTTGTGGTTGAGATTACGTATACTTCTGTTTCATCCTTTTCGTGTTTTGTACTTCTCTGAGTTGCTCTTAGGTGTTTAGAGTGTGTTAGAGACAGCTTGTAAGCCGAAGATCGAGTTTTATGTTAATTATTGTTATGTGTCCACCAGAGGTGTGAATATATAAATAGAAATATATAGGAGACATAGTATTGTCTTTTATTGACATAACCTTTACACATTTAAAGAAAAAACTTTTTAACCGGATTAAAGTTATGTATTATTATAAATTTACAATTATTTAACATAATTTTTAATTTTGTTATTGTAATATTGAGTTAAATGATACCGTCGCCCATAGACCACATTGCCAGAGGGCTCGCAAGTAGATGCATTTTAGGAATAAAATATTTATTGTTTCGAAGGTAGGCCATTATACAAATAATTAGTAACGGTACTGCAACTTATATACAACGATATGATGATAGTCTAGAACTGTTGAACAAAGAACAGTAAAAACAAAATCGCCCGAAGCATCTGCATAACAAGCAAAATTAATATACTAATTTTCTGTGAGAACAGATAGCAGGTCACGCGTGCCCCAACCCTTTCAGCCCTAACCAGGGGTCATGGGGACCGCACGTTGTTAAAATCAAATGAACGTAATAATTGTCACTGTCCATATACCCCTGTTAGATAATACTAGTGACGGTTTTGAACTGTGATAGTTGACTTTTGAGAGAACAGGTACGCCTCACACCCACATTGACACCTTGTATATTTAATGCTTATTTGTTTTATTTATTTATTTATTCACACGTTGTTGCTTTATAATATAAAAATTTAACATAATTACATGTAAAGGAAAGGCAAATAGCGGCCTTATCGCTTTCAAACGATCTCTTCCAGGCACCACTGTGAGAAAAGAAAAAAAAAATGTATTACATTACATAAGGTAGGCAAGAAATGCAAAAATACATGTATTCCATATAGTTGTTAAGAAAAAGAAACTAAACAGGAACAAAAAACAAACTAAACTAATAAAAAATACATGAAAAAAAAAAAATGATAAAAAGTGCACATGAATCATTATAATTTAAGATCAGTCTCACGTCAGTTAGTAGGTATTATAAATGTTAGGGACACGATGTGGACAGGTAAAGTTTTTCTATTAAACCTTTACTTAGCAATTTGTAAAAAAAATTGCGCACTGGACCGCTACCACTTCCTTAAACTAATTATAATGGGTAAAATCCATGGTAAACGGCGTGTCTAATTATCTTCATAACGTTAGCAACAGAATACACACACACACACAACATAGCAACATAACACACTCCTTGTTGCAAGTGTGGTTGTTGCTGCATCTGGCACAGGACAAGACACACTTTACGAGACTGATGGCCAACCTCCAGTAATAGAGAGGCACCGTAAGAAAAAAAAAGTGTGTGTATTTATGTATACGCGTTAGATGTTATCCTTGGCGTAACAATATAAAAATCTTTTCAGAATTTTTATCTTTCGCCTTATTCTACGTTTGTAGAAAAAACGACACTAAGAAAAGAAAAAAAATACTGTCACAATTTTTCCCTGACGCGCCTAAAGAAGTATAGTACTTCAAAAAAACTATAATGTTGACTATAGCTTACTTCAGGGTGTCGGTTTTAGTGTCGGTGTGCGCGCGCATCGTAAAAATTTACACTCATAATTTTTCTCTAACGCGCCAAAAGAAGTATAACTTCAAAAAATGCAGGAATTTGTAATCATTCAAGGTTTTATGGTTTAAAAGAAACGTTGTTGAATACGAAAATACTTTTGTTAAGTCGTCATTTTAATTTTTAAAGCGCATTTAATGTTATTTTACAGATATGATTGTGCAATGTCCGCCATCTTAATTTTTGCCAACCAGTTTATAATTCGTTGGAAGACATTAAATTTTATGAAGAGATTTAATCAAGGCTGAAACTCATTACACTTGCAAGCCAGTTGAATACTAGATTTTGATTCAAATCTTAACTTTTAGGCAACACTAAAACTGGACTTGATTTTACCGTTTATATTTTTTGTTCCGTTATGTTCCGTACCAATATAAAAAATAAAAAAAATTATCAGTGGCGCTACAACCTCTTTAGGTCTGGGCCTCAGATTTCTGAATCTGTTTCATGATCTAAAATCTAATAGGCAAGTAGGTGATCAGCCTCCAGTGCCTGACCCACGCCGTCGACCTTTTGGGTCTAAGACAAGTCGGTTTCCTCACGATGTTTTCCTTCACCGTTCGAGCGAATGTTAAATGCTCACATAGAAAGAAAGTCCATTGGTGCACAGCCTACGACCTTAGGTATGAGAGTCGCATGCTGAAGCCACTAGGCCTAGATAATAAACTATGTTCTAGATAATAAATTTATAATAAATCAATAAATTTATTAAAACACTACGACATTTCTACTAATATTACAAAACATGGTGCGCTGCTAGTAAAGACAAGTCATTCTAGTTAACGATCAATTATTTAAGCTTAAAAATGTATCCGTTTAATTAATCTTTGAAACAATTTAATATTCAAAGACATTAAAGCGTGTCCATGCAATCTGTTCAGTCCTTAACAAGGGAGGGTGACGTAATCGGGAAACAAATCTGGTACCAGTGCCGCATGTAAATGATGATTAATTTGTTCAAATGACAAGAAGGGTTAAGCAAGGGTGCCACTTAGGAATCTTGGGAATGCAACGAATTTGCACTGTTAATTTTCACTTGTAGAATAGATTTATTCATTAAAATTGCGCATTTTAAATTTAGAGCCCTTAAACAATATATTTTAGCGTTCTGTTTTGCGTGTATAGTCTGGCCATTAATCGCCTTATAATTTTAAAAGTTTTTTTTTATAGAATAAACAAACGAGCCCATGGGACGCCAAAAAAAGGGCATTCATTGCAGCCCATGGGTACCCATTTTATTGGGTGCGTTGCAAACAATTGAAGGTCGCATCTCCGAAAGAAGACCCCTAGTGGGAGTCCATTCAACAGTTCGCAAAAGAATGTCTTGTGAACTGGACCGTGTAAGACAACCATCAGTAAGTACTTTTAGCTTAAAAAGAAGAGATGTTCATGTTTTAATGGTTGTATGATACATACACTTTTTTGCATTTATTTTATATTTACTTATTAAAGTATACCACATCACACATAGTAGATACTAAATCCACGGCATATAAACTCTTATCTAAAATGATACATGACAATTTAAGTAAACATTACAAAAAAAACTATAAAAAAATACAGTTAAAATATATACAAGATAAAATAAGCATACAATAAGAATACCAAAACTTTTTGTTAAGCAGAAAAAAAAATTATTTCAGCCTGTGATGATGATTCATTCCAATAACCGACGTATGAAAAATAATTAAATCTATTTGCTTTTACCAAAGTTAATGTTACAGATAATACTACAAGTATTACATTGTTGTCTCTAAAATATATAGAGTAGCTATTTGTGTTAGTCTGTGGCCTAAACTCCTTCATGTTTGATTGCCTTTGTGCCATTTCTCTATTTGATGGAGTGTAGATATTTCCGGACGAAGTTAGATTAATTACGAATTTGGAACAGACCCGGAATTCAACTTATCTTTGATCAATTCTAATTTCAAATTCCTTGTTAATTATTCTGAATCAGAATAAAATAATAGTTGTCTATGGTTTATTGTCTATTGAAACATATCGAATTTAGTTTTTACCTATACATAATTTAAATTATAAATGTTTATACATAAATACTATGATATATATTTAAACAAGGATTACTTAAACAACATTATTTTTACAACACAAATTATTTAAAAAATTATTAGTATACTACAACTCAGAATCGAATCGAAATTTCGATGGGATATCGAAATAAAATTATTATAATTTAGTTGCTGTTTCAATCCTGGAAACAAGAATGGTTTCAGCTTGGTAAAACATCAAAAGCATATCCATACCCCCTTGTGGTCGAACAGTGTACCAGTCTTTCTTAGATTAAGACGCTTAAAAAGCTAACGATTATTTAACTTTGTTTTAATAACATGTGTTAATGCGTCTAAGAAAATAACCAGAAGCAACTATCGTTTGAGGGGTTGTCACGTCTCTGCCATTGAGATTACTAGGAAGAGGGATGAGCGCAGGCGCATGCTATAAAAATTTGATTCTCAAACTACGGAGAAAAGGCATAATTAATTTATAATTACGTAATAATACACATGGTTTTCGTAAGGAAAGATAATTTTAATTCTATTCATTTTTTTATAGAACTGGGGGCAATCGGGCTCACTTGATGTGAAGTGGTACCGCCGCCCATGGACACTCTCAACGCCAGTGTCGCGAGTGCGTCGCCTGCCTTTTAATAATTGGTACGCTGTTTTATTGTTTTTACTATGCTAATTGAAACCGAAATAAAAACAAAAGAAACCGCCAGTCATTTAAAAAAAGGAAAGATTAATTGAACATTAACTATTTTATTTTTTCTGTCTGTCGGAGTGAAGGGGCCGTTCGATCAAGCAGAGGTCCTTACAGGTCTTGTCATCACCCGGACGCAGAGGCCGAAGATATGGGAGAGTGGAAGAAATTGTGCAGCGCTCAGACGACCTTCAATTAAGAGCGTGACTGAAGAAGTCAGTCTGTTGTGTACATTTTAAGTAGTAATCTCCAAAAGCAGCAAAAGCTTTTAGAGGTACATCAAACTTACTATGCGATCAGTCATATTTTTAACCCTGTGTTGGTTGGTCTCATTGATTTTGGAACCAAAATTTCATTGACTTCGTTTGAATTTCATACTAGTCACCATGGGATTCGGGCAGATACACATTTCTGTTACTTTCATGATGTTCTTTCATCTGTTACTTTCATGATGTTGACATAGTAAAGATATTTTATCATCAGTCTTTTATCGGGTTTAAAATGGTTTATCTCACGATGTGCTTCTTTATCTTACAAATGTTAAATATATAAGAAAAGGACTTTCAATAATTTGAGTGCAATATAGTTATAAACAAAACCCTACTGCAATCATAGATTTTAACATACTTTTCCTCAACTCATACTTCCATAATATTATTATACATATATATTATTATGCGATTAAGTGATTGATACTAAAGCACTAGTTAGTGCTATAAACTAGACCAGTTCATGTTTGTGTTGATCGTAAAACGATTTTAGTGTTTACGCTATATTGCCAGACATTCTTAAATAATGATTTACATATTAAAGTAGAGGGGAGAACTGTTATAGTATTAAGGAAAATTATATAGATCTCTAAAAATGTGTCTAAGAAACCTTCACAATTAATAAAATTCAATTTTGAATCTTAATCTTAATATATATAAATTACGCGTCACGTTGTTTGTCCGCTATGGACTCCTAAACTACTTAACCGATTTCAATCAAATTTGCACACCGTGTGCAGTTTGATCTAACTTAAAAGCTTACATCTTATTATATTCCCGCAATATTATTTTACTTCAAATTATTTTTCTACTATTTGACAGTCACAATTCTAACAGATGGCGCTGTGTTGAAAGTACCAACGTTTTACATAAGCTACAATTTAATGGCATAACCACCAAAAAAGCATGGTGGTCCCCATGACTGGTGTTCTCCTACCGTTTCCCTTGAATAGTTCACTACTATGTAATATAATAAAAAACCTTAGCCACAGCAACGCTTGGCCGAGTCTGCTAGTATACTATATTTAGAACTCGAGTAACAGTCGCTGAGATAAAATAAAAAGAACAGCAAATAAAATCTCCACCAAGATCTATCTCTAGCGGTGCCACTCCATAGGTCACATCTCTAATAACATCAGGTGGGATTGTGGCCAATCATCTGTCCAGTTCTGTATAATAAAAATCGGTCGGAAATCAATCTCCAAATTTTCTCCTCGTTCCGCTGTCTTGACGATCCACTCACGGACGTTCAGTAGCCAAGATATTTTGCTCCTACCAGCTTTGCATTACGCGCAATTTGACCATCATTACGAACTGCAACTGCTGGTTATGGAGGATGCGGTTAAGATATTATGATGGTATGGACTAGTTTTACTTGGATATATTAAACATCTTTGCTTCCTTAAAGTCCGGCAACTGAATACTCAACAATCAATGTTTCCCGTTTTATTTACGACGAACATGAATCATTGGTATGGGAGGTGATTTTCAAATTAAAATTGGGTAAATTATTAATGCGCGTTAACAATTACAAACAGTATAGTTCCAAAAATCGCTAATTATATTTTTGTTATTGATTGAGTGTTCTTCTTTAAGCTTTGTCCATTTGCTTGATATTTACTTGATTAGTTTCGTAACTCTAACCACTATGCCGCGAAGGCGGACTTAACAGGTCTGAAATCTAAAAAATTGTGAGATCACTCGTTATTTAGACAAAAATAAGTTAACAATGATATCATGTGTACGTAATACTAATGCCCTCATTCAAAAAACAGTTCGTTAGAACTAGTGCACGTGCGATACTTAGATAAACATCGCTTTAATTTTACAAGAAACGTGTCGTTCTAACGAACACACTAACGGCCGCTACTGGGTAACATTTTTTGTTGTGCTACGTTTAATTGTTACAAGTCTATTATCTTTATAATCTGTGGGAATGTGTTCCGCCATTTTGTCGGTAGATTTTGGCCGAAACTCGTGTTTTCTTAGTAATGAACGAGATAAGATGATTGTGAGCATTTCTAGTTATAACCCCTTTCATGTTATTTAACTTAACGTTCGTTGCTCTGTGTAGGATTTTATAGGACTCTTTTGTACAAAAACGGTTGTAGGTTTATGTTATCTCCTAACAACATATGAAAGAAATAGAGGAATTAATACGTTGTTATTGGTTATTGATATACTCTATAATATTATTTAAAAGAAAAACATGCATCACTTCGATGAATATTTTTAATTTACATAGCAGTGTTGGCCTAGTGTGTGCGTGTAGTGCGACTCTAATCCCTCGGGTCGGAGGTTCGACCGCCGGCTATACGCCAATGCATTTTCTAAGTGCGCATTTCACACTCGCTTGAAGCTAAACATCGTGAGGAAACCGGCATGTCTTAGACCTAAAAAGACGACGGTGTGTGTCACGTACAGAAGGCTGAAACCCCTACTTGAGAAATGATCATATAGAAATCTGTGGCCCAAACCTAAAAGGTTGTAGCGCCATTGGTATATATAGATATAGCTATAAAAATACAGCTTTTGTCAAATAGGATTTACATTCATAAAAAAATCGTTTGTTTTTCTTTTACTTGCAACATTCATGAGTCCTTTTTTCGTATTTTACATCAACTATCAAAAAGACATTAAAAATCTCATTGGTAGCTTTTCAGAGCTGACCTTTTTTCATGAAAGAAATTTAAAACAAAATGTAGAATAGCAACGCCTACTTCTAGACAATTGTTAAAATTCTGGGTCGACAATGTAGCTTTTAGCGATTGTAAAAAACCTGAAACAATGGCGTGCTGAATTTCAGCAAAGCTTTTTTGCGACGGAAGCGACTGTTTATGCAAGGAAGGTTTTTAAGTTTTAATTTTAAAAATGGAACGATGCTAATTATTTATTGTCTTCGTGAATTTTATGGAAATGGAAGTTTTATTCGTTGTCATTTCCTTAGCGAATTACAACTTAAGCTCAGCTGTTCTTTGGTTTAAAATTTAAATATGAATTAGGGAAGTATGACCAAAGGCAAGATTGATACAACATTAGTTTAATTGTATTTTAAAACAAGAGCCAACACATTTTTAAGGGGCTCACATAATTTTATATTACAGAAGACACTTTGTATGAAAGTAATAATTAAATAATCTTGCTTACTAATTAATGATAAGTATAAACAAACAAGTGATTATTATTTTTTTTAAAGAAAGATATATTTGTCTACCGTAATACATATTTATTGACAGATGACGTTTCTATTAAATAAATAGCATAAATTGTAATATACGTAAAGCCTGCCTTGTAGACATGATATTTAAAAATATTTTAACGTACTTAAAAGGAGGTTCACATTTATTAAATACAACCGCTTGCTTCCTTGCTCTTGGGTTTTCTTGTATTTGAAACCTCATACATCAAAGCACGTTGACAAACGCCTATAAAGTACTTAAGCCCTTACAACTCCAAAGACTTGTGTTCGTAATTTGACTGGACGTACTGGAAAAAGCAACGTGAATGCGATCTATGAAAAATCTTTAATTACGAGCCAGAAATGTATTATATAATATTGGTAATTCATACAAGCTAATGTTCATAACAATAAATCTATTTATCTCCTGCAAGGCAATTAGTAACAATCCCCTCATTGTAATTACATGTAACAATGGTTTAATGTGTTAAACTCGGACAAAGTCACGGTGGTGAATTAGTCTTTGTGCAATCAACCGAGCCCTTCTCGCCCTAATGAATATGAATACAGATGGTATTGGTACCATTATCTGTTTTGAATTTTAAAAGGGTACGTAGTTACGCGTAGTACTACTAATATCAACTTTATTATATCTATGTGAATTAATTATTAGTTAAGAACTGGTTTGAAATTAGAACAGTAAAATATTTTTTTAGTACCGATATAATTGTTTTTGAACATAATAAAGTTTTAATTAACCGAAGCATCTTGAGCGGATTATCTGTTTCCACAAGTTTTTGTCCAGCGCCTCTCTTATTACAGTGAACAGTTTTGAGGATGATGAGTCTTTCACTTGATCGGTCCATCTGGTTGGTGAACGGTCACGTGATCTTTTTCCTTCCGTGTTACCAACCACGATCAGTCTCCAAGTTCTCATCGCCTCTGCGCATTGTATGGCCGAAATAAGATACGCTGTCGGCATATGGTAGACCATCGAGTCCGTATGCGGAGTTGGGTCAGGATCGATGTATTGGTGCACTTCTGTCAATTAACCATTAATGGAAAGTATTTCGTATCCCAAAATATTATGTAATTTTTGACAAGTAAATTGTCAAGCTTTATATAAAAAAAGGTTTGATAAAAGGTTGATAAACTTTTTTTAAGCGCACCGTGTCTGCTTATTAAGAGTATTAAATGCTTGGTATTAAAAATAAAATGTTTAATTTTTTTTTAAATACTATTCTATATTTAACCTATGTACACAGTGTCTTCAATTATGAAGAGCACACATTGAAATCAATTTTCCTTTAGTTTTTATAATTTATGAATAGATGTATTTTTTTCCTCTTCATGTACGTATGTTATATATTTTATAAGTGCTCTTGAAAATAAATAAATACGCATATTATTTAAATAAACAAAAAATAATAATATAAAAATATTTAGAGCTTGCAAGGTCGGTGTCATTGGTCCCAGGTATGAAACTCAAAAAATAAACGTCTTTACATCCGTATTTTCTTTATACTTGTAAATAACGTGATTTTGGTACGCCAGGCCAGTACATTGATTCGTCTATAGATAGCTATGTTAATTTAACAATGGTAGTCTGGTACAAATCAATAGGGCGGGTTCGGTTACGGGCGAATCGGCTTAATTATTGAATTAGCATTTAAATGATATCGGTAACCATTCATTTGTAACTAATACAAATTGTATGAATAATATTAGAGCGTGCGTCACGGCAGTGTCGCCGGGGTGACGCGAATTTAGTTTTGTTCTGGCTTGTGCATAAATTTAAAACACCAGTCGTTATTACTACAAATCATTCCATCCAGGATTTTTTTCTATAGTATGCTATTTAACTTGTGCTATATTATGATGAGGTCAAAAGGAGGGGGTGGTATTTGTCACAATACAACCTGACCACAAAACCGGTTGCTAAAGAATTAAAATGTTTTTTTATTTAATAATCTTCCAATTGTACAACTTGCCAGCCAATGGACTGTAAATTATGTATTTAAATTTATATGTAATATATGTCAGGAGTGTCTGTATGGTATATATGTAGTGTATGTATTAGCAAGCAGCACTAGATAACTAAATATAAAAGAGGGTAGGACCTAAGAACCAAACAACCCTGCGGTTCCATAAGCCCTTCAGTGACAGTAAATAGTAAATATATAAATAACTACGGGATGTCAGCACCAAGAGACCTAAGGAACAGACGGAGCCCTACGGGTAGGATCAAAGGTTCAAGGTGGTGGAATCATCTCGAAGCTAACTGGCAGGGTCACCACGATAATTAAGGGCTTGTAGAAGTCTTAGCCACTTTAAGAGGAAGGGGCAAAGAGTAGAATAGCAGTATTATAATCTGATTTATTGTTAAAAGACAATATCTTAAACACTACTTACACCTATTCACACATACATAATATTATTCTTGTGAGATGTCTGTGTATGGCACTTCAACTATGAAAACAACCACTTGCAGTTGTTGTATCTTCAAATGAAATCTGAACACTAATTATTTGTTATTTCTCTTTTGTTCTATAAATCACGGTCAGTGAACAATTTCTTTACCGAAGGTATTACGTTTTTTTTCGTAAGTCTCGCAAAGTACCTACTGTAAAACGTTGTGAGGTCCAAGGTTGGTTAATTTATTCAGTCCCTACTTAAGGGACGTCCTGCCTTAAGTTATTACGTAATCAGCTATGAATATATGAGATAATAAACTTATTTACGCAGTTGGTATATCTAAACAACCGGACTGAAATTGCAAAATATTTTATTTGTTCCTTACACAAAACACTAATTGTACCTATTCTAAATTCGAAGTTGTCTATGCTAGAAGGGCCTTATAGTTTTGATGATCGGCCAACCAGTGACAAAATTAAGAAATTTTACTCGTTATCATTCTTCTACTAAATCAGACTTACTTAAACTACTGAATGAATTGAAAATTCAGGCTTTTAATTTTATCCAAAGTTACAGGGGGTCAATAATGGCCTGAACTGCTTCGAGAAAAAGATAGTAGGTATAGCCGTGCTGTTTTTTTGCTTGATTTGGCGGGCGTATTTCAGCTTTCGCTATATGTTTAGTTTAATTGTTTTCTGTTGTATAATTTATGTTAGCTAATACGAAATAAATAAATATATATATACAGTCAAACCGTTTACGACATCGTTTAGAACAAAATTATATTGTTATTACGTTATATTGACCAAAATCAAAGGCCCCGGCTGAATTCTATTGTTTGGACTTAATAACAACGTCATCGGCTGTTACGACTATCGGTTTTTACGACCATATACCTATTTCTACTGTATATACAATAAGCACTGCTCAAGTTGTACATATTAGGTAAGTTAACGTATATTTAAACATATCGTTAATTTGAATGAAGGGCTCCATGAATAAATTAACTCTGAATTCGTGATCACGTACCAACTTTCTCACAGTAGCTAATATCACTCACAACATGAATACTAAGTTTAATTTGGATGTAAACACTTTGTTTTTGAATACCCCTCATTATTTATACATGGTAATGATCTCCGAAACGTAACAACACCTTGAAGCGTATTTATGTACGTTAGTCTACGGTTTTATTAGGGAATTGGTTTGAGACTGTGTTGAGTAGAATTTGTATTAGGAATTATTATGGTCTTTTGTTTATAGACTTATCAAAAATTAAATCTATTACATAAAATTCTCGTGTCACAATGTTCGTTCCCATACTCCTCCGAAACGGCTCGACCGATGCATATTCAGTAAGTCTGAGAATCGGCTGCTATCAATCTTTCAAACCCCTAAGTGATGTGTTGAACATCCCAAAAAATTTTTGTTTATTTTTTAGACTTTTTTTTTTGTTTTTTTTTATGATACAGCATACAAAAATACAACAACCCTTATCTACTCTCTACGATCACTCCCTATTTTTATTTGTTTGTTAAGACCTTATAACTTGAACTCTAAGGTTTATATAGAGAAAAATCAAAGAAAAACCTAAAAAGTTTTCATTCCTGAAAACCGAATAGTTTCTGGGGTAGCATAGCAAAATTTTCCATGTTGGTATGTACTAAAAATAGGAAGGAGGCTATGGAAAATCACATTAAGGAGAAACGAAGTTCGAGGGGGCAGCTAGTGTTATATATTATATTCGTCTGCTGACAGTCCTAAATGGCATTAAACCCGTTAGCGGCAAAGCTTCTTAGCGTCAACAGTAAGTATTAATCTCAGAATAGGGACAATAATTTGGTCCGTGAAGCCTGTGAATTGTCCAGGAAACTTCTGGAAGGACCAAGGCTGGTTTAGCTAGCCAGGACTTTACGCACAACGGACCAAGTAAGCGTCTAAGGGCGGAGTCCACAATATATACAATATATATATATATATATATATGTAACTATCGTAATATTATATAAAAAGACCGTAAATGAGTTCATAATTATGTAGAATTCTGTGAAAATCCGTACCTTATATCTGTAGAACAGCAGATAGCTTGCGGCTGTTAAAGCAGAGCAGACTATTAAGAATTTCTCATTTATATACAGAGTACAGTGCCGTTGATTATAATTGAAGTATAAAACAATTTTTATAGTTAAATAAGCCCATAGAGTATTTTCAAATTGCAAATTTTGAAAAAAGAACAAATTCTGATCACGATGTAACTTTTTAAACGAGGAATACAAAATTAAAAGGATTTACTTAAAATAAACCACAGATAAAACAATATAATGATTGTTCACAGATAGTACATAATACACAATGTAATAGTGTAGCACAGACTATAAATAAGAGAATTAATGAGTCGCATTGACAAAACACTGATTTTAATGCGCCCAGACGCGATCGCCGACTATATCTATTTGTTAACTTCAATGGCTCGTGAATTTATTTACATAGGATTAATGGACTTTAAATGGAAATAAATTATAATCGTACTTGTGTAATGTATAATTTATAATGAAAATTATGCATACTGCCCCATTTTAGATAAGCAATCTAACAATATATTTTAATAGAAATATTTGTTTATGGAATTGCATTATCGACACGAGGTTCACAAGTTTATAAGAAATTATGAAATAAAAACGCTTTTATTTGTTTATCTTATAATATAAAACTGTCAACGGGGTCAACCCATATCTCGGTAAAACATAAAAATATTATAGATAGGTATTGCAACTTTCATTATTAAATATAGAAAAAATCTTGTATTAAAACGCGTTATGATCATAAGAAAATAAAAACGATATCACTCTTTCTCAAAAATATAATACTACTACATTGTAGTCTCTTTGTTAGTAGACCTTTTTCATTAAATCATTACGAACCAATAGCTTTTGATAGTTTAATTAAATCCCAAAATATTCACACGAAGTAACTCAAACAATTCGGCTCGGTATTAGGAAAAGTTTTAATTTAACCACATAAGGGATAAATGGGAAAGGAGCGGTTTTGTTAGCGCATTCAAAGTTTTAATGTGTGAATCCTTTGATGTAAGCCTTTATGATTTTAACAAGGAATGTAGTCTATTAGTAGAGGATTATAGAAATCATAGACTAAAAGAATTTGTATTGGCCTAGCAAATTAGGACCTGAGTTAAGCAACAGATAATATTGTCTTTGGTTACACAGACTTGATAAGATTTCTTTTGAGTAAAAATATAAACTTCAAACATGGAATGTTGTTATTAAGGAAAGAGTTTGCACAAATGAGACAAAAATCTATACAGTTAGTGAATTGAAAGAATAATAATCAATATATATAAAAAAAAATATATATTAATTATTATTCAAAGGAATTTTCAACTGTTAATATAATAAAATAAATATATATTATTCTTAGTAAATTACATAGAATTATAGATTAAATTTTTCTTCAAGGCAACTCACAATATACAGATAATGTGAGTTAGTTTGAGCCACTCGACAACAGGTGGCGCTACATGCCACAATAAACAACGAAAGCTCATGACATCATAATAACAGGTAGGTACAACAATTACTTATGCAGAGTATAATAATTCCCGTGCGAAAAAAGGTCGAAGCTATATTTTTAATGCATTCTTGGAGACAGAAGTACGGCGTGGGACGAATTACAATTAGGTGAGCCATGCAAGTGAATGAATGTTCTGAAACACGAGAAATTATTGTCCTCTCCGTGAATTTGAATTTATTTAATATGCGGTTGATAAGATTTAAATGTACTTAAAGCAGGACATTATCTGCAACGGGTATTTGGTTATAATAAAAATATATTTCATTTCCTTTAAATTTATTTAGACTTAAATTTCTATAGCGTCTCAGACATATACTTAAGTGTCAATGCATATTTGTAATCCCATAGACTAACATGGGCCATGTTAGTCATGTTTTGAAATTTCATAGCCAATATCAGCCAATACCGATAGCTTTACCTATCCATGCGATGTGGGTGTACAACCACCGCCGACTACCCCACTTAAGGTAAGACTCAAAGTGGATACTAGCGTTAAGTATCACTCCCGTCTGTCAAAAAGGTGTTGGAATTTGGAATCAAACAGCATTTTTGATGTAAGGGGTTCACACTTTACATTATTATTGATGTATTGATCTCGCCCAGGATTTGAAAATGAAGGAGCATTAAAATAAAGACGTAGTGAATAAAATACGCCATTTTTACATATAAAAATGCCTGGGCCCTTGTATGTAGGCGATAAACTCAAAAACTAATAGGCAACGTGATTCCTGAAAAAGGTTTAAGTAAATAATTCATTATGATATCATGCAATTGACTGAATCTTTAACGATTTTCATTGAAGTGGTCACAATTTTTTTTTTCATAACTTGAAATCCATGCGGGCGGAAGCTAGTTAAACATATTTTGAATTAGAATTTCCCGCGCTCATTCGTATAATTAAAAAAAACAACATCCTGCATCTCACGCGCACGTATCACTTTAATGAATGGGTGCGTAGGCACAGTACCTTAATAAAATTGTCATAAAGCCGTGATAAAGTCGGAAAAAAATATTAAAGTGTCCTCTTTTGTTGAAGTTTGAGTAGGTTGTAACTGGATAGTCAGTGCACAGAGAATATTTAATATCTTATTAAGATTTACTGTTGGTATATGTTAAATCAACAAACATGGCAACACTGGTTTCGGATTGCTTAGGATTTTTAAGAAACAATAGCCGTTGCGTTACTGTCAAAAACAAAATACTTCGTGCTCTTTTTATAGTAATTCGTACCTACGTACGTGGATCAGTGTTGGCCTAGTGGCTTCATCATGCGACTCTCAACCCTAAGGTCGTAGGTTCACCTCCGTTTGAGCGCCAATGAACTTTCGATGTGGCTGTTTAACACTAGTTCGTATGGTGAACGAAAACATCATAACGTGCCTTACAAAAAGTCAACGGCGTATGTCACAAAAGTCGGATCACCTATTTGTCTATTAATAAATTTGAGGCCCAGACCTAAAAAGTTGTAATGACACTGTTTTTTTAACTATATATGTTGATATACACTTAGTAGGAAAATACAAAAACAACTTGTGTGCATCTTACTAATGCAAGTTAGAATTATCAATGAAAGCTAATGTACGCAAGTTGAAATACAATTTGCCACTCTCACTGTTCACTGTTAATTTAGAAAAGTATCATAAAACATAATTGGGAGGGCAAAGATTCGACAACTCATTGGTCTAGTGGTTAGTACCCCTGACTGCGAATCCATGGGTCCCTGGTTCGATCCCCGGCTGAGACGAACATCGATGTGATGAGCATTTGGTGTTGTGCTCAGGTCTTGGGTGTTTAAATATGTATTTATATATCTATAATATGTATGTATATCCGTTGCCTAGTACCCATAACACAAGCTTCACCAGCTTAGCATGGGACTAGGTCAATTGGTGTGAATTGTCAAAAAAAAAAAAGATGGCTTTATCGTTAGCAAGAGATCAATACAAGTGTGAATATGCTATGTGCGAATAAAAAAACAAATCGATACAAAATAAATGTTTTTATTTTACTGAATTTTTTTTACATTTCTATGCGAACCAATGGCTGATTTAACGGTATAAATTATGTTTTAATAACATGTCGGTTTTACTATTGGGATTCTAAACTAATTTACGGAAAGTAATAGAACATACCAGTAATAATGTTTGAAATAACAAATCAAGTTGTAAGTTGAGCGCTTTCACTGTAGGCGGATTCCTAGTCGCTTCTAGCTATTACTGGGATATACAGTAGTTAAGAATGTTTATCTTTTAGTCATACTATCCACCACCGTTATGGTCATATGTTGGGAGAGAGGTCTTGAAGTACGCACATTTCTGTGTAATTTTTGTATATTATTCTTGGGTCTATCTTAGTGCTTACCAAACCATAAAACTATTGTTTGGATTTAAATCTAGAAAAAAACAGGCAATTCAATAAAAATAAAGTATAAAGTATATTCAATGTTGTCTTGGGTTGAGTTTTTGGGTTCAAACCCAAGAAACCTTGGGGAGAAATCCTATCTTCAGTTTATGCCATTCGCTTTATTACGCTTGCTCGGTACAATTATAATATCGTGTGACTAACGTTTTTTGCCCTACCAATTTGCCGTTTACTCTTTAAGCCCGACTATCTTTTGTCTGCGTATCTTAGACTTGACTTAGGTCCAGCCCTAAACCTTTTATGTTTGAGAATGGCGTAGTGTATCCGATTTTATTGGTGTTTGTTTTATCGAACTATACGTTTTTAATTACGTACGCTTCTTTCCAATGACTTTTGCCAAGTTGTTAGATAAAATCTAGATCTTATTGAGCTGTAAGTCGTTTGACGTTACGTTAGAGTGGTAAGAATGCAGCTGAATACTAGCGAAATTCATACTAATATCGAAAATAAATAAATAAAAATTATTATTGTTTTGACTATATAAGTCTTGTAAAAAAATACAGAGGATAGAAGCACACTTAGTTTCATTTAATTATATCCGCGTGGATCTTTCATCTATTAAAATAAAATTACACATAAGCACACGTCGACTTCCTACATTAACACTTTTTTTTTTATAGCTCTGGCACGGTTTGTGCATTAGCCAGCGTCAAGTATAAGATTTTTTATAATTCGTACTTTTTTTGCCTTAGAAATTCGACCATGTCCACCATGTACGGTTTAGGCACTCGCCCGGTACCGCACAACCCTCCCAAAGGCCGAGAACGAATTTACATTAAATTAAAACTTTGCCCTCGAACAGGGAATCGAACCCGGTACCCCTCACCTAGCTGCCACTTAATAAGACCGCTAGGCTATGAGGCTCCCTACATTAACACTTATTGAGAGAAAAACATATAGCAGATATCTGTACTTGTTGTTTATATGTTTTGGTGTCCAGACATTTTGTATAATAAAAACCTAGAAATACCTTACTTAACAACGATTACCTTATCGATTAGTGTTCCACGCCCGCCATTGCAATGTGTATTAAGTTACAAATTGTATCGAACTGTCAAAATAGTTAAAATACAAGCAGTTTTAAACCGGCCACAACAATTGTTGTCTACCTTTCATATATTTTATTGGTTATGCGTGGGCTCATGTCTCGGTGGTCGCAGCTAATTATTACTTAACGCATACATTACTTTATCTTTATTATAGTTGTAGTCAAACAAGTGGAATATCGGAATATATACCTGTGTAGGTCTGGGCCTCAGATTTCTGTATCTATTTGTAATGATTAGTTTTTTTTCTAATAACCAAGAACGCCATTAGCCTTCTGTGCAACACACCGTTGACTTTTTGGGTTATTATATCTACAATCTTGTAAGTTTGGACTTCAAAAAACTTGAAGTTTAAGAATTGACATGTATTTTTTTAAATTCAGCGATGCAATATTAACGTTGCTTTAAACGTTACTTTACGTTTCTTAGGTAAATTTATTCATGTATTTATTATAGAGTACGAAAGGTTTTAGGTCTGGGCCTCAAATTTCTGTATCTGTTTCATGATCATTTGTCAATCTAATAAGCAAGTCAGTGATCAGCCTCCTGTGCTTGAAACACGCCATCGACTTTTGGGTCTAAAGCAAGCTGGGTTTATCACGATGTTTTACTTCACCGTACTAGCGAATGTTAAATGCGCAACCTCTAATAGAGTGTTTCCTCTATTGTTTCTTACCTTACTCTATCAAACGTGTGTACGTAATTTAGCTATAGGTAATAAAAAATGATAACACGGATAATATAATAGCCTATTATAGACCATCAATATTTAGATTCTTTTTGAAGTGAAACTTCTTTATCGGGGTTGGAAAAAAATTTAGTGTAACATTTTTCGGTTACGCGTCACATTTGACCGTTACGCGCGTCTTTTTCTCGTCCCTACCACGGTTGATTCGAAGAGATTCTAAACCATTAATAACAAAAATTTATAATAACTATAACAATGATACTAAAAATTATATTACAATTTATGAAATTCTCTAATAATCTTAGTGGTAATAAGGTAAAATGAAATAATTGTATTATTTGTATTCAAGTCTGTGATATTAAAAGCCTTTTGTTAAACTTTATCTAATTTAACTTTATTTAACCAATTTCTGTAAAGTTAGTTGCATATAGATAATTTTTCGAAAAATAAGGTCATAAAGAAGTTTCACTTCTAACGTGTGTACACTAGTACACGCACATTTAATTTTTTTTTGAGTTTATGGCCTGGTATCTAGAAATATTTAGATTCTAAATTCAAAAATCCACAGAGACAATATAAACAATTGAAATCGTCACAGATTTACAAGGCGTATCGATCAATCGTTTTAATTATTTCAATTATTATCGAGACCATTAGAACTGACTTCCAATTATGACGACAGCCTTGGCTAGTCATTAGCCTGCCAATATTATTGATTGGTGCTGATTGTCTATGCGTAGCGGTCGTTTGCTCGAATCTCTGACGCTTTTAATGGACTATGCAGACTAATTGTACAGAGTAATGTTTGAACCTTTTTGAAGTGAAACTTCTTTAGGCGCATGAGGGTAAAATTTTTACGGAACGTCACTAAGATGTGCAGCGATTGAGACCGATTGAGACAGAGTTTGAAGGGTGAATTACCTTATACAAATTCTACTTTTAAAATTAAAATTTCGTAAAGAGTATTTATGAAATATTAGTATTTTATATTTTACGCAAAATAATTTATTGAAATCTCAAATGACGAATTGTAAATTAAAATGCCACGTGTTTTAATAATCGAAGAAAGAAATTTAAAAAAATATATATAAATTGTATTAATTTTCGACACTTTTAATAACAACTAAATTCCCAACATATCTTCCTTTTTCCCTACCTCTAAGTCTCGGAAATCTAAAGTTTTCAATCAAGAGTTAAAAATTTGTTAGCCAAAGAAGTTTCACTTCTGACATGTGTACTTTGTACGATAGCACTTTTTTATTATTTTGTGGTGTAAAACTTAATTAGGAAAGTGTGCTTTTGATCTAAAAATCTACGGTGTGAGTCATGCGTAGACCACCTACTTGTCTATTAGATGAAAAAATCACGATACAGATAGAAACATGTCGTTTTTTTTGTCTATGGTACTAATCAATTTAAAAATAACGACTAAATTTCTAACCGTCTTGTAGTACCCACTTTTAAATCAGATACTAAATATACAACACTGACAGTGACGTTTCAGAAGTGTGAAGTTTATTAAAAAAAATATTTGACTTTATAACAAGGTTAAGTAGACATTTATTTTACTTATTTACTATAATATAAAATATCTATTCAAAATCTTTTAAATGGAATAGAATTATTACAAATCCATGTCACGCAAACAGGCTAATTAATTATCTACAAAGCGCTAATTTGCTCTGTGAAAGCAATGCTCTGCGCAATTAGTAGCTACATACAAATTGATCGCCTGCTTGTCGTGTTGTCTCCGACTGGTTCAAACTACGTTTAATTGGTCGCCAATATAATGCACGTGACGTATTTAATAGCTGATAAAAATTTCCATGAAATTCTTTCCAAAAAGGGTGATTTTTATAATATGTTTGTGACTATTAAGAAACAAATATTTAAGAAACAGATATAGAAATCTGGGGCTGACAAGTAATACAAGTACTGTAACGTTTTATGTCATAATTAAAAATATAGTAAACAAGCGTTTGACATTTATGGGAGGCACTAAGGATAAGATTCCAAGATGTTTTTGACATCTTGAATCAATGTTGTATGATATATTGTAATAGTCTATGATATGTCAATTGTCATTTTTTTTGACAAATGGCAATTACTTTCTGCTTCCATTTTGTTAAGGATTATTAATGTTGTCAGCTAAAGGAGATCATTATCTATAATATCGTTTTATTAACTTAAGGTCTTCAATACAAATATGTTAGGGAAATATTTGTAACGAGAAACTCGCAAATAACTGGACATAATATAAAACCTCTTTCCCCATAAGAATCCTTATTAGCATTCGAAATTCGACATATTAAAAAATGTCCAGCCGTCCAAAGCCGGAACAGGCCGACTATTAAAACACGGTAACCAATGTAACATATGCCCAACCTAATTCCTTAAGTAATGAACTCTACTGATTATATAATTTTACGCGGAAGAAACTACTAATGTAAGGATAAAATGCGAGTTTTTGGACGCCCCATCAATTTATATTAGTGAGGTAATAGCCCAGTACACACGCCACCCCATACGATATTAGAAAATCTATGTAAAAGTTGTGCTATAAGAAAATTTCAACCTATTATAAGTTGCCGTGACGATCTCTTTTAGCTGGAACGACGCATATTGATACTTACACATTTGAATTCAAAGGGAAAGAGAATACTATGCTTCACATAGTCTTGAATTATATTGTGTAATTTGTTATCCTAGAGTTAATAGAACTAAGAGTTTTCTATACGTACCTTTTTATGTATTTATTTTACAGAATAATATAATCTATAACATGCTCTGTTACATTTGAAAACCACTGTGGTTTTTATTAATGTAACCATAGCAGTTTTGTTAAGAGGGCGACAAATTTAACTTACTTTTTATGTTGTCTAACGATAGTCTATCTAATAACTGACCGGGTAGTCCATTTAAAATCCGCCGGCTCGCTTTTCTGCTAGTTTGAATGCTCCAGTGAATATGCTATCTCGCTTTTACAATTAAATTACTAACATAATTAAAATATTTATATATTTCACAACGATCTACCTGCTTAACTTTTTATTTGTATCTCCTAATGATGTTTAAGTTTCTATTTAGTTTTACGAGTAGTTTGAAATGTCTGTTTTTTTTCTTTTCTAGTTTGAAATTTGTATGTTCTAATATAATTGATTTGTATTTGTAACGTCATATTTTCTTGTAACTTTTAAACATACATGTTAGGACTCATTTATAAATAAAAATGAAATATATCTATATATCATATTGTAAGTTAGCCATACGTATGATTTTAAGGAATTAAAAAAAAGTAATCAAAGCCATGTTAAACTATGAATTAGTTTTGTAAATAATTTTATAAATCTCTAAATGTATAGTATCTACAGTAGGCTCATAATTTCAGTTGAACAAATCACAATTTTCCATTTAGCTTTCACGTCATAGATTATAATATGAAGTTTACTTTAATGTGATTATAATATGATTTATAAATAATACTTTTTTTCAAAATATCAAAACGCGTCAGTCGCAGTACTCGTATGTGCGCGGGTAGATAATATAGCAAAGTTAATTTGTGTATTGTTGGTTGATAGCCTTCTAATAAATTAGTGAACTCCCACGACTCCCCTCATGTCTAAGTACTACTGTAATTATAAGAAAATGAAGAAATTCTTTTGATATCAAGCCAAGTAAAGTAAAGATTTGAACAAACTAAATTTTAAAAGATATTCTTATACGTACATTAATTTTTCACTAAGTTCTGTCTTATGTTGTTTTGCACTTCTTGCGCTCACCTTATTTAATTATTTTTGGAAGAGATTGCACGAAAGCGATAAGGCTGTCATTTGCCCTCCCATTAATTTCATTATTTTAATTGTACTGTATACTTGCTTCTGTAAAAATAAGTAATGTTAAAAATAGTGTATGTAAGTAAGTGTGTGGAAGATATTTGTTATCTTAGATAGTCTTTATTTAGTAATGAAGATAATTTTTTTTGTTACGAAGTGCTTTACTTTGTATATTTTAGTTATATTTATTAAATAAGCTTTTTTTATATAACAGGGGGCAAACGGTCAGGAAGCTCTCCTGATGTTAAGTGACGCCCATGGACACTCCCAATCTAAAAGGGCTCGCGAGTGCGTTGCCGGACTTTTAAGAATTGTTACTTTTCTTGAAGGAACAAAAGTCGAATAGGTTCGGAAAGACTTGTGTGTTGGAAATAAATATTACATACAACAATACTACATAATAATAAATAACTTTCGTTGAAAAAACATATTTTAGTGGGTAATCGGAATGTTGCCCTTATTTCTCGAAAAGAGCGTGCCAATTCTTAAACGGCCAGCAACGCACTTGCAACTTGCACTTTAAACGCAGATCTGGCAGTGTGAGTGCCCAGAGGCGACGGCATTGCATAACATAAACTTGTTGCATAAAAAATGGATGACACAAGTATATAAAAGCATATTGGTTGATTGAATATTAATAGAAGATTGATAGAGACATATATAACATAGAAAGAATTTAAAACTCTGGTGCTTTCCTCTCTCTACGAATAAGTATAACAATACAGCGAGGAATGCCAGCATTATAGGTACACTGCCACAGGGACCAAACTTTTTTTTTTAAATGGAACAATTCACACCAATTGACCTAGTCCCATGTTAAGCTGGTGAAGCTTGAGTTATGGGTACTAGGCAACGGATATACATACATATTATAGATAGATAGACATATAAATACATATTTAAACACCCAAGACCTAAGCACAACACCAAATGCTCATCACATCGATGTTTGTCTCAACCGGGGATCGAACCCGGGACTCATGGATTCGCAGTCAGGGGTACTAACCACTAGACCAATGATTTTCTATTTAATTTTTAATTATTAATATTACGTTAAGAATATTGTAATATATTTGTGTGTTGGAAATAAATATGTTTATTTGAATTTAGATTCTAAATGCCCAATTAAATTAAACGTCAAATCACATTAAAGAAACAATAATGCACAAATTATAAAAAATATTGCGTGCCTCTCCACCATTATGCTATTGTCATAAGGACTAATGTAAGAATTGTACAAAATATCTACCTCGTCTTTAAATTGTCATTATTATAAATGTTACAGGAAAATAGGCAATTTGGGTTAAATTATTTCTTTCTAGAAAAACCTTGTGTTGTCAAAAAAATGTAAATGTACTTTTAATAAAATGTTTGAGAAGGATATAAAGATTTGATTTATCTAATGAGAAAAAATACTTTTTCATTATTATTTTTTTAAGCATCGAACACTAAATAGCCAGTTTAACCATCGGACGTCAAAACAGAAAACGAAATTCCACCTGTATCAACCACGTCCGTCGTTCCAAAACTGTGCGTTATTTAAGGCAGTGTGTACCACGCAGCAGCACTATATGAAATTTACCCACTGAAGTATTTCCGAACCAATTCGACTTAGGGTCCTTCAAGAAAAGAGCGTACCGATTCTTAAAAGGCCGGCAATGCCAAAAAAATCCACATATATATATATATATATATCAATGAATCACGAGAATCTAATGTCAATAACAAAATAAGCAAATAATATAACAGATTATCTATCTTAAGTTATTTGTTTGCACGTCGTAAAGCATTAGGAAGAACGTAGGTAAAAAAATAGGACCATGTTAATAATCACAAGGTACATTTGACAAAATAAATCCAAGTACGCAAGCCTTTAGAAATAAATATAGTTATTGTACTTATATTAAATTATTTAGTTTAGCTGCAACCTAAATTTTTCCATGCCTAATCAATGTATTAAGAATTACGTCGTTTGTGCATGTCTAAAGGTGGGAACTGACCAATGTTACGAGGTGTAATGTAACATGTAATGTAATGTTACACAGCGAGCATTCGTGCAGTCAGTACGTCGTGTTACGGGGAAAAACAACGTAACACGACGTACTGACTGCACGAATGCTCGCTGTACAACATTACATTACATGTTACATTACACCTCGTAACATTGGTCAGTTCCCACCTTTAGCAGTTAGCAACCATTATGGCTATTCTGTAATTGATACTGTTTATGGCAATTTTATGGTCATTAACTACTTAGGTCATTTGTCAGATTTCACGACAACATCGTTGATTTAAATGTTTCTAGTATAAATTAGCTAAAATCTGGTTTATGAATTTTTGAATATTAATTGTTTCAATCTATGGTAGCATTTTGCCTGACGATTTATTTACGAAAGCAAAAAGTAGTAAAACACTCTATTAGTTAAGATTTTAAAAATAGATCATACTCCTCCTATAAAGCCTGTAGCTAAAATGTATCCATGTGCTGCGATAACACCTCTTTATACTAATAATAATAACTTGTAGGGTTATTGTTTATTTAGAAGTTCTTAAAATGTCTACAAACATTTTAATTACATACACATATTAGAAAGAAATTCCAAAATTAAATTTGATCGCGATTCCTGCTTTTTAAATATAACAATAATAATAATAATAATTTTTATTTCTTCTCTCACATATACATACAAGGTTATTATGATTAAACTAAGATGATAACATTAGGACGTGTATGTGAGAGACTGGTCTCTGTAAGAGGAGACCTGAGTGACAGATAGCCAGCCTCTCCACCACCGGACCGGAACGCGTACAATCAGGTCATTGTCAGAGATGGAAGAAAATAAGTAAGTGCTAAAAGAAAACATTGCAAACGGAGTCGTAAAATAAATTTGGTGTGTGTTTGTGTGTGTGTGTGTGTATGTGTGAGTGTGTGTATGTGTGCGCGCGCGCTGAGCTACAATAGAAGAAAATAAGTAAGTGCTAAAAGAAAACATTGCAAACGGAGTCGTAAAATAAATTTGGTGTGTGTTTGTGTGTGTGTGTGTATGTGTGACTGTGTGTGCGCGCTCGTGTGTCTCTCTATATATTATTATCTCTTCACTAAGACATCATGGAACGTTACAACCTAGGTAGTAACTTAACTAATAAGTAATTTAAAACTAAGCTAATTTACTAAAAAGGATATTAAACATAAAGTGTTACACTACACAATCTCTATTAAGGGGAAGACACACTATTCTTGTGTACTATTTTTTCATTTACCACTTAAGACTAACACGCACTTTTTTTTATGGCTCTGGCACGATTTGTGCATTACCCAGCGTCAAGTATAGTATTTTTTTTTATAATTCGTGCTTGTATTTAGAAATTCGACCGTGTCCTCCCCTCCATGTACGGTTTAGGCACTCGCCCGGTACCGCACAACCCTCCCAAAGGCCGAGAACAAATTTAAATTAAATTAAAACTTGCCCTCGAACCGGGAATCGAACCCGGTACCTCTCACCTAGCTACCACTTAATAAGACCGCTAGGCTATGAGGCCCCTAACACGCACTTTCTGTTAATATGTAGTATTTGCTTTTCTATGCTTGCTAAAGAGAATGAGTTTGACAAGTCTTTCTACACCTTTGATATAGAAAGAGAGATACGGTTCATACTTAGCGATATATTTTAACAACGATAAGCCCATTGTGTTCCAAATTGTAGAAACAAAAATGAGTTTTTATTCGGTATTTTTATTGCAGTGAACTTTTAATTTGCTTCAGTTTCTATGCGTGATGTGGAGTCGTTAGTTTTTATAACTTTTTTCGTATTTAGTGAGTCTTATATCTGTAGTTAATAGCATTTTAACTATGTCTATGGTTTTATATATTCAATAGGTAGATTGTTGTTATATTATTTTGAAATATATATGTGTCGACTGTTAGTAATAGTGATGTAGCGACATCTATAATCTCATTCTGAAACGCGCTAACGAAGTTATTCCAGCAGCTAAGGATTATATGTATTTTTTATAGAACAGGGGGCTAATGAGCAGAAAGCTCACTGATGTGATACCGCCGCCTATGGACGCTTTGATTGCGTGTCTAGCTCCAAAATGCGTACGCGCTTATAGTAATATGTTGTTTCATGTAATCGTTTCAAATCCTATAACCTAATGAAACTGGGCTGACTTTTCCCTGTTTTTTTAATTGTTTTTTGGTGAAATCTGAATCTGAAAATGTCTAGAATCATCTTATAATCATGATCGGGTCCATTTCAAAATGACAAATACGTTTTTGTTTTTATTTCCATTAGTAGCATATAGAACAAAAACTAGCCTCTAAAACTATAAATCTAAATTTTTATTTATTATTTTAATAGAAAAAAATATCTATCTAGCTAACAACTAAACAGCACAGTTTTATAAGTTGTAATTTAACAGAAATATTTTTGATTCAAAATGTTCAGAATTCAAAATGTCTGATTACGTTAGTCAAATAAATGGGCAAAACTATTACAGCATCACCTGTATGACATATAAACACGTAGGTATTAGGTACTTTAACAGAAAGGGGTGTGGTCATATCCCGCATTCTTGGCGAGGTTTAATTAAATTCAGTGTCAAAGGCTAAGTAAAATTTTTGGAAACTTATTAAGATAGACGTGGTACCGTCAGAAAAAAAACAATGAAATAAGTTAGAGGCGATTTTTAGTTTAAATTGTGTATTGTAACTGATGTGTGGTTTTTCCTTATATTTTATTAGTATGTTGTTATTACATAACTCGCCCCACTAGTCTCAGAAAATACTATATATAAAAATACTTCGTTGGAAATTAAATGCACTGATAATATTTGTAAACAGTTTTTTTTTAATAGAACAGGGGGCAAAGGCAGGAGGCTCATCTGATGTTAAGAGATACCGCCGCCTATGGACACTCTCAATGTTAGAGTACTTGTGAGTTGCCGGGATTTTAAGGCTTGGTAAGCTCTTTTCTTGAAGAAGCATTAGTCGAATTGGTTCGGAAATACTTCAGTGGGTTTTCCTTGACGTCCGATGATGATACTCAGATACAGGTATTAATCCAAACAACTGCTCTGAACACTCTCATTGGTAAATGCGGTAGAAGATGAAGATACGGTATACTCACTATGACAAAAGGAAACGAGGAAGACAAATAAAAAGATGGGCAGATGATAAAAGTAGAGCAGCTGGCACTATGTTGCTATGGAAAGCTAGACACCGAGAGGAGTGGAAGCTCTTAGAGGAGACCTATGTCCAAGGATAAGCTGTAAAACAGAAATTAACCGGCGTGCCGATTAATTATTAGTGTTATAGTACTCGACATTTTTAATACTACGATAAGTATGTTACAGCAATAAAGGCTAATTATTATTATATACACATTTGCATTATACATATCCAAGGCAAGTCTCAATAGACCGCCGTGGCAATGGATTCGGCCATCAGTTTTTTTTTTGTTTTTTTTTAAAGGACAATTCACACCAATTGACCTAGTCCCATGCTAAGCTGGTGAAGCCTGTGTTATGGGTACTAGGCAACGGATATACATACATATATAGGTAGATATACATATAAATACATATTTAAACACCCAAGACCTAAGCACAACACCAAATGCTCATCACATCGATGTTTGTCTCAGCCGGGGATCGAACCCGGAACCCATGGATTCGGTTGAAAACGTTAAAGAGCGAGTCGCAATTTCATTGTGTGCTTAAGAATTATGACGTATGCGAATTCGTATTCAAATCGTTTAACAGATAGCGAGGAAATTGCGAACGATTTAACGAAATAGGCTTTAACTTTTCATATCTAAGCACAATTTTCTGCGTAATCGATTTTTCTATTATCAACAAATGTATTTTATTTTAATCTGCGGTTTACATGTTAAAACGTATTTATTTATTCACAAAAAATACTTTCACTATCCTTAGTACCAATACGATTATGTCAAAAATGAAGAAAATTTAGTAATAAAATATTTAGTTTAATTCATACTGCAAACATATGTAGGAAGTTGTTATATTACTAGCTGACCCGGCAATCGTCGCTTTGCCATGTATATTATTTCTAGGAAACATTTTTTTAGTTCTAATACAAAAAGTTTTGACTAAAAAATAAAAATTTAGGGGTAGGACCACCAACATTTGGGGAATGAAAAATAGATGTTGTCCGATTCTCATACTTATTGAATATGCATAAAAAAATTTCATAAGAATCGGTCGAGCCGTTTCGGAGGAGTATAGGATCGAACATTGTGACACGAGAATTTTATATAATAGACGAGAATTTGAATAAATAAAACTAATGCATGCAGTATAACACTAATGCATGCAAAGAAACAAAAAGTGGACTTATACAACAAGTAGTAATATTCACTCAATTCAACGGTAATTACTTATCAATATGATTTCAACATCACACGAGGTTTCGCCGCGGAAGCTTTTTGCGTCCATACATAAAAAGTGTATGTCGTCGTGGTTTACGTGTCACAAGTCTGCAGGACGAGTACTAACATAGTGTATTCAATACCGGGTCAAATATAAAATATAAAAATAATAAAACCCTAAGAATATTAAAAATACTCGTTGATGATATCAAACTTTTCATCAAAGTTAAATTAATATTTTTTGCAGATAGAGCAGTGTTGGCCTAGTGGCTTCAGCATGCGACTCTCATCCCTAAGGTCGTAGGTTCGATTCCCGGCTGTGCACCAATAGACTTTCTATATATGTGCGCATTTAACATTCGTTCGAACGGTTAAGGAAAATATCGTGAGGAACCTGGCTAGGCACAGGAGACTGATCACTTGCTTATAAGATTGACAAATGTTTATGAAACAGATAGAGAATCTGAGGCCCAGACAGAAAAGGTTGTAGCGCCACTGATTTATTCTTTAATTTATATTTTTTTTGCTGCCATTAGCGCTTAGATTTTATGCAGTGTAGAAGTCAAACAAAATATATTCGACTACTTAATTGATATGTAAATGCTATAACGATTAAAGAAATTTACATAATTATATTTATTACGAAGATTACGAATATTAATCGGCGTCATTAACTCACTTTTGTTTAATTTCTAAAATTAAATTCTACAAAGTTTAATACATTGATCACTTTTTAGTTTTTTTAATTATATTTGATATTGATTAATTTAGCCCATATAAAGCCGACTATTTATTAATAGGTTAAAGCAAATCAGAAAAAAGAGTTCGTATGTTTTAAATTTTAGGTTTCTTATATTCCTTTCGATAGTGATCATCATGGCTTCGTTACCAGACCCCAGAGCTGGTACTTTCCTCGCTCAACGAATAAGTATCGCAATACACCAAGAAATGCTGCCAGCGTTAAAGGTACACACCGCCTCAGAGACCAAACTTTTTAAACTTGCATTAATTTTCTTTTTATTAATTTTTACTATTACTATGTAGGTTAAGAAAATGTTAAATACTGTATATTTTGTTGTTTGTTTGACCAATAAACTTTAGACATAGAATTAAATATGATTTTGGATTTATTCTCTTTAATACTCGTTTTAGTACTTCAAAGGAATGATGGTCAGAGACCCTGTGATCTCCCCTTTATTGGATATAAAAAAGGTTTATTAAAGAAGGTTTTCAATGTGTGAACCTTCATAGAGCAGTGTTGGCCCAGTAGCGACTCAATCAATTGATTAATTATAACCAACGGTAATTTTATCTAAAATCAATTTTATGAATATTCTTGAAATTTTGTAGGTATATACAAAACGGAACTGAATATTATAAAATATTTAAAGGTGAAACGAATTCAGACGTCGCGATGACTGCTTAAATGGAAAGGTGGAGGAGGAAATCAAATTGTATGTGTCGATACTGGAATGTCATTTGTAAGTGACGTCGAAATGCGAGATTTTATATGCAACAGACGCCCTGTGCAGCATCACGATATGTCTGCGTTAAGATATGAAAGAATTGTACTATTACGTAATCAAATACGTAATAGGCAATGTGTGCAGGTTGCCTGGAAAATATAACTTGTTGAGTTAGCTGTTTTGTACTAAAGCAAATGTATATATAAATTAAAATGAATCGCGAAAAATTTTGCTAAAATATAAGACGGCTGGAACAATTCGAGTATTTTTTTTATTTATTCTTTTAGGATCGAAAGAAAAATTGAGAAAATATAAAAAATAATGACAAATTTATTTTGTACTTCTCGTCAAAGTCAAGTCAAAGGTCATTGCAAAATACATAGAAAAGAGAAGTATTTCATCGTTTTTGACCTTATGATAAATCAACATAATTCTGATATTCAGAAACTTATCTGATACAAATCCATGTCATATCATATGTTGATATTTCTTTCAAAAGGTATCGGTTGTATAAAAGAAATTCTTTTTTTAAATAATCGACATGTCACCGATATACACTATTAGTAAAGAAATGAAGAGTTTTTTTATTTGTATTGTACAATAATGTATGAGATTGGTAGCAAAGAAAATCGTGTAACCCGTAGATTATTCAGCATAATTTGAAAATGCAAGGCATTTGTAAATATTGGCAGGCACCGATGTGTCGACCTTTCGAATTACTTCCTCAATTGGGTTCGAAATAACAATGGGAAATTGACTGCTAAGGCCCCAATATGGGGCTCCCAGATTGTATGGGTAGAGCCCTGCCTAAATGTGGAATGTAGGTGTTTGTGTAATGATGTTTTTAATAAAACTTATTTTCGACGCGATTGACTTTCGCTGATGACAATTACCATCACTATGTGGAACTAGCTGCCCACTGAAGTATTTCAGAACCAAACCAACCTTCAAGAAAAGAGTGTATCAATTCTTTATTTGCCAGACAACTCTCTTGCGAGCATTCTGGCAATGTGAGTGTCCAAAGCATATCACTTTACATCAGATGAGCTTCCTGCCAGTTTGCCTCCTATTAAAAACTTAAAGCATTCCAAACATCGATGTCTGTAAATAATGTAAACATGCGTTTATGTATGTAGTAGGGAACAAAAAGACAGTCACAGGATCTATTCAAATAAGCTATTGCAAATTAATTACATGCAGTTATACCAAGACAGTGAGGCTTTTGTTGAAATACTTAAATTCGTATATACGTTTGGGGCCTCAAAGTCGTAATTCCCACTCTGTGCCCCTGTCCTACTGAACAACGCTTAAGAAAATTCCATGAATGCAAAATAAGCCACTAACAACATAAACGTATTGTCTAGCTTCGTGTTGGCTTGATTAGAACATACTGTAGATTGTGTGGGCCACTTTTGTGTTATTAGAATCTAAATTATGATATCATAAGGAAGGGTCGAGAGTCCGGAAATATAGATGGCATGGCAGACACATTTTTGTGTGTGATTCATTAAAATTTTGCTTATTTGCGAATAAAATTCAACGCCGTAATGGTGCTGTTGGCTGGATATCGATTTATTTTGTATTTGTTATACAAATACGATTGTTGGAGCAGTGTTGGCCTAGTGACTTCAGCGTGCGTCTGTCATCTGTGAAGCCGTAGGTTCGATACCCGGATGCGAACCAATGACCTTTTTATGCACGTATTTAACATTCGATCGAACGGTGAAGGAAACATCGTGAGGAAACCTTAGTACCAAAAAAGTCGATAGCGTATGTTAGATACAGCAGGCTGATCACTGATTATGAAACAGATACATCGATCTGAGGCCCAAACCTAAAAAAGTTATAGTCCATATAAATAGGATTACGTTAATAATCTATAATTGACAAGCACCTTTGTAATTGACTTAATACATTTATTTGCTAATAGAAAATTAAAACAAATTTCAAAAGTTTGGTCCCTGTGGCAGTGAGTCGTTAGTAATTAATTTATTTTACTACTTATTACTATATCTAAATAAAATAATTTATAAAATAAATATTTTTATGTAGGTACGTGACGACAAAGCAAACAAAAATTTTGTCTTTTTTATCTTTACCGTAGAATTAAATGCTTATAAAATCTTACATATAAATTAAGTCTCAAACTTTTCAACAAAGTGACATTATTTGTCGAAAACCCGTGTTCGAGTAAATTCAACGACACATTTTGTCACAACACTCGTAAAAATAATAAAGTGCGCATAAACCCATTAAACGCGAACAGTTATCAAACAATAATAATTGCTGTCACAATAAAAATGTGCTACATACCCGAGTGGCGAAACTGGATAACTTTTAAAACGTTATACGGTCGTAATAAAACCTTCCCGAGCACAATACTTGCAGAAATATTTTTGAATACAGAATTAGGTTTTCGCGGGACGCAGATAAGGCAGAAAAAAAAACAAATTTGTAACGGGTAAAGTTTTTGGAGGCAAATGTGTCCCTTGGGTGCTGAATCTTCGTCGGCTGGTCGTAAAACGTGGGACGTGGGCCAACGGATGAATTTGTACTGCGACCTAGGACGTTTTGATGGAACGCACCCTGACTGATTTGACGAATTCATATTCATAACTTGATCTTATTAGAGACATATTTTAGCTGATACAACTGTCTTGTGCCTTGAATAAGAACTATCAAGGATGGATCTGATAACCAACCTTACTAAATATTAATTATATCTTACTTATAGCAAATGCATCACTATTCGCTGTTCATGAATCTGTAAGATTAGCTTTTAAGTTTTTAGGTTGTTATTAATATTTTTTTTGTATTAGGTAGGTACTTTAGATTAAGGTTCTATATATATTTTTTTTTATATAACATTTATTTCTGCACTTTTCGCACGCATCATGTTTCTTTTTTTTAGTTTTTCTCTTTAACTAGGGTTGCCTGGAAGAGATCGCTTATTAGCGATAAGGCTGCCCGTTGCATCCCTTATAATTTTTATGTATTGTGTTTTTTTTATTTGCAACGAAGTGTAAATAAATAAAAATACTAACGTTATTAAATTACTTTGTATTGATTATTCAAAATGAGTGTCACGTACGTCATAGTTACAGTTTTATTATATTTTATTCAATATTACACCAAATAAACGGTCAAAAATTAATTTTATAAATGTACTTCGTGTATCTAATAATGGGTTTAAATCATGAAAAAGAATCCAAATACAACGTAAATTCAACATTCAATTAATTAGAGAGAGATATTGTAAGTATAAATAACTCCAATTTATATTTGTCTAGAAAATTATTTGAGACGAAAATACGAAATTAAGAAAAATGTTTTGATACCTATTTAGATACATAAAACAATCTCCCAGTAAAATGCTTAAATAATTTTATCAAATAAATGCATGTTAAAGCAATTTCGTTCATAACTCGAAATAACAAAATAAGAATGTCCCTGTATGAAGCTCTTCAAAAGAATGGCACCCGTGTCTAAGCTATCTTGTAGGAATTTTAAATTGGACGAATCGCTCAAATGTAAATGGTTTTCCTTTATACCCCATCCTCTCAGGCTGCCCACCCCGTCTATTGCGCGCCTAGAGGCGACTGGCATACCAACACACGCACACACCTATATCAAAGCCTATGTCGTATATCACCACCGACATTAGACCCCTAAGCATCTCAGCATTTTGCATACAACAAGTACGGAATACGCGGCGCAACTTAAATTGGTATCGTTAAGCTAACTCACACATATAGCACGCACACACGCTCATACCTCATCTCAAACGAGTGTGAATACGTAAATACTATCGCGAGTTCAAAACGCGAAAAGTAATATGTCTTCATAGTGAGTTGGTATAGGAAATCTTTTCGGGGAGGACAAAGGAGCGTTGTTATCGTTAAGGGAGATCTTGTGTTAGAAATTCAGGCAAGATTATGTTTACTGTATCACATTAAAATGAAGTACAGTTTTTGGACGATATTCGTAAAAGCGCGAATTAAGTGTATTATTCTAATTTTACAGTTGTTTATTTTGCCTAGACAGTTTCAATTATAACTTTAGGCCTCAGATTTCTGTGTCTGTTTCATGATCATTTGTCAATCTAATAGGCAAGTAGGTGATCAGTCTCCTGCGCCTGACACATGTCGTCGATTTTTGCCGACACTCCGGTTTCAAGCAAATAGCATATAGAAATAAAGTCCATTGGTGCACAGGCGGGGACTGAACCAACGACGTCAAGGATGAGAGTCGCAAGCTGAAGCTATTAGGCCAACACTGGTCTCTATAACCTCGTAATATATACCTTAAATTTTTGTGATATACACAAACTTAATTTGAGTATGGAATAGTTTAGACTTATGGTTAAAATAATTAGCATATAATATATTTATTTATGCTCAGTTGCAACAGTTTTAGAGCACTGCGTCCATGTCTTAATTCTTCGATTCGAGTCTTCTTCTGTGCGAACTAAACAGTTTTTAATTCAACGGATTAATAAGCTTACTAGGCCAAGAAGGCACTTTACTAGTAGCTTAGATTTAAGCACAACAAAATTGGCAATACAATGTTACATTAGTCTATCACGCACGCTCGTTACGTTTTAATGTGTGGGAGAGTCTTATTAATTAAAGCTATCGCCTTATCGAGCCACGCCCTTGTGATAAGACGTCTGATAATGCTTTAGAAAATTACCTTCTTCATAAGTAACATTAGGTATTCTTTTGTAGTTGTTTTCACAATATTCGTTGCATTTTCATGGTGATACTGTGTGTATGTAAGTAGCCTTAATAAATAAATAAATTATATTTGATAATTAATAACAGGTATGGACGTCACAGGATCGGCTGTTATATTTATGCAAACACGCATAAGATACATCGTATATAGGCACTTTTTTTAATAATACATTATACATATTTAAAAAAAGTTACCCAAATAGAACGTGTAGTTAATAATAATGTACATAGCTTAATGATGTATCAAGTCAACGCTATTCACCACTAGATGGCGCCACGCGTACATTACGCTCAATGGAGAAGATTTATTTTCGATAAGAAAAATATTTACATACTTTCCTCGTTAAATTAAAATAACTTCATTTCCCCGACGTCGAGAAACTTTTCAGTTTTAACGAATGAACTTGACTGTACCTATTACATTTATACAAGTTTTATGATAAAGATGTTAGAAAATTGAGATTTATTTTTTCGCTTAATGGTGTTGAGTTTATTTTTTGCGAGTATCACAGTATAGGACATTTTCAAGCAATAATATCTTAAATATCATTTATTAATTTGATTAATAAAATATTTTAGTTAAGTTTGGTGGCGGTTTTTGTATGGATATGTTCAAATAAAACGCTTTGTCAAACAAAACAAAACGAGCTGGGTAATGACTTTAATGGTTTAAAATTTAGCTTATAACTAACATAAAATTACAGGTTGCTATTGGTTGCTTGCTCACAATAACTAAGTTGGCTTCAAAAATCTAAATGACACTTATGTTATTGGACTTTATCGGAAACGAGAATGTTAAAATACAATTTATGAGTGTAGTAAAAACTAAAGGGCACAATATTGGCTTCAAGTGTACGATGATTGTTTACATTTTGTTTACGCTTCTAATTATTAACTAAAACATATATGTAACTTAAGTTAGGATACATTACTCAATTAAATATGTTTTTCTTCTAAGGTAATTCTGGTCACATCTGACTCATGTCAATTTACCATTTATGAACACGCTTATAATCCCCTACAGCATTTAAAAATATAGTTTATAAATATACAGATCTAGTTAATACTTTTATAACAATGGCACAAGAAAAGACAATCTCAGGCTCTTAAGTTTTCCTTAACGACCTCCACTAGCCGCGAGGAAGTGCTGAGAAAACATTAATTTAATTTTATGGCTCTTGTATTTGTCATCCCGAATTTAGGTGATTTGTGACAATAAGGGTAGTAAGTACCTAATTAGGGGTATATATTCTAGAATATACATTGATCAAGCATTTACTTAAAACAAAAAAAGTGTATGTACTCGCGTTAGAAGATTTTTTCGCGTAACAAGATAAAAATCTTTTCAAATAATTTATCTTTCGCCTTAAACTACGTTTGTAGAAATAACGACACTAACAACAGAAAAAAATTACTCTCATCATTTTTCCCTAACGCGCCAAAAGAAGTATAACTTCAAAAAAAACTAAAATGTTGACTATAGCTAACTTCAGGGTGTCGATTTTTTGTGACGGTGTGCGCGCGCATCGTAAAAATTTGCTCTCAACATTTTTACCTAACGCGCCAAAAGTGTAACTTCAAAAACGTATTACACATACATACACTCACTCATTCACACACGCATAGCTCGCGTTATACTGTTTGTAAGTAAAAAATAAAGGTAAGTAATTGTAATAAGCGATTTTAAAGATTTCAAAATTGTAATAAAAACTATATTAACTTTGTTATGGATATAAGTTATGGAGTAGCTGGGAACCCCGACAGGTATTTTTTACTTAAAAGGATTCTCAAATCTTACAATGCATACTTATAATGAATAAACACATTTTTATTTATTATATTAATACAATAATTAATTACTGAAGTATCGGTCGTGTAAGCGGGAGTAATTACTTACCTGGACTTCATTATCAGGGAAACCCTATATATCTTTTCATTTTAATGGACTCACTGGAATTTCATTCAGGGCCTACTCAAAATATTAAAAAAATACTATTAAATGCGTTTTAATAGTAAGTAGTAATGTAGGATTCAAAAACGATTTTTAAATTTGATTAAACGAAATCGAATTCGTCGCTATAGACACGACATTTCTATTCAGTCATATTTATTTCAAAGACAATATTAAAAATAAATTATCACGTAACCAGCCCGAGTTCATTCGTGATAATCAGTACTGAATCATCGACATTCCGTCGAAGCCTCCATTTTCTGTCCCTATCGCACCTCTTGTTTCTCTAGACCATTTATCACCATTTGAATAAATTCAATATGTACATTGAATTGTGTGTAATTAATGGTTTTATTCGTTTAGCACTTAAAACGTTTTAAGGGCGAGGTGTCCAAACATTTTCTGTCTCTGTCTACACTATTCAATGGATAAAGGACACAAAACTCGGCAGGACACCCGCTGACTTAGATCATTAATATTGATTTGTGGTCAATCAAAGCTCGAGGATTTCACTTTTAAATATTTTTTTCTTTGTAAGTCTTTATTAGTCTATGATATTTTATGTTACAAATATTATAAATCTAAAATAATGTTTCTTAAACTTCGGGTAAAATCGTTAACCTGACTTATATTGTAAGTGGATGAAAATTTAATAAAAACACCGTTCTTTTTATATTGTACTTATTAAATATAGTTAGTCACTTCGCTTCACTTCACTTTATTTATACTGGCGACTTCTGTGTAAATCACAATTCCGCCAATGTCGCGTTCTAAGTCTTCACACGGTGAGGATAGATTTGATAGATTGAATTTAATCTAAGCAGAGTTACCCAAAACAAAAATGACGTCACAATAAAGACAACACACACAGACATCTAATAATATATACAAGAGGTTAACATTTTACTACAAGGTATGGAGGGGAGAATCTTATATAGTTAGTCTGTGTCTAGTCACTGACTGTCAAATACGATAATTGTCCGTTTGAAATTGACAGCTGTCAAGACTGCAGGAGCCGCCAGTAAGAAGTAAGCGAGCGCATTGTAACTTCCATATATTTCTATAACCGTTAAATTTTTTTCTATACATTATAGGAGAGAGCAGATAATATATTTATCGGTCTTACTTGCCGTAGACAGGGGAGAGCGGGGGAAAATGCCGCGACGCTAATACGACCTTCAGAAATGAAGAGTATGACTGAAGAAGAAGATACTAGTTAGCTAATAGCAATATAATTAACCGAGGTAAAGGTGGATCAGAGGTCTTATTAGTAGTAAATTAATAAAGAAATCTCTTCTGAGCCATGGGACAAACACAGGTCTGTGAATTTTTCATAGATAATTTTTCGTGTTAATTGCGCACATTGACAGTAATTATTGATGCACAGCCAACAGTTTTTTAACCCAACATAATAGACGAAATACTATACAATTTAAACCTATTATTTACTTAATATCATTACAATCTCGAACGCTCAAACCTAATGATTCTCTGACAGAATAAAAGCAGTCACACTCAAGAACCAATAGCTCGAAGTCATTAAGAATGCAGTGTCTTATCTAACTTGGAATAATTAATGAAAGTGTGGATGGAATTGCGTCTTGCTGTGAAGCTGTAACATGGTCGGCTAGTATTGGCGCGTTTGATTTTATATTACAATTGTATGCCACTAAAGATTTGTTGATAACAGGTGTTGAACGAGTTGGTAGGTACCAAAGGCTGTACTATGTGTGTCATACGGTAAAGGAGACTGTAAACAATACAAGGAAATCCTGTTCTTGGCCATCATCATGTATTAAATAGTCAATATAACTTATAAAATATTAAAGTTAGGGTAATAAACAGCTCCAATTTTTTTCTATTCTTCTTTACGACTTGTATGTAGAATTTATATTAAGGCGTATAGCTTAGGACCCCTTAAAAAATTAAAATTCTTATAATAAATAATATTAAATGCATGGTGTAAAATGATATTGTCTCAGTTCCAATTGCCTACATTAGATTAGGTTATTTTTTTTGTACCTTCTTTCATGTCACACATCATGATGTTTTAATTAATTTCTATGTGGTTAGAGCACGCCATCACATTATTGCATGGTATACCAATGCCGAGTGATGAAAATATGTAGAAAAAAAATTGGAGCTGTTTTAAGGTAGAGCCGTGATTCTACAAATTTACCAAAGTGAGTTTAATATATTAGAATGACGTACTATAGATGCTACTAATATCATATATTAGAAACATTTATTTAAGGAATGATCTTATTCTTCAGGTACTACTTTATTACACAAGGTCGACTGTTAACAACTTTAATTGCCGGGTAACTTGCGCTAGTCTAAAAAGCTCCTCGGCGCATGTGTTCCACTGCCGTACGTTCCGCAACCATGACTTTTAGAAGAAGAAGATGCCAAAGATAACATACCTATTAAACTTCGTTTATAAAATCTATATTTTTGGAAAAAAACCGAAACTATAAAATCAACGTTTTCAAACACATTCTCTCTCAACAAGGAATGTACTTGTAACATAAATTGTTTAAACTAAACGGTCCAAGCTAAACTGATCAGACTATAGCTCGTTTGATCCTCTTTATAAGAGTTAAAACCACGGTAAGCAATGGGGTGCAAACTATTATTTGACGATGAGTTATGAAGCGAAATCATCCAACATATGAGTGTGCACATTCTTTGACCTTAAAGCCCTTCGTATTGATTGATCATTTCGCATTGTTACAGAATTAAATATAAATTGAAATCATATATCTAAATGTCTGTGATATTGTATTACACTAAGGTTATGTTAAGGAGCTTAATTTCGAATGTATCAGTAAGTAGATTTCGGACTTCATTGCATCTGAAATTCATTTTATTAACAAATATTCTACAGAGGTATATAGTTATGTTGGCCTAGTAGCTTCAGCGTGCTTCCCTGAGATCGTAGGTTCGATTATCGGCTGTTCACCAATGGACTTTCCTTCGGAAAACTTCGTGAGGAAACCGGGCATGCCTTAGACCAAAAAAGTCGATGATATGTATTAGAAGGTTGATCACCTACTTGCCTATTAGATTGACAAATTATCATGAAACAGATAAAGAAATCTGAGGTCCAGACCTAAAAAGGTTGTAGCGCCACTGCGTTATTTTTATATTTTATTAAAAGTTGCGTATGCAGGTTTAATACGTGCTTTTCAGAGTTAAAGTTGACATCGTATATAAAGATTGCTGTCTATAAGGAGAAGGGACTAATGAAGGCATATTAATGAACCTTTGGGTCACTTCGTGACTGTTGATTCGCGGAATTTTACAACTGGTAAATAGCTGATTAATTCTACGTTATTTGAGGGTATTTAAGACGTGTCTAGACTTGGAAAATCAATGTTTTTATTATAATTAAATTCTTGTTTTAATCGTAGTTTTTACAAAAATTTAGTAACAACACCATTTCTCTAATAAACAGAAATTTACCTCTTCGGTTCCAGCTCGGTCGAATCTTCTGAGGTCACTACTGTAGCTGTGTGGAAGCTCCCTCTAAATTGGAAGAAGACCAACATTGCGATCGTCAGTAGTCTTACTCTTTCGTGAATTTTGTTAACGTTTTTGACATTCATAAGCATGCGCTAAGACGCATCTAAACTGAATAAACGTATTTTGATTTTGTTAATCAGTCTAACTGACTGGCCCCGGTGGCATTTTTTTAGACGTAGTTGTTGGCTGTAATGCCTTTACAAATCAGGTCGGGCTGTTTTAGCCGCCCGTAATGGGCTTTTTCCCGCGACTAACGCAACGGTGAGAATCGGACCTCGGTTTGGGCCGAGTAAACCCAAATAACGTTGTTTGCGCGTTTTAAAATATGACGTCATCGCAGTGATTGTAGGTATTGCTTCATTACTAAGGCCATATCAAAGAAAATAAAACAAATTACTGTTACCTCGGACGAAGAATTAGTCTAGCTATTCAAAGGAACGCTGCCAGTATCTTCGGAACCTTGCCTACAGGGAATAATATATTTTAGTTTTAGTAGAAGTAGTTATTTTAAGGTTAGTTATTCCTTTTTGTTATTTTTATTTTATTTAGAAAAATAATAATGTTATATTATGTAATGAAAATGAAATGAGTATAAGTTTAAAATTTGTTTTAGAGTAAACAGAGTACCTATTATAGAAAAAAGTTGCATCAGCTGATTTCAATTATCAGAATACATTTCAATATGATTCATTATAGTTTGATTAGCTAACAAATGATCGATATTACTCTTCATTTAGCGACCAATTGTAAGTTTTAATTTATTCACTTTCTGATATTGGCTGATTTACATCGCAATGGTGGGTTGATTTGGAAATATGGTCTTTATTCAAACTAAAAATAAACCAGTGACGCTACAACCTTTTTAGGTCTGGGCCTCAGATTTCTGTATCTTTTCATGATCATTTGTCAATCTAATAGGCAAGTATCAGATCAGAGTACCCTGTGGTTGACACACGTCGTCTACTTCGTTTCCTCACGATGTTTTCCTTCACCGTTCGAGCGAATGCCAAATGCAAATTTAAACATCCGTCCATTGGTGCTCAGCCTGGGATCGAACCTACGACCTCAAGTATGAGGCCAACACTGCAAATTTTTTTATTACCTTGTATACATTGATACCTATTATTATTTGTAGAAATTGATTTGGCATTTAACACAATGATGAACCATTCACTACATTTCAGAAAACGCTAACCAATAGAAAATTTTAAGAGAGCAAAAATATTACATTTGGTAACGGATATTTCAGCTGTGGTATTTAGTGACAGGTGTTATATGTTACATTATTCTACATTATATATACATATAATTAATTCATAAAACATAAAATAAACAGTGACGCGACAACCCTTGGTCTTGGTGTACGATTTGTGTGTCTTTGATCATTGTTTTTTTTTTAATGGTATTGGTTTGTGGACTCAGTTTCCGCAATTAGACTCTCAATAGTTCCATTGTGTGTAATATGCAAGTATCAGCCGTTTATGCCTGACACTTGTCGACTTTCTTAGTTTTAACGCATGCCGATTTCCTCCCGATGTTTTTTTTCTACTGCTCGAGCGAGTATTAAATGCGCTGATAGAAAAAAACAGTAGTCATTATTAATGAGGTAAAAGTAAGAAATATTAAAATTAAATTATACTTCTTTAGCGTAACAAGATAAAAATATTTTCGAAAATTTTATCTTTCATCTTATTCTACGTTTGTAGAAAAAACTACACTAACAGTAAAAAAAATAACCTCATAATTATTCCCTAACGCGCGCATCATTTTTCCGAAAAGAAGTATAACTTCAAAAAAAACTAAAATATTGACTTGTGCGCGCGCATCGTAAGAATTTTCCCTAACGCGCCAAAAGGAGTATAACTTCTTGCCAGAAGACTCGTAAGTGTGTTGCAGGCCTTTTAAGAATTGGTACGCTCCTTTCTTGAAGGACCCTAAGTCGATACTTAGCATCTTGAATACTCCAAATGATGCACAGTGTAATTCCCATTCTAATCAAATTAAACATTAATTTCACACAATGTTCGTGATTTTATCACTCGGTTAACGTGAACTGGGACTTGACAAATGCATGGTGGCTATCTGCTGCGCCACAGACCGTAAAACCCCAATTAATCATCACCCAGGTTCTGTTTGACTACGGTTGACAACGAAAATTAATTAAAATTCCAATTTAAAAATACAAAAAGAAATTAAGTAACTCGAAGATATCAGATTCTTTTTTTAATCACGCTTTGTGGACAAAGATTAATGCGTTTAATATGTTTTCTAAACTGTTTTAACAAGAGTAACAAATTTGTATGTGTAATTTTGTTTTAGTATCCTGACCACAAATTGAGAGGGGTGGATACTATTCTATACGAACGACTATACTAAAAGAAATGTATTACTAGTTAAATTAAAGTATTTAAAAATCGAACATTTTTATTTATTAAATTTAGAATTGTGTGTAAATGATTTTATTGAAATCATACTAACTGGCAATAAGTTCCAATTTCAAAAAGCTCCATAATAATAATCTGTGTAATGCTACGTTATCTGTAACATGTTCGGAAGCCGATCGGTCGCTCGTCCGTAGTAATTTGACAGGTCGGATGACAGATTGCCGCAGCACAGACCACCAAGGAAATTGTCGCTGGTCGATACATTTTTGTTTATGAGACAGTGTTATCACTTAATTGAAAAGCTTCCGTGTAGCTTTGACATTTATGGTAAAGGTACTACCGCCTACGCCTATTTCTTTACTCCATTCACACGTTAGATACTTTTTCGTCTATCTCTGCCATATTGTATATAGTCTGTTGATCGAGGGTAGTTACTCAGTTTTGGCCCAGTGGCTATAGCGTGCGACTCTCATCCCTGAGGTCGTTGGTTGGATATCCGGCTGTGCACCAATGGACTTCATCTGTGCGTTTAACATTCGCTCGAAAGACGAACGTTAGGTTTACGTTTTGTTTATTTTTTATCATCTCTTTGTGTATGTTATGTGTAAGTGCTTGCCACATTATAAAATGTATTTTATTTTTCTAATGTATCAATGTGCCAAGCATTGGCAAGCATTTGTAAATAAAACGTAGATAACAGAGATTATTTTTTTTGATATGATGCTAAGACATCATGGAATATTACGATCTAGCCTAATTTGAAACTAATAAGTAATTCTAGTCTAACATAATTTACTAAAAAGGAATTTTATCATAACGAAGTGTCCAATAACACTACTTACAGTCTCTATTAAAGGGTAGACACTTAATGAAGATTTAATGAAAATAAAATTTAGGTACCTACCCCGTTCAACATAATCATAATTTGTTAGTCAGATTTTTTTACTTACATAAAAATAGTTTTTACATTAGTGTATGTGTAATCTATATAGATTCGATAGCAAGAAGATTTCTAATATATTTTTTATTGTGTTGAAACAAAACGCTTTACTGATAGTAAACTTTAAGTTTCACAATGCATTTCTAGTAAATGGTAATATAAATCGAGAGAGTGGAACACAATGGTGTAATTGGTAATTGAATTCAGCATTGATGAACTTTACTTTCCGACCTCACTACACGTGACAGACTAGAATTGAACCACACATCTATAGAGTTGATACAACGCTCGATACGAGGCAGATAGTTTTCTAACAATAAAGTTCACAAAAGAGACGGCTTTACATGAATTACAATCTAGCCTATACAATAATTAGGGTTAATCATTGTAGTATTATGTTGACTTAATTTCCTACAATACAGTTTTAGTGTTCTATAATATTTTAATTATATTCGTGTGTTTGAGATACTGCACTTGCTCTTCACTACTTGAGTTTTAGTAACTCAAAAGGTTTAGTTCTCTGTATGCGTCTTGTTCCTGTTTTATCCAGAAATTGGATTTGCTTTTTTTGTATTACATATTTATTTCCGACACACATATATTATTTACAATATTCTTAACATACACTGTAATAATAATAATAATTATAATAATAATAAAAAAAATAGAAAGTAAAAACAAATTTTAAAAGTTTAGTACCTGTGGCAGTGTATATGTAATATTTATATAAAAAATTTCCTAAAGAACTATTATGACATAAAAATACACTCGTACTTTAAACCCAACATCCTCGTAAATAATTAATATTGTTGTAGCAGCCCTAGGAGTATAAAATATTTGGAACGGATTAGGCAAGTCACTCTGTCGTCATACTTAATGCCAATTAAAAGATTTAAAGATTTGCTACATGTAAGGTCGTTTTGGTGGTACAGTCATGGGATTGTCTCCATTGTATCGGCTATACAACACAGCTATCGCCGCTGCTTAGTTAACAATTGATTCCTGGGTAAAGATGATTATTAAGCTCTATATATAGCTGAGCTCTTCTAACTGACAGTCTGTCCAGAAGGCTCCAAAGTCTGTCGAGATGCTGAGTATCAAAGGTTGGAATCACTTCAGAGTATTCTTTCATAATAGGAGCAAACGGGCAGGACGCCCTAATGTTATGTGAAACCAAAAGATACTCACATTGCCAGAGAGCTCGGAAGTGCGTTGCCAGCCTTTTAAGAATTGGCACGCTCTTTTGCCCAAAGTCGAACTGACGTCATCGCAGTGGAGTTACCAAAAATATTTTTATAGAGACAATATTAAAAGAAAACAAATTACAAATACTTCTTAATATCACTTCCTCCTAACTGCTGTCTTGATAAAAAAGACTTTTTCTACAATGTGATAGCATAATTTCTATAGCTTGTAGTGTGCTGAATCCCGCGAATCTTTGTTAGTCTGACTAATACGAGACCATGACAAGCCTGTACCTTTCCGGTGTTTTCCATTAGCATGCCTTTGTCAATTGATTTATCGTGTGCTGCTATCTGTATCCAACAAATTAATTAAACTGTTCTTATTAACAAACGGTTGAAAGACAGCGTTCGAAATTCAAATTCTTCTTTTTGTTACAATTAAAATTAAAATTGCAAGCTTTGAATTGCGTTTCCAATACGTCATATTAAACGTCGAGGAAGTCCTTTGTTGATTAAATAAATTAAAATTATATCTGCATAATTGTCTGCTTTATAAGGAACTTCTTGAATAACAAAGAATTGTTGAGTTCTGAGGGTGGGTTCGATTTTTAAAATTATAAATAGAGAATTATTAATACATTTTAACCAGCCAGCTTTTTATAATTTCATTAAATGTTTTTATTTTTTATTCAGCCAGTTATAAACAAATTAACAAAAAAGTATTTTTATAATTATACTTTTTTTAATTTTGACATATTGTATAAAAAGGGAACACACGCCGAAATATGTCTGCCCCATGCCTTAATAGACTATAGAACGTAACTTCGTCGTTTATGATTCGCCTATTGTATTTATTTGAATTGTATTTCAATAAAATCACCGAATAATAAGAACATTAATTACATGTAAATACTTACAAGTTAATCGAAGTGAGCGCCATTAACCTTTATTGAGGATTTATATAGGACTTCCCAAGAATGCTTAAGCCTTTAGATATAATTAATATAAATACAAAGGATTGAAACAGAATATCATTGCCACGAAGCTATAATAATGGATGAGTTATTTTTATTAAAAAAGCAGCATCGAGTTTCATATACTTAATACTACTTTACGTTCATCAGCAATCAAGCGACGTTTATGACAATAAGATGCAAGTTTAATTCAGATCAAATAAAATATTGTAAAATATTTATGTCTTAGCGATGTTGGCAAGTCGTAAATTGTCGTTTGATCGGAAAGAAATTATGTACCTACTTATCAAATTCACATCTTCGCTTTTTGTGTAATACATGATGTGTTCTATACAATATTACCGTATCCATAATTAGTTATCAATGGTAAGACACTTTGAAGGACAATTCGCATTGAATATGGCGTCAATTAATAAGTTTCAAATCTTTGATCAGAGTATAAGACATGTGTAGCTTAATCGTTGTTACGAATTGATATTAACGGGTTAATATTTGAAAATGGAACGGTTTTAAGCTACTCTTATATAAAATGAATTTCTGTTTGTCATAGTAAAAGGTTATGACTAAAATATATTTCAGATTGAGAATTAAGAAGAATTTGATACGTAACTATGTATAAATTTAAAGTAGACATTTAAAGTTATAGCTATTTAATATATACTTAGGTAGAATATGTGTCTACTACAAGATTTAATTTATATTCAACACAAATATATACAGTATTTACAATATTCTAAACCTACATAGTAATATAATAAATACATTTTAAAAGTTTGATCTCTGCCTTGTCTGCCGCAGCGGCGAGGAAAGACTTTTATATTTGAGCCGTTTCTTATTTTCCGCTTACTCTGCGACTGCGCCATCTATAGTGAAAAAAAAGGAAATAAATTGATATCATTTCCTAATAAGTTGATCAGACAATGTCTCTATCATGTTCTAATACATACATTTCTACTACGTTTTACATCACATGAGGTGTGGACTTTGTTACTTTATTCCAAGGTGCCATGCAACCAATATGACAAGGTTCGTAACGTACTTAACAATCGTTCTTCAAAAAAGATCGTGCCAATTCTTAAAATGCCAGCATCGCACTCGCGAGCCCTCAGGTATTGAGAGTGCCGGGTACCTTAAAATCAGCTGAGCCGCCTACCCGTTTGCCCCTATAAAAAATATAAACATCTATCACATCCTTTACTATATTCAAATCTACTCAAACTTAGTCACAGTACATATTGTAGTTCACGATCAACTCCATCATACGGTTTTCCTTATTAGTCATTTTGACTTTCACATTATCATGATTCAATTCAATATTAAAAGCAATTGGCACATCACTCAATCATCTGCTATGCTAATGAGGTGCCAATTGACATGTGTATAAAACGCTGGAAGTGGAAAATGGATGGGCCATACGCTCCGGAGGACAAGTCACATTGCCAAGCATTGCCCAAAACAGACCTGGCAACGAAGCATCATTTAAGAGGTGAAGGAAGCTGGAATGACGTGGAGTGAAATTAATAGAACTGCTCAGCGATCAGGCTGGTTTTCTACGCTGGGGGACTTTGCAGCTTGGGGGACATAATCAATGTTGGCCCAGTAGCCCAGTAACCTTGAATTTGTCTAGTGCGTTGCCGGCCTTTTAAGAATTGGTACGCTCTTTTCTAGCAGGACGCTTAGTCGAAGTGGTTCGGAAATACTTTAGTAGGCAGCATCATTTAACGTAGTGGTGGTGCGCAAAAACTGCCATAAGAAACGCTCAGTTGTGGGTTTCCGGACGTCAGACGGCTGGTAGGTATTTGGTTTTGGCTTTTGGCTATCATTGGAAGTATTCCCAAAGAGATTCCTCCAGGTATAAAAAAGAACATTTCTCCACCCCCCTTAAAGGCCACTCACCAAAACAAACGAAAACTTCATTAAAATAATTGCTAAAATTATATTTTAATAAAGTCCAAAGTCCAAATTCTGCCTTAGATTTAATGCATTAATTAAGTCGCCATCTTGGTAATAGTAATGATCATTGTGATATTTAAGTTAGTGACTTTTAAGCACGATTTTTATGTTCCCACGCTGGCCATTAGCAAAATATTAGTAACAGTAGCGTTCCAGTATTTAACTGTTAATCAATCAAACTGTTCGTTGACAGTAATTATGAAAGACACTTTGTTCTTCGTAAGCTTTGAAAGCGCCGACCATTACTTTGGTACAAACTTTAAAAAAAACTCCAGTGGCGCTGCAACCTTTTAGGTCTGGGCCTCAGATTTCTGTATCTGATTCGTGATCAAGTAGGTGATCGGCCTTCTGAGACACACGACCGACTTTGTGGGTCTAAGGCATGCTGGTTTCCTCACGATGGTTTCCATCATTGTACATAGTTGAATGGTGCACAGCTGGCGAGAACCTGCAACTTCAAGGATGAACATGAATGAAGCTGGTGAATATTTAAAGGTAAAACAATTATTACTACAGCCTTACTGGATCTTTCTTCATCGGACGCCGCGGCAGAATACGAAATTCCACCCGTATCACCTAGACGTCAATCGTTCAACAACTAAGCTTTTTTAAGGCAGTGTACGCTGCATACCATCAATATGTGGAGGTCGGCAACGCACTTGTTTTCTGGCAGTGTGGGTATCATGATGTCGCTTAGCGTCAGGTGACACTCCGGCCCTTTTGCCCACTGTTCTTTAAAAAATATTTTAAAAGTTTATTTATTCATTTACAGCATTGATGCCCAACAACTATTATCTAAGCTGCGGAGCTGTTAAACAATTTTTTCTGTACGAAGTTTGACATATTTGACAGCGCTCAAGACGATATTGTGACTAGAGATACAAATTAAAATGTTGACCTATGTGTTTCTATAGGACACGTTGTGTTAGCGGTAATTTTTAACGCAAGCGGGTGTCTCAACCACAGACTATAAAGACAATACCTAATATTGATTATTTATCTGTGATACTTTTAGTTCAACACAAATTTAATGTACCTACTAACTAACTAATTATACTATCAATTTTAGTATTACATATGCTATGAATTTTAGAGTACATCACTGTTTTTAAACATATCTTCTTTTGACTTAAAAAAATGGCCGTATAATTTATTACCCGCAATAAAAACTAATTAATGATAAATATCATTGTTAAAAATTCAAAAGTCATATTTCAAATTGTTAATAATGAGTTTAATACCTGACTGTTCGAGATCGCGCTAACTTCGATCTGAAGAGGATACATTTGCATAAAATCATTAGTAAGCACAATGGTGCAGGCAGGGACACGGAGCGAATGCCACCTTACAACATCACCTGTAAACATTGCACCTCGAACGAGGAATTTAAATAATCAAATACATTGCTTGCTCGCGTACACATTTCACCTGTGCATCCCACAAATCCAGCAATGGAACGCTTAATTACATTAAATTCCATAATGTCACAATAACATGGAAGGACCGAAGAGCTGCCTCTCGAATATGATTTATCATCGTTCATTAGGCGAGTTTGTCCGCAACGACAACAGATGGAGCTGATAGCACTTGGCAGGGTGGCCCTCGTATTATTATTTTTATTACCAGTTTTCAAAGAATAATACTTGAGGAATGCATCCTTTAATGAACTTCCCTTTTTGATTCGAGATGATGGATAGAAATTAATGTCGCTCTCTATTGTCAATTGGTGACATCTTGACGCTCACATTGTTAACCCGTTTCGGAGAACCGAAGATTATTAATCGACTTGACAAAAGGTTGTGCCATTTATATCTCTGACGTGGCAACCCTAATTACGAGTAAATAATTTCATAGTCATTCTCGCGTCGCAGTAAATCCTCTTAGCATTTAAATCTGAACGAAGTCAAGCAGTTCTCAAAAGAGCATCTTTAGTCGTGTTTGGTACGTAATTAATGAGCGAGCGTGAATTTGCATACGTTTCTGAGAGTGCAAATCAAAAAAGAGTCATGTTAATTAGCATATTGTATTTTGAAATGATGGTTGGCGTGCTACATAGCTCTCAGCGGTGGGCCGGTGTCAAGATTTTTATGAGCACCGCGTGCTGTTACCTCAGGTGGACGTGTTTTATTATCGTTTATTGTCAACACTTTATAATTTAATACGGGTTTCTGATTATGTTCTCACACAAGATGTATGACTTCCTGGTTATTAAGTAGTTAAAATTTTTGTTTAATTAAACAGAAAAATTGTGTAGGTATGTAGACGAATAGTATGTCAACAAGACAAGCAATTAAATCGTTTATTTGACATAGACAGAAATGTGGAAACAAATAAAAGAATGTAGGTACACTAAAGAGTAGCTGCCCCTTGCCGAGGAAGATCAGCCATTCATCCCCTCTTCTCATTCTCCCCGGAAGAAATCTTATGTACTCGTATCATGAAGTTTAAACATTATTTCACAAACAATATAAAAAACCAGGTATTGATAAAAGTAAATAAGTATAAGAGCCGCGCAGCTGCCCACTGATGTATTTCCGAACCAATTTGACTTAGGTCCTTCAAGAAAAGACCATTCTTAAAAGGCCGGCAACGCACTCGTGGGCCCTCTGGCATTGAAAGTGTCCATGGGTGGCGGTATCACTTAACATCAGATGAGCCTCCTGTCCATTTGCCCCCTGTTCTATAAAAAAAATGTAAATAATGATGAAGATTGTAAAAAAATCTCCTCAACAAAAAACCTGATTATATTTTTCATTTCAATGTATTTGAATACACAGAACGACATGTATATCTTGGTGAACTTTTAAAAGCATATCCACACTATCCCTAACCAAAAACAATGATCGTGTTGGCTTTAGTTTTGTCTCTGTTTTAATTAATTTGGATCACGAAGTCGCCACTTCTCACGTCACGACACGGATTCTGACTGACATACTTCAAAATGTCACCATAGGCTTTGAGGCTATCGAACATCGCTAGTCCTCCGAGCACTATTGTCTTAAATAAGATAAATTAAACACTTAAATGATTAGACAGTAAACAAATAACACAGGATTTATATATTCATTGCTATTTTGTGAACATAGTACGTAATCATCAGCCTCAAGGTTCTGGCTTCGATTCCCGGTGAATTCATTGTTTTGGGCTGCTACAGATGACCACACAGTTGCATGTCACACTCATGTTACTGGACTTTAAAAAAAACAAATATGTTTATTGCTTTAGTCAAAAAACCTCTCCCGGATCTACACCCTGTAGAGTTCCTCTGAGAAACCTCTCCAAAAATACGTAGGTTGTGAACTTCTGTATTTATTCTATTCCAGAAACATAAATATTTTAGGTCTGTAGTTCTCGCAAAATAATTAAAAGGTAGTTTTAGGCATTTATGACAAGAGGAAGTTGTGAAAATAGATCAAGTATCACTACTAAGTGGCAGGCCAGATATGGAATATGAAGAAGGGGTTGACGGGTCATGTGATGATGTGATAATCTGCAAACCACAGCGGGGCTTGTGTGGCTAACTGGGTTTAGTTGAGTCAATAGAATATTAAGAGATAGGTAAAGGAGGCCCACGTTTGTTAGGACTCTATGTAGACCAAACATTGTATTTAGGATACAAAAGGCAACCGTGGTTAGTGGAGTTGGTTAGGGTTGGTTAGCCCTTGTCGTACTTACCTGGACCAAATCAAGGTACTAGATACTTGAGAAACAAAGCAAAAGTTCCCATAGCCGACGACCATGCACGGTGAAAGTCATGAAATGTCAGGACTGTAAGTTGAAATCCGTAGTCTCTGCCTAGCCCTTTGGGAAAAAGGCGTGAATATATAAATAAAATAAACAAATTGTATTGAAATAATTGTATGTATCATTTATAAAAATTTAATAAACAAAAGCTATCGGCTACTATGTCCTAGATTAAAAAACCCGTAAACACGTGATGTAACGTTCCAATTAGGTGCTCATTTGTGTCAGAGCATTGTAATTCTATTCAATGAACGCGAACAATCACCGCATTGTACTTATCCCGTTCATTAGTTTTGGACATTCACAGCATCACTTTTACCTCGTTATCTCATTGCAATTCAGCTTCAATTGATATAATCGTAAGTCCACACCCATCAAACTAACGTCGAACCAGACAATAGACAGAATGCCATAACATCAAACAATTTCAAAATCTGATCTATGCATAACGAATGTAGTTGATAAATAGTTTGAATTAACCGATTTAATGCGGGTCACCCACAGTACGATGAGTCAGCATATTATGATGATAATTGTACAGGCAAACACCCAGTCAGGACTATCTTCGATCTGTGGAGTGATTATGACTTGTGCTATTGGATTTTTTTTGTTCTTTGAACGCAATCTTTATCGTTCTGATTAGCGGAGTCAATATAAAAAGGTTGTGAAATTTAATTTGATTGTTTGATAGATTGTACAATTATCTATGAACTTTAATTCTGAGTTAGTTTAAATAGGTAGAATTTGCATTAAAGTCGTAATTAATTACTAAAATTCCGTTTACACAAAGTGTACTGGCTGATGGTGCTTTTTTATCGATGAGCTTAAAATATACTTAACGCACCAATTCCCTAAGAGCATTAAATCAAACCTAATCCTTTCCAAGTATTTTAATTGAGTTCCAATATAAAAATGAAACAATGAAGTTTATTTTAATATAGATTAACGACCAATGACTTGACACCCTGTTGAAAATCCCGGCACCACGCGGTTTGTATATTATCTACATCTATCTCTTTGATTTTTGAATTTCGAACTCTATTTCTCAATAACAAGGTCCTTATAGTTGAGGTTTTATAGCGAGAATTAGTTCGAAAGTATTAATATGCATTAGTGTCAGCCTGAACATTATTAGTTATTGGTTTTCTCATTGTTGTTGTGTAAATGTTTCAAATAATCTCTTAGGTATAAATTCAATTAATAGATAACATCAGGAAGACAGTCATCGTGTATTGTCGATGGACGTAAGTTTAAATTTCGAACGTTAGACTTACTACAATTTGGCATTCTGCAAATCCATCCAACTTTTGTATAAATTTGTACTTTATAGTCAAAAGGAAATTGTAATATTTATTGTATGTCAAATGATATTGGACCATAAAATAACCGATATCTAACTAGTTAAAATCGGAATATAATATATGGATATTAAAATTGTTTAATGTTTATGTCGATGTCTATAAGAAAATACAAGCAAAAGCGATATTAATTATCTTAAATTGCAACAATCACGACTCGAGAATATTAAAAGGTCAATAACTCGGTCCCTTAACGATCAAGAATGCGGATTGAGTTTTGAGATCGATTGTTTTAATTGATGCTAATTATGACTTGCGAGAAATGATTACATTCAGCCCTACTATTAGACTTGCACTGAGGATTCTGCGGTTTAAGTGATAATAAATAAATCAGTGGTGCTACCTTTTTAGGTCTGGGCCTCAGATTTCTGTATAATAGGCAAGTAGGTGATCAACCTCCAGTGCGTGATACACGCTATCGACTTTTTAGGTCTAAGACATGTCGGTTTCCTCACGATGTTTTCCTTCACCGTTCGAGCAAAATGTTAAATGCGCACATAGAAAGAAAGTCCATTGGTGCACTACGGGGATCGAACCTACGACCTCAGGTACACGCCGTCCACTTCTCGCGTCTAAGGGTTTCTCACGATGTTTTCTTTCACTGTTAGAGCGAATGTTATTCACATAGAAAGAAACTCCATTGGTGCACAGCCGCTGAAACCACTAGGCCAACACTGATCTTCAAGAGAAAATACAAATAAATTTTTCGTGACCCCATAAACAGAATTTGTGCCCAGTATAATGATTTTCTCAATTTGACATTTTTAATGAAACAAAGGCCTACAAAAATCACAAAAACGCACACATAAAAAAAATACGTAAACACAGCTGATACCAATATTTTTAAGTATATTTTACTAAGGCCGTTCATGGTAATTCTTTGTTAATACATTTGGTTTTGTAATAATTTTTATAAAAATTGTTGGCTACCTAAAAATACGAGTAGTAAATAATTTTTCATATGATTACCTAGATGAGCTTAATGTAACAAAAACGTATTGGATATTACAATACTGACTAGCTAAGTCTGGACTATCATTATTAAATACATTTAAAATTGGACCTTAAGTGAATCGGGCAAGATTTAATTTTCTAAAACTGCAAATGCAGTTCTATCGATCAATTTTAAATATATGTGCATTTGAAAAACGTTTCAAATTACCAAATACATAATCTGATTAATTCGCACTGCACTGTTACTAGTCTCTTTCTAAAACAACTAATAATCTTAAAATAAAAAATAAGTGGCGCTACAACCTCTTTAGGTGAAAAATGAAAAATGAAAATGTTTATTTGTATCTCAAATTTTACATTAAATACATGAGTTGAGACAGCCCCCGTAAGTAGTCAGAGACACTTGTGTTGGGGTTGGCTCGCACATAGAAAGAAAGTCCATTGGTGCACAGCCGGGGATCGAATCTACGACCTCAGGTATGAGAGTCGCACGCTGAAGCCAAGGCCAACACTGCTCTAATAGTCTTAATTAACATGATTAATTTTTTAAAACATAATGTTACCAGAGTTATACTATTATGAAATTATATAAGACTACACTTTTATTATTTCTATAGCTTGCCACGAAATCAGAACAAGTACGGCTCGAATTTAACGCCGAGAATTTTAATGTTATTTTTATTTGAGTGTGATAAGGACTTTAATGGTAATAATTTAAATGGAGATGGGTACTCTTAAAGATAGCATTTGTCACGTTCAATCTTGGATTTGCCTGCAAGCTTACAACATAACTTTTAATTTCGTGAACGTTGCTAGTTTGCGACGATTTTGTTTAAATATTATTTCTGTTTGAAGCATCTTCTAAATATATTGAACAACAGGTAACAAAATCTATGAGCAAAGTTTTTGAAGTGAAACTTCTTTAGGCGCATGAGGGTAAAATTTTTACGGAACGTCACGAACATGTGCAGCGTTTTTGGCGAAGAAAAGGGAGAGAGCGATTGAGACCGATTGAGAGAGAGTGAGAAGGGTGAATTACCTTAAAGAATTTCTATTTTTAAAATTCAAATTTCGTAAATAATTTATGAAATATTAGTATTTTATATTTGCCACATGTTTCTATTATCGAAGAAATAAATTAAAAAAAAAAAAATTTATTAATTTCGACACTTAATATTTTTATGACAATTAAATTTATTAAATTCCTAACATATCTTCCTTTTTCCCTCCCTCTAAGTCTCGGAAATCTAAAGTTTTAAATTTGTATAAATATTAGTAGAGAAAATTAGTTTGCCAAAGAAGTTTCACTTCTAACGTGTACTTTGTACGCACGCACTTTTTTTTATCGTAGAATTCCAAGGAGGTTAAGAATCAGTTATAACTTAGACTAACAACGAATCGATAAATCGTTAAATAAATATATACTCCTGAAGTTCATTTCAATATTTTCTCAGTACAGATATCAACCAGTCACAAGCTTAATTCCCAGTAAATAATCACATAAGCTATCAAGATGGCACTTTCAATAAAACAAGCAACAAAACGAATATAGCCTATAAAACTGTAAACCATTTAAATCCTAAACGGCTGAGTTATCGTTTAATTTTACTGCAGAAAGCATTTCCATTACAATTGGAAGTGACTTCTTGTCATTTATTTTAAAGTGTTTGTGGTATTGGTCTTGCTCGTGCGTTATCATAAATCTTTTTAAGATCGAACCATAAAGACAGATAAGGTCGCACCCAATCGACTAAGGATTGCCCTTTACCGAATTGCCTGACGAATTGTCAGATGTGTCCAATGAATAGGTATAGTCGAATTTTTAATTAGACGATATCTACTGACAGTAGCTAATGTCACTTTGTAAAATAATGTTGCCACATTTAAAGTAATAGTGATGCGTTCAGTTCTTGTTCAATCAGATGAATGAACAATGAGTGTGAATAGTCAATCATTTCAAACAATAAAAGAATATTATTTCTATTTCAAAATTGTATAAAAGTGCTCTGATATAAGTTAGGTACTAGTACTATGTAACTACAATCAGTTTTTTGACGTTTTATTACAAAGCGCGGGGCGGCGACTAGTGCCATCACCGATCATTAATTCAGGGGTTTTTACTTTGTCACAACACTATTTTTATTTCATTAAAAACTGACAACACCGTAAACGTCAGTTGATATCGTCTAATTAAAAATTCGACTATAGATATAAAATTGACAACATTTAAATTCGACACCTTTACTGATAAAAAATCCTTTTTTAAATATAGTGCAATTATATATCTCTTTGTTGCTTTATTTAATGCAATAGTAATGACGACAAGAAGTAATCTAATATATAACATTCTCGTGTCACAATGTTCGTTCCCAAACCTACTCCTCCGAAACGGCTCGACCGATTCTTATGAAATTTTTTATGCATATTCAGTAAGTCTGAGGATCGGACAACATCTATTTTTCATCCCCCTAAATGTTAAGGGTGGTCCCACCCCTAAATTTTTGTTTTTATTTTTTAGACAATATTTTTTTTTATGATATACAAAAATACATACAACCCTTAATTTTCAACCACCCTCTACCATCAACCCCTATTTTTATTATTGTAGATAGTTATTTTTATTGAACTCCAAAAAAATTAATATTATTAAAAAAATCCTAGAAATAATATATATCTACGTTGCATGGCAAGAAAACGTTTGCCGGGTCAGCTAGTATGACAATAAACGTATAGGCTTGTTTACACGATTCACAGTTAAAAAATAATAAAAAATTAAACAAAGGCAAAGCAGCTAGAGGCTCATCTAAAGTTTGAGTATCAGTTCTATGCTTAACTAATCTTTGAAACGAAATGATTGAGTGGTTTACTGTGATCTTTGAAAATTGATTAAGTATCTGAGATTCAAATAATTTCCGTTTAGCACAGGTTACAATGTATGATCAATTAAGATGATCGACAACAGAATGGGAATAAAGAAAACGCCATGTCCTAAGTGCTTTATTGTTCAAATATATTGTGTGTAAAATGGTTTCTTTACAAAGTTAAAATCCTAATTTTTTATTAAGAATTATGTCATAATAGTATGTGCATTAGAGATAACTTAAAAAACACCATGAGACTGGCTATGTACACAGGAATTTAGTATTCTATTACATAAGTGATATGTATTTAATTATATATATATGTTTGAGTGGTCTGTAGTAATTTTGCTTCTAGTAATGTAGTGTAGTGTGGTCTTAGTTCCCGCACTTAGACACACATTTGGTCCTTTGTTAAGTCCTGGCTATTCAAGTCAGGCTAGCTCCTTCCAGAAATTCAGAAGTTTCCTGGGATGCAGGTTTCACGGAGCGTCCTCACTGCCAATGGATTTCTGCTTGGCAAGCCACAGCCACGTATTCCTGGACTACGTGGGTCACTACTCTGAAACAGCCTCTGCACAAAGGACTGTCTGACGCGCCAAGGACGAACAGTTTATTTTGGAGACAGTGGCCCGTAATTGTTCCTATCATTATTTTGATTTTAATTCTGTTGAGCCTTAGAATTCGCTTTGCCACTAGCTACTAGGGTTTCCTGCTGGCAGTGCCAGTTTGGACTGCCTACAGTACGCGTTCTGCGACGGTGATTTTGGAGGTCTGTGAATATTTGGCAAAACCAGACATCTTTCGCACTAAAAATTCGATGTTTAAATTTCGAATCTTAATTCGAAATTTAAAAACACCCCTAAAGATATTATGACGAAATTTGGAACTGTAAGTTACATGATATACCTAATTTCTACTTGGGCCATTGATAGATCTAAAATTTTCTGCATTTAAAACTAAACAGACACAAAACCGAAAGATTAAACACCATTAGATAAAGATGAAATCAATGTTAAACCATGCATTTAATTCTTCATAGACACAAAAGATCTAATTGAAGTGTAAAAAACGAATATTCAAAGTGTTTGTTATTGTTTGTTTGATTGATGCATCGACGGCTCGGCTATTTAACAGGCAGTTAGACAAAATGTTACTTGCCCATGTGAATGATGGTGCTTTACTATGTTTGGCTTGAACATTCGCCGTCATTGTATTGTGCGGTTCTCAAACCTACACAGTCATAGACAAAACTTTAAGAAGAAAGGAAAAACGTCGACCAAGTTTGTTGTAATGAACATCTTTGGTCTATGATAAGGCTTATGAAATTCATAAATAGATTTAGCTTAATACATATGTACAGTAGTGATTGTCTAGTGGCTCCAGAGTACGACTCTCATCCCTGGTTCGATCCCCGGCTGTGCACCAATGCACTTTCTTTCCATGTGCCCATTTAACATTCGCTCGAACGATGAAGGAAAACATCGTGGGTAAACCGTTTTGCCTTAGACCCAAAAAGTAGGCGGCATGTGTCAGGCACAAGAGGCTGATCACCTACTTGCCTATTAGATTGAAATAGATACAGAAATCTGAGGCCCAGACCTAAAAAAAGTTGTAGTGCCACTGATTTATTAATGCATATTACATCCATATTTTGTAATAGTATAACCTTACCCACTCTAGTAAATTTTAAATTAATCATTCGGAAAACCAGTTCAGAGGCTTAACCATTTTAGATTTATTGACTTAAAAAGAACTAAATCAAAGCTATATTTTTTAATTATCTGTCGTTTGACTAACAGTGGTTGAAAACTGACGCATGTGTGCGTGTGATCACAATCAGGTTATTTCACTGGTAATTATGATCGGGCGAGAGCCGACCTGAGGTCAACCCGCTCAAAGTGGCACACGTGACTAAAATACAATCCTCATCTTGTTTGAACCTCATTATAGAATTACAGGCCATGTTGTTATATCTACTTTAAAACTTTACAACGCAATTTTCGTGGTCAATGTTCTTAATTTAAAAATTATCTTGTTCATATGTAGGTCTGTATGGTTATTCGTAATTTAAATACTGTATTGTTCATATGTAGGTCTGTATTCTATTTTCTAAATTTAAACAATATCACGTTCTTATGTAGCAACACTACTTATTTGTAACGTTTATAGTCTGTTCAGATATTCAAATATAGAATAATCGAAATAGCTAAGATGTTTTGTTTGTTTTTACAGATTTTTTTCCGTTGTGTGACTTTTTTGGTTTCTCAATTACTGTTTAAATTATTCATTTGTTTGTATGTAGGTCTATACTCTATTTTCTCAATTTAAACAGTATCTTGTTCTTATATAGCTGAATTATTATTCAAATATCGAATATTGCAAATAGCTAAGATCTTCTATGTTTTTCTTAACAGCTGGCACTCTTTCTTCGATTAGTGTTCAAATTATTCAGATATCTCTTTAATGTGTTGTAATTGTTATAAGCATAATTGTTGTCTTATTTGCCATAATTTCTGTGATTTATATTTCTCATTACGATTGAAAGTCACATGACAAAAATCCTTAAAATATAAAATAATATAATAACTTTTAGTGCTGTCAATAATTATTCTTGTTCTGGTGCCACTTTATTGCTAAAGGTTGGCCGTTAACAACCGGGTATCCTGCGCTTGTCTAAATAATTACAAATAATAATAAAATATACGTTTAATTAAATTAAATTTTCCTTTCCAATCCAAGATTAACAGATCTTTAAACTTAATTTTTTTACGCATATTAACGAAAGATACAAGTGTTAGAATCCATTATACAATTTCACTTTCAATAGAATTAAAAGTTAATTCTCAACGTGGGTGGTTGGGGTCAAACGAATGCACAGATAAAACCCGATTGTCAGACAGTAATGCGATGTGAGCGACATCTAGTGGTATTCAGCTATTGTTGATTCATTACACTTGTTAATTTATAAATCCCACACGACGATAATGACTGTCTATTTTACTTGAGAGGTTAAATACTATTGCTGGATTATTTTTTATCAAAGTTTCTATTTAAATAATATATGTACGGACTGCACAGCCATTGGCCTGTGAAATGTATGTTATACGTAGTGTATGTATTAGCAAGCTGCACTAGATATAAGAGAGGGTGAGACTCAAGAACCTACCAACCCTACGGATCACTAAGCCCTACAGATGTACCCTAAAATAAATAGAGAGTATATAAAGAAGCACCTAAGGTAACAGACAGAGCGCTAGGGGTAGAATCAGAGGTCCAAGGTGGTGGGATTTTCTCAAAGCTATCGGACTGGCCGACAATTAAGGGCTTCAAGAAGGCTTCACCACCTTGAGAGGAAGCGTGAAATGAATAACACAGAGCAATATTGACCTAATTTTTTGATTTAAAACAACATCTTAAAATGCCACGTGTTTTTATAATCGAAGAAATAAATTTAAAAAATTAAATTTATTATTTGTATTAATTTTCGACACTTTTAATATTTTAATGACAATTAAATTTATTAAATTCCTAATTTATCTTCTTTTTTTCCTCCCTCTAAGTCTCGGAAGTTTAAAGTTTTCGATTTGTATAAATGTGAACAAGACTTAAAATTAGTTTGCCAAAGAAGTTTCATTTCTGACATGTGTACCTATTGTGTACTTTGTACGCACGCACTTTTTTATACTGGCAGGAGGCTCACGTTCTGTTAAGTGATACCTCCGCCCATGGACACATTGCCAGAAGGCTCGCAAGTGCGTTCCCGGACTAATAAGACTTGGCAAGCACTTTTCTTAAAGGACCCTAAGACGAATTGGTTCAGTAATACTTCAGTGGGCAGCTGGCTCTTTTTTATGATCGCTTCCTTAATCTTATCAAAGGTATACATTTTAAATAAAATATGTAGAACCGAGTCCATCAGTCATTTGTGTTTAAAATCATGCTACGAATTAAACGCGGCTTAAACTGCAGCGTATAGCTAGTCAATTGTAACACGAGTTAAGATTATTATCCTATCTTGGAGTTTATCTTCGTTGAAGACTATTTTTGATCGAAATGTGTATTAGTGTTATTTAAGAATGATAATAAACACGTAAAAAAACTTGACGTTTGGTACGTGTTAGAGCTGCGAAGCATTTTGGCGGATTAAATGGCGGAGAAACTATTCATATTTAATTTGAATTAAAGCCAAATTACAGAATTAAAATTTGACTTAGTCACTAATAAATAATCTGAAATGGTTTTTAAAATTGTCAAATTGCCCATTTCAACATTCAATTGTTTACGTTCGTCTGTGGCTCTTAAACAAATGTTGATGTTTTTTGTTAGATCAAGCGTGGTCGACGTCTTCCTACAAATTAAAGATCTATTCGTATCAATGCCTTCTCATTTAGATAGTTGTGGCTCTCATACACGCAATTCAAACATATTTGACATAACATTTGATACACTCGTGGCTCAGGTCAATTTTTAAACTTACCAATTTTATATTATCAAAGGAATTTATATAATACAATAAACCAGTCAGTAAACGGAGCAAATTGTCCTGATTTAAATTCAGATGTTAGAGGAAAATAGGTCTAATCCAGTCCGATGTTGGGAAGAGTTACAGTGCTCTAGCGCCGTGTTCTGCGACTGCCCACACTCAGATATACTGTGATCTGTTTATTTTGTACAATTCATACAAAGATATAGACGTACAGGAAGGAGTTGTTAATATAAATACGATATTTTAATTTAAAACAATACGGTTTCTTTTCTGAGTCAGAGAGGCTGTAGGCAAGCGCTAAGCCAACGCTCCCATATTTTTTGGTTAACAACACTCATGAGGTCAAACGTGGAGGTCTTAAGTTCGATTCATGATTAAATAATGCTAGTCAAACACACTTTTAACTTCCGTTAAATTTTCTTTACTTTTAATCGTATCATAGATATAGATTTGAAATCAATTTAGGACCGAGCCAAAGTCAAAATGACTAAAAATATAAATAAATATTGCTTATGTACAGGATGAAAATGATCTTTACTGGATTGCAATTAATTAAATGGGTTTCATGTATGTTTTAATACCATGTTTCATGCATGGTATTTTATAGACTGCAAGAAACATAAAACCCAAATACTGAGTTTATTTATTATTAATATATTTAGAGCAGTGTAACTTGCGCCTTGAGCCTTTCAACCCGAGGGTCAAGCGTTCGAATCACTGAAACACAATACAATTTTTATTTCATAGTTACCTCTCGATGTTTTGAAGAAAAACATCGTGAGGTAACCCAGAGTGTCTGAGATCTAAAAAATGGCGTGCATCGTGTAAGGCTGATCACCTACTTAAGAACGAAACAGGTATCTGAAGCCAAGACCTACGCCCCACTAGTTTCTTTTACTTCCATAACTCATTCAACAAAAAATGATTTTTTTTAAATCGTGGAAGGAAAATTTAAAATAATTAAGTTATTTTAAAATTTACCTAATTGGCTCTTCCAGTTTTAATTGAATTGTACTTCGTTTTGACATGTTTCCAAATGTTTCCTTTATCAATCGTTTAGTGCAAAATAGGTTTTGTAGGGAAATCATTGCGAACGATCGCCATTTTGTCAACGAACAAATAAAGAGGCGCCTGGTAATATAATATCAATTGTTTTAGCTTTGATAAACTTGTGTTATTCAATACTTTTGTTGCATAGTAAAAAAACATTCATTCGCTTTAGACATATATATACATAATTTATCTTATATATAAAATTCTCATGTCACAATGTTAGTTACCATACTCTTCAAAACGGCTTGACCGATTTTTATCAAATTTTATATGCATATTCAATAGGTCTGAGAATCGGCTACTATCTATTTTTCATACCCCTAAGTGATAAGGGGTGTCCACCCCAAAATATTTAACTTTATTTTTTGGACATTTTTTTTTGTTTTTATTTTTTATGATACAGCATACAAAAATACAGTCAGTTAATATGTATATAAATATATATTTTGTGTAAAACATCTACTTTGTTTTTTTATCAATGTTGAAACTTAATTTTAAATTTCTTTTTGCTTATAGTGCAGTATTCGGCTATACTGTATAAGTCTTCTATATTGTGTAATAGTGACATTTTAAATAAATTAAAAAAAAATTGCAAATTGATAATGCAATCACATTTTACCAGTAGACCGTGACATAGTTATTAAAAAACAGAATAATATAAATCCGACACTGTCTCCAATTGTATTGTAAAAGCATAAACTCGATCACAACATCAAAGCGATAAAAATTTTATAATCTCGATCCCCACTCTCATATAAAAAAGGTTATTATTTAATCCTAAGTGAACGTGTCGTCTTTTATCCACCTCCAAGTGTCGATATATTGGTATAACGGCTATGTCAGAGTACTAAAGAGTACGATACGAGTGTACTCGCTTGTTAACGACCCCACGGCTAAATAAATTTGTAACCAAATTAGTCCCAAACGATAAAATTTATTCGAAATCCACTGAGAGAAGTAAAAATAACACATTCTCTGTCGGATTAAAGAAGAGATACGAGCGAGATACGATGTCCGAACGTTCCTTCCGCCCGTTTTTAACACTCCCAATTAATAAAATTGATTTTGTTTTTTAATTAAGCCCGTAACGAAGCCTGTTGGGTCAGATATACCTCTTAAAGGGAGATTTATTTTATTGCTCGAAGCAAGTTTCGATGGAGCTGTGTGTTTTGAAATCGATAGTATGGGACAACGGAAAGTTGCTGTTGTTTAAATTAAACTATACTATTTTATAAAATAATTGTCTTAATCAAATAAATGAAGAATTAAATGTTAAATTTACGAATTTTGGAAACACTCAAAGGATATTTTGTCCGTTTTTCCATTAGCACTAATTAAAACAATAACTTATATACACAAATACGATGTTTGTTTTTTTAAGTCTTCCTGCCTTGCGATTCTGTAACTCACTTTTCGAACTCTCTTCGCAGCGGCGGTCGCGCTCAAAGAAGTCATTTTACGGTTTGGCATTCTGATAAACAATAAAATTCAAGCTCCCTCCTTATCAGAATGGTGCTTAAATGTCACGGTGGTGGAGTCTTCGTTCATAATCTCCATATTTTTTTACAATGGTGACTATTTATTTATTCAAACATGGTTGCGGTAAAACAGAAATACAATTAAAATAATTAAATAAAAAGGACGGCAACTGCCGGCCTTATCGCTTTCGAGCAATCTCTTCCAAGCAACCACTGACTTAGGATCTTGGACTGTATGTAATAATTATTATAACGCAAAGGGCGTATTAGCCCATTTGGGTTTGATTCTGATACTTCGCTAAATCATTTTTTTTCATCTCAAACTTGTATAATGTATATCTACTATAAAAAATTACAAATTTCAATCAAGTTAATACGTAACAATGCTATAAAAGGTCCCATTTCTCCTCTTTCTCATTTTCATACATTTGTAAAGTAGGTAGGTACCTAAAATTAATCTTTTCATAAATGCAGCAAAATTCAGACGCTAATAGCGCTAATTTTATGGTACGAAATGTATGGAACACGCATGAACGAACATCGGTCGGTAAAAAGCGTAGCTTTGTGCCGTTCGCGAACATTTGCATATGAATGTGTAATTAACAACCCAAATAGCACTTTTGATTTTCGTGTATACATCTGCTGGGAAGAGCTATTATAATTCATATACTCCTAGTACATTGCAGATATACAACTGGTACAACTTAGTACATACTTTTTCTTTCATAAACTAGCTTATTCGTAGCATATATAAAAAGAAAAGCTTGTCTAAACCTATGTTTACTTTATAACCTGATTATTCAAGCAAATTCGAAATTTAAATTTTAAAAATGGAACTCCGAACAAACAAAACACTCCAATTTCAATACGGCGTGCAAAAATACGGTCAAAGCAAAACAATGAGGTCCTTGCGTTACAATTAGTCGGATCATAGTAATTCAGTGTGCGGTGAAAGCGATACCGTGATTGAGAGCTCGTCAAAGACAAAGGCAACCCTTTGGGCACGTGACCTTATGTTTGCCGGTTTTTTAATAAGGGTGTGTTTTATTTAGAGACTTAGTCGGAAGACCGGAAGCTGAACTGAAAGTTTTTATAATATTATCAGTTCAATTGTAACTGAATAGTTATTCCTTTTTTTGTTAGTTTTTAATAGTTCAACACAGGTATGACTTAGCGTAAAAAGCCACTCTGTTATTGGTTATTTATTAAATTTTTATTACATTTTGAATAGTAGGTAATTATTTCTGTAAAACTTCTCTAGGTACATTCAACAGTATCTGCTTCCGAATAAATTAATTTGTAAAAAAGTTATATTATAGGTGATTTTTTGACATCATTATCATCAATATTATTGTTTTTATGTCCATCTGATGTTAAGTTATATAGCCCATGGACACACTGCTAGCATAGGGAGTTGGTATACTCTATTCTTAAAGATCCTGAATCATTTTAAATTACGTGTGTCGTAAATATTTTTTCGTGTCAATTGAACCTAGTGCCATGTGCAATAACGAAGGCGTATTTTTAAAAAAATCATCAATCTACTTACATTTAGGGGCTGTTTAATCTCAAAAAAAATATCAATACCGCATCCAAAGTACACTCGCGAGAACAATGAGCACGGGTTTAAATCCAGTAATTATCGCTTCAGAATAATTATCACTTTAATCTGCGAGGGTAGATTTCGACAGATGTGACAGCACCGGGCGCGGCCACTGTATCGTTAATAATTGTTGTTTTTTCTCTTTTCACTAGGTACAGCCCCATTCAGCTCTTTGTAATTAGCTGACGTTGATTCTCTTTGAATAATTATAATGCGAACCAGTTGGACGGCTCTCTAGTGCCCACTCGAACAGTTGCAATGTTTTGATTTTTCTTTGTGATTGTACATAGGATTTTATATCTAGCTGCGGGGTTTCACAGAGCAATACTGCTATATCTAGTGAATTATATTATATTTTTATTTAATATATAGCGATGCGTTACTTTAAGCGACAAGTATACTCAATGTACACGAAAAGGATAATAAAATTGTCTATCCTTTTCATATAAACTTACTTTTCAACTGTAACGATCAAATCAAATTAACTTTTTCATTCGAAGTCAAATTCAAAATCATTTATTCATATAGGTAACACAATGTATATGAAATGCTTCTAATTTTACATTTACTGCCAGATCTCAAATCAAGGGCGTAGAACGGAAGAGATGAACTGACAATAAACTCTCCTCCGCTCTTTTTAATGGCCAGGTTTTTTGTTTTACACAACGTTTGTTAGGAGCTGTAACCATTATACCATGTTCCACATGACATCCTAAGTAATAAATAAATAAATAAAAAACTAAGATTTGTTCTCTATCAGCAGGATAGATTGCATTGCCATAACAATAATTTATTATATTAAATACTCCAAGCGATACTCGTATCTGACAAAATAATCAAGTGAAACCGCGCGTATGTTCATAATGCACCCGCTGCCAATTAACCCTTCACAAATTATTCCGACGCATATTTAAATATTTTGACCCCAGGCAAAGGAGCATAATCCACGTTGTTCAACATTCATATTTATTACATCGCCCGTGTAAGCGACTGTAATAGAATAAAGCCATTGTGCCAAAGGGCCGATTTAACCCTTCTAAGAGAAAGGATTGCTAATAGTCTTATTTCGGCTAATGATGCCCTAGCAAACGAGGGTTACTATTGCGAGATGAAATGATAAGTCACTCTATGAATTTCTATTAATGTTGCCTTGTTCCATTTCCGTTAATCTTGATATTCCATTTTTAAAATCCCCAATCATTATTCAGCTCAGCTGGTGGATTTGAATAATGATTTTTTAGATTTTTTCAACGAAATAAGTAATTGCATTATCGCCCCTAACCCAATAATAAACAACCCTTTGTTTGGTGTCTGAAAAAATAGCTTAAGGGCTGAAATATGATAATGATCATTTTTTCTTCGTTCGCTTGATTGCGGCTAAATGATGAGCAAGACAAAAAAATTAATCATACATCCCAATCGGCGGTATGCAAATATAACGGCAGATGTGTACTATACCGAATTAATTATAATAATGATACATCATTAGATGATGTTTTCCAATTATAGATAGCTTCATCTACATAATTTTGTGTTGAATGTTTCAATTTGTTAAATTACAGTGTTTCGGTAATTAGCTAACATTCAGTAAATGATTTTGTTAACTATTTAATGCCATATAAAGAAGTACATATATAGCAGTTTGTAATACATTTAATTATATAGGTTAATTTGTTATTTTAGTTTTATTATAAAAACCCTAAAAATACCTAAGTTTCAAATCTTATCTAAAAAAAACACACTCGCTCTATATCAACCAAATTATACTTTATATATTTAGCAAGCATTTTAAAAGAGCAGTGCTGGCCTTGTGGCTTCAGCATGGGACTCTCATCCCTGAGGTCGTAGGTTCGATCATCGGCTGTGCACCAATGGACTTTCTTTCTATGTGCTCATTTACGCTCGAACGATGAAGGACGACGACGACGGTGAACAAAACATCGTGATGAAACCGGCTTGCCTTAGACCCAAAAACTCGACGGCGTCCGTCAGGCACGGGAGGCTGATCACCTACTTGCCTATTAGATTAATAAAATGATCATGAAAGATATACAGAAATCTGAGGCCCAGACCTAAAAAGGTTGTAGCACCATTGATTTACTTGTTTTTATTTTATATTTCAAAAGAAAGGGATGCTATGGCATATAGTTTATATTTATCAATGCATCAAATGTACACACTTTATATTCATATAATTCGATACCAAATTTTATGGTTTAACAACCATTTATAAAGTTATTAGAATAAATTGTATAAATTAAAGTTAATATCGCTATATGAATTCATAATTAAACCAGTAAATAAATATTCTTATTTGGTTTACAATGGTGTTACAACCCTTTATGTCTTAGCTTCTGATATCTGTATTTATTTATGTATAAAAGCTTGCCAACGCTCGGCACACTGGTACAAGAAAAATAAAATATAGTATTTAATGTGACAAGTACTTATAGGCAAACATAACATATACGAAGAGATTATAAAAAAAAGGGTGCGTGTACTTATCTACGCGCGTACGAAGTTATACTTCTTTGGCATTATTAAAAATACTTTTTGATTGCATGCAAATAATTAATTACGATTAAATAATCAAAGACTGGAAAAGGAGTCATTATAGTCAATAAAGTTCAGTTTACATTTGAAAAATTAAATATTTATTATTATTCTCTTACATTAAGTGTAATCCAATTAGTCCAAAGCCGTAGTATCTTCCGTGGGCAACTTCATTCTGTTAATTTTGTGTCACGGTGCGCGCGCATCGTAAAATTTCACTCTCATCGATTTTTCATAACGCGTCTAAAGAAGTATAACTTCAATAAACAAAACAATTAAATTATAAAATCTAAACGAGAATCGATATCAAAGTGTGAGGGTCACAACTATGGATATCCAGACCTAGCTCGTTTATCAGAATCTGGACATCGGAGCCCATAACGCGTTCTTCTGTAAGGAGGCACAAATGGAATGATGGGATGCCTGGAGTATCTAGAGGGAACACGAAATTTAAATTTAGTTAAAAGGTTGGTTTATCAATCTCATTATAAATAATTAACAAAAGAAGAAGTGCATAAATAATTAACAAAAAAGAAAATAAAATAACTATAACTGCCCTGCGATTCTGTAACTCACTTCACGAACTCACACAGCGGTTTTCGCATCGGCGGTCGCTCTCAAATCAGTCGTGAAGCAGTCATTTTATGATTTGGCATTCTGAAAAGGTGGGAGCTTGTAGTTTATTGTTTATCAGAATGCCAAATCATAAAATGACTGCTTCACGACTGATTTGAGAGCGACCGCCGATGCGAAAACCGCTGTGTGAGTTCGTGAAGTGAGTTACAGAATCGCAGGGCTGAAGAATAAATAAAGTAAAATCCAAAAATAATAATAATATAAACAAAAATGTAAAAGCTAATTTAATGGTTAATGAGTCACAATTAACATAATATATAAGTAGCTACGAGGCAGAAGATAAATGATCACAAAGTAGAATATTTGGGTCTAATGGTCAGATTCAGAGACTTAGCACTTAGTATCACTTCCTTAGACTAGACTTAGGCTGTGGAACATTCTACTCCTCAGATTATAGCCACAGCACACACGCATTTCACACTTGAAACGAACCGAATAGGAAAAGGGATATTTTTTATATATCTCTCATATTTTTTATTTGAGGAGCAGTGTTGGCCTATGGCTTCGGCGTGCGACTCTCATATAGTATAAGATCCCGATTAAATTTTTTTTTTTAAATATTAATTAAAATACCTACTCTGGACTGAATTTTGCTAGGCAACCCATATGGATTATATTTATTGACATATTAAATTAAATATAAAATACGTTACATTAAATAAGCATCTCGGTGAAGGTCGTTGTATATCGGGATCTTAGACCAATACCGGAGGTCGTAGGTTCGATCCCCGGCTGTGCACCAATGGACTTTCTTTCTATGTGCGCATTTAACATTTGCTCGAACGGTGAAGGAAAACATCGTGACGAGACCGACATGTCTTAGACCCAAAAAGTCGACGGCGTGTGTCAGGCACTGGAAGCTGATCACCTACCTGCCTATTAGATTTCAAAAATGATCATGAAACAGATTCAGAAATCTGAGGCCAAGACCTAAAGGTACAACCTTTGCGCCACTGATTTCTTTCTTATCTCATTTTTTTTTTGATTATTGTTATTTCGTGTGTTTATGTGTGTGTATTTTTGTTTGTAAAAAATGATATATCTAAGTCTAGATTCAGAAACGAGACTGACTGCTAAGTCTAACTCCCGTCAATCAACTTCGTAACACAATTAATGTTATACAATACAGGACCCTTATCTTTGTGCATATCAAGTTATATGAATTTGACATTGATTAACACTAGGATCGAACTATGTTCGATGAATGAGCTGTCATTAAGATATGTTTAAGAGTACGTGGAGTGAAATTCAACACCGAACTGAATTGAAAACTCTAAGGTGTCAAACGTAATAAAAATAGATTCGTTCAGATAAAACGTTGAATTATAAATCAGCTGTTAATTGTCGGGTTTTATGAACGCATAAATTTCTATAGGGTGTCAGTTATTAGCAGATTGTTATAGAACTGTCACACCAAACAAACAACAAGTGCCCCCCGGCAATAATGGATTTTTCTAATGCGAAATGAATACTTGCTTATCTGAGACCTAAGTCACCGGCAAGTGCTAGGCTGATCACCTACTTGTCTATGTAAAAATATTAAAGAAATGCATGCAATCTGAAGATATAGAGATCTAGGTCACTGAAAAATTATTAATTCTCCTTTGACCTTTTCACCACTTGGTACATGACTGACGAAGTTCGAACAACTTTTCAACTCAAATTATTCTTAAGATTAATATAAATGTTTAAAAATTATCAGTGGCGCTACAACCTCTTTAGGTCTTGGCCTCAGATTTCTGAATCTGTTTCATGATCATTTTTTAAATCTAATAGGCAAGTAGGTGATCAGCCTCCAATCAGGTATTGGAGGCTGATCACACACGCCGTTGACTTTTTGGGTCTAAGACACGTCGGTTTCCTCACGTTGTTATCCTTCACCGTTCGAGCAAATGTTAAATGCGCACATAGAAAGAAAGTCCATTGGTGCACAGCCTTGGAACGAACCAACGACCTCAGGTATGAGAGTCGCACGCTGAAGCCAACACTGCTTAAATATAAATGTTTAGTGATATAAATTTAACTTAAATTTGCATTTACACATTAATCCCGTTTTAATTGTAATAAACAAGAATTTAATGGCAAAATTAGTCATCGGGAAAACCTAATTTAAATAGCTTGATATTAATAAATTAATCTAATAGAAATAGACATTTCGAGACATTGACATTTCGGATAGTTTAAAAAAAAGATTTGTGTCTTCCGATATCCAATTTAACGCCTACACATTTTAAATAAAGAATTTATTCAATCAATAGACATTAAATTTAAATTCCACAAAACTTGTTTTAATTACTAATGTCATTTTTATCTGTTATTAAGTTGTAAAGTTATTAATTTAAATATTAAAGCTTATATTCTATTTTCAAACATTTTAATTAGCTATTTATAACCAGTTTCGTATCCTGGTAAGCATTTGTTTCGTGTAGTGCACTCAAAGGACTGATTAAAAAAGAAAATTTTAAAGTTTTTGAAGTTATACTTCTTTAGACGCGTTATGAAAAATTGATGAGAGTGAAATTTTACGAAGCGCGCGCACCGTGACACAAAATTAACAGAATGAAGTTGCCCACGGAAGATGCTACGGCATTAGACATAATTTAAAAACAACATTCGAATAATAATAGAATTTATGGTTACACTTTAAGAGATAATAGATATTATTTTAGATAGAAGAAGATAATAAATATTTATTTATTTAATTTTTCAAATGTAAACTGAACTTTATTGACTATAAAGACTCCTTTTCCAGTCTTTGATTATTTAATTGTAATTAATTATTTGCATGCAATCAAAAACTATTTTTAATAATACCAAAGAAGTATAACTTCTTACGCGCGTACATAAGTACACGCACCCTTTTTTTGTCAAACAGTTTATGAATTTATGGATGATTGATGTCTCTAAAAACATCTTTTGAATGTCAAAAATTACAACGACATGTATTTTAAGATCTATTAAAGTTCGAAGTGTATTTAAACATTATGAACCGTTTTTGGAAGTTATTCACAGCGTAGTATAACAAATTTAATTTACATAGAATTTTTATTTTATCTCGTTTGTGGCGTATGCGCGGGCACAGCGGGGCGTCTGCCGCGATCCGAAACCATTGTATTCGTACTTTGACATTTGCTTCTAAAATTATTACTATGAGATTAAAATTCGAATTCTAATTTTAAAATTTACTCTCACCTATTCTTTATTGGCATTTTCTTGTCTCGATTTAAAAAGCCATCTATAATTTGAAGCTATTCATCTATAAAAGTTATACTCTTAATTAGTTGAAAATTCTAGACTTTTATACTCTATGTAAAAATAGTGGCGCTGCAACCTAATCTAGGTTTCAATCCAATTTTAAATAAAATCTCTTAACCTCATCTGTATTGGAACGACGGCTGTGCAATTTTATTTCTGCCGCAATTTACACTTGTTTGTATGGTGACTATTCAAGACATCGGCATCTCTAAAGGCCGATTTACATTATCTTAGTGTTTAGGAGAGTGCTTTAGTACAACTTGAAAGGCAAGTTCTTTAGCGTAGCGTTTACTAAAGCAAGTAGCGTTTACATGTTTCAACTAAAGTACCTACTATCCTAAAGCACTCTCCTAAACACTAAGATAATGTAAATCGGCGTTAAGTCTAAGTTGAGAGCATCTTCAGGTACAAATGGCTAGTTTTACCCTAGCAAACACAATACCAGTTATAAAAAAGGGTAATTCTAATATCTTTTACGAATAATATAGACCCAAATAGTCATAGTACATTTAACTATACGTAGACCAAGCAAGTACATAATGACAATACGATAATAAAATAAACACGTTATAACAATCAAAGAGCCAGATCAGAATAAAAACAAGCGAACAATAGCATTCCACCGTTCGATTAATGATGTTCAGATACTCCTACACCAAGTGACATTATGTAAATATAGTCCCACTTTATAATACCTACTCATTACGAGAGGTAAGGTGAAGAAACATGTGTTGTCTTATTCCTATTGTGGTTATGATAAATAGTATGTACCTGCTGATGAGCGGGACTTCTTAGAATTAGGTTTAGATGATATCCTTGGGGTATTATAATTTTGGGTGGTGATAAAAATAAATGCCTTTTACTAGATGATAGGCAGAGGATGGGAAGACTCTGAAGATTCAAAGGTGGATTGTGTGGTCTAAAAATGTTGACTGAAATAAATATTATCCCTTAGTTTTTATTTAGTCCGGTGATTGCTTTCCTCATCATCTAGTTGAAATAATATAACAGTGATTTCGTAAATACCCTTAAACAATCGCTTTAAACATTTCTTACCTCACATTGTAAGCCGTTATCTATAATGCGGGACCCAAAGACTTATTCCGGTAATTCTGTTGCAATTTGATCTGAATTTTGTTCACCTATATGATGTTGATGAGGTGAACTAACTATCACAAAGATTATGAGCCGTCGGAAGTTACAAAAAATAATTAAAGGTTCAAATCAATAATAAACGGTCCTTTTTTAACGTCCCTTGCACTGATTACATAAATTGTGTTACATTTAATTTGCCTTAGTATTTTTTTCTTATATAATTTCGCACTTCTTGCGCTCACCTTATCTATTTTTATTCTCACAGTGGTTACCTGGAAGAGATCGCTCGAAAACGTAATTATTATAAATTATTAATGTATATCTGTATTAGTGCAATGAAGTGTAAATAAGTAAATAAAATAATATTGATATAGAACTTCAGTGAAAATATTAATTTTCTGGGTATAGCAAAGCCTTAAAGAACACCTTTCTTGCAACCTAGGTAATGTACTCATAGCTATGTCTTCGCAACATCTTAAAGCAAAAGTTCTAGATCGGGACGCTCAAATATTGTGTATTGTTAGATAAAATTTTTTTTTTTTTATTTCATTAAGATTACGAGAATAGACCTTCCATTAGATCGTGGGCGAAAGAAAACAATCGATGCTCCCTCCTGCTCTAATTTAAAGAGTCACAGATAAAAATCTCTAGAGTGATTTGATTAATTCAAACATGCTTTTTACTAAGAATAGGCAGGGCAAAGTATTTATTGGTAACGCGTGGCGATATTAATCTAGAGAATAATTAATCATTTTAATAATGAAATAACGTGGTAATTACTATTAAAACTTCAAGTTTCGTAACCCCACTCTGAAGCATCTATTTATTTGTATCAAAATCAATATTTATTTAATGACATTAGTAACTATGTACAATTTAAAAAAATAATTTTAAGGCAAATATGTGTTTACCAGCCAGATAATGTTTTGCCGGAGATCAAACTACCGATCGGGAAATTAAATGTACGTTAACCACTCATCCCAGGAGGCACCTTGAGGGCGGCACTTCAAGTAAGATTCAGAAACAATATTTAGCATCTCTGCACCGCGTATACCAACATCCTATACAGTTTTGGCGTACAGTCGGTCTTAGTGCTGTCTCGTTTCTGAATCTTATCCTTAGCGCTAAGTATGACTCCCATATGTCAATAACTTGTTAGTTCATGAATTTGACGTAAGAGACATACTTAAATGGAAAAGGGTGGTATGTGGTGTCTCTGGATGGACTGCGTGGCGCAGTGGAGAGCTGGAGCACTGAGGCGCGCCCTAATAACAATTAGATATATAAAACATTAAATTAATGTAATTTTATTAAAAAAAAATCTGAAACGGATTACTTTGCTTGCGATAAAATATATCGTGTAAATTTCAAAATCATGTTCTATATACATTTTCGTCATAACATGAATTCAAAGTGTCAAAATTGGCTATGTTTGGATTTTTTTCTATCAAGCGAATTTGTTTAAATCGTGTATCGAGCTTTCAAAATGGATACATAAACTACTCAATATATTTTTTCCAATCGCCCTACTTCAAGAAACGATGATGAAAAATGGAAAGAAACAATGTAGGTACTTTTTTGGAGCGTAGCGACCAGATAGGTCCTTAAATTAAGTTACTACATTCTAGGAGTCCACAAGTTTAAAAATAAATTTATTTGTCAAGATATAATTGAGAGACACTTATGCACCATCAATATCAAAGATTATGTAGAAAAGATACTGATCATTCTCCCTTTTCCTTCATTATAAAATCTCATTTAAGATGTTCATTACCTTTCTCTCATTAATAGGCATTATAATGTCAATCAGTTTCCGCGCAGATTCGCTCGAATCATATCAATTATGGTTATTCCGAGTTTAATTTCCTGGATTGGATTAACTAAGACCCCACTCATAAATTTGATTAACGGGAAATGGTCTGAAAGTTCGTTATGTTTTAATGCAATTTTTGCTGTAACTTCTGAAGTGTAATGATAAATTATATATTTCAGAAGGTTTTTTATTTATTACTATGTAGCTCAGGTGAAGATTCTATTGATTATTTAAATAATTTGTTTAATAATTACTCAATAAATAATATATTTTTCGAAGTATTTAAATTATGTATTTTGCCTTTAAATACTTTTTTAAGTTATATAATTTTAAGTACCTACTTAATTCGACGTTTCGAGTGCAACACCAATCTTGGTCAGTAAGGGACTGCTACATCAAGTTGACATATTACTATTTGTTATATGAAACATATTGAAATTATGTCATCTCAATAGATGACATCATTTCAATATGTTTCATATCACGAAGCTGGTACTTGAAATTTCCGCTGGATTTCTAACTAAAATCATCTATTTATTTTCAAAATCTATCTCTTAGCAGAATTTAGCCATAGTGAGCAATCGGGAGTCCATATAATAATTTCAAATGTATAAGTATAGGAATTGAAATGAAAGTATCTGTTTAGAGATTAGTAAATCTTATTGCTTCAGTATGCTTTTAAACTGTTCTATTATATAAATACCATTTCATGTTCTGTATATAGGCATGACACAAATCTTGATTACGTTTCGCGAAGCAATCATAGTTTAGGCAGAATATATAAGTGTAATATAAATATATCGATCCAATACTTTGAGAGGTTTCAGAGTGTACGTTATTTTATTATAGCATTAGAGAGAATCTGTTAAAAAATATTATAATGTCATGGTCGACACTACGCATTTCCAAACACAAAGCGAGAAAGCGGCGTGCATGAAGAATTAAACAGTTTAAAATACAATTGAATTACGTGAATTTCCTCGTCAGTTGGAGAACAAAAGCGTTATTAAATACGTAATTATTCACATTTACTTGCCGTGCAAAGGTTTTAATTCGAAGCCTTCGAGGGAACGTCCAATTTAATTCTAGCCGAACTAATTGTTGGCGTGGGTCGAAATAATTTTGTTTACTGCCTCTAAATGACCTATGTGTATTATGCTCGAAATTATTCTTGTACTTTTTTATGTTGGAGCAGAACTGCTCTGAGTTGATTTTGAGGCCATAGAAGCATCATTGAAAGGTTCACGTTTGATACATGGCAGCTCACCATGGAAGCTCCGTAGTCAACGGTCATAAATAACCAATGGCTCTAATGCACGGAACAGACATTTTTAAGATAAAGATCACCTCACTTGCTTAAAAAATTGCAAAAATAAAACTAATTCACATGTGTATAAGCCCGTTATAAAGCTTTTATTATAAGATATTGCTTTTTAAACTTGAGTGCTGCAAGCTACTCTATAGCGGTTGACTCTCCTCTTCCACATAGGAAGATTCCTTATTTAGGTTTTTAGTATTTTTTGAAACCATTAGTATTGAAACGTGTAATTATCCTTGTCTATTAGCATTCAAATCAAGAATAAAGTGAATGTAATACCGAAAAACAAGAATGATTCAACATTTAAACGGGAAAATACGGCAGCTTATGACTTGAATTTCAATAGAAATGATTTAACGGTATTTGACATTTATTAAAACTTATTAAGAGGTAACCTTTCACCATTTTGTGATAACAGGAAAACAATTAGTGACAACTACTAAGTAATTCAGACTTAGCTGTAAACTACGGAACTTATTACGCTAAACTACGGAAGGGCTGTCCCTGATAATTAGGTACCATAGGAATGTCATTATGAAATAAAGAAGATGCATTTGCAAAGCAACATAATGTTTATACCGAATATAACAAATCATCTACTTACATATTAAATCTACTTCTAACTTTTTTTATAAACATAAGTTTTCTAATACTCTAGAGCTACTGAATGAAAAAATATATGTCATGAAATGTCGTACCTATCCCGTTAATATAAAATCACAAAATTTAGTCACTTTTAAATAAGAATTCAAAGACAAAGAAGTTTTGATAATTGAATAACGTTTTGATTGATCGAATTGAAAATAGCCAAAGGTTTTATGCACGTGTATTTTTTCAAGGAATATATTCCATTTAATCCTGAGTAGGGATATAAATAAACACTTTTTGTTCGTAAAAAAATAAGTGTTGAAATTACATTACATAATTATTATATTTGTTTGTCGGTTATATACGGCCTGAATGCGTAATGAACGTTTCTGGGTATCGACTTGGTTTGCACTTATCAAACGTGCAATCTGACTATTATATTACCAAAATACCACTTAAAACACAACCCAGTTTAATCGTATAATTAACTTAAGTATGCACCACATGAACAATAGGAAAATGCATTTTCGACCTTACATACTATAAATTATGCAAACTTATGATTAGACATACTTGGAAATATGTTGTCGGGTTTTGGCGCATCTAGTGGATTTGCTCGACTTGATGATTTTTTGACATTTAATTAATTAACACCAAAAAACTTCGTCAAAAATATAAACGTAAATATTAATATTCCTCAATTTCAGGGGATTTTCAGCATCTGTGTAAATAAATAAATTCGCGTTTATAACAGAAGTTTACATAGACAATATAATGATTAAAATTTCCATCAAGAAATTTAAATCAAACTAAGCTAACCTAAATTTAATATCACATTATACCTATCATGCGCATGCACACGAATAATTAAACCTTAGCGGAATTAATTGGTACTAATATATGAATACCACATCCAGCCCATAAAAGGCTATGCAAAGGACCGGTATTGCGATATTAACTTATGGTATGTACTCATAGTTAATATTAAAATATATTTATTGGACACCCACATTGAAATGGCTCGTAGCCGGATCAAAATGTAATTAAAACGTCAATACACGCACTGTATTTGAAGTGCGTACAAATGGTGGCGAAGATATAGAAAAACTGGAAAGTTATGTTAATTTTTATCAAATAAAAAAGGGAAAATTTACTGGGATGTTGTAGCGACTTTTAAGTACGGTGGTTGGTTACGCTGTGCTAGAATCCTAAGCTTAATTCTTAATGGCAAAATTTTTGTCAATTTTTAATTGGAGTTTATTTTTTTGGCTCAACTCACATACTCTGTCTATAGGGAAAATATCCCTTGCAAGCGTTCGTAGTCGTGCATCTCTTGGATTGGACAGGAATGATTTGAGATCGTCTACAAAACGAAGGCATCTAGCAAATACTAGCAATGGCCCTAGATTGCTGCCCTGACTCACCCCTGACTGAGTGTAGTATGGTGCGGACTGACAATGTACTGTGCCTTCTTTACACCCTGTACTTTACATACTGCTGGAAATTTTTCATATAATTAACAAGTAGATACTGTAAGCCTAGAAAAACATATGGTAACAGGTAAAGTTAAAGGTACCGCCCAAAGGTTGATGTCGATCCAAGAGATAATGTAAAGCGAAAGATGTAACTATTCGTTTGATTGTTATTGGTCAAATAGATAATATCGCTTGTCTGTGATTGGAGATACCATTGATCATAATCAAACGATCGATAATCCATATGACATGTTCGTCAAAAATTCAGGCAAGGTATTATGTCTGCTTCAGAACTCAATTCTCCGTTATTGAGTTCTGAAGGAGTAATACTACTTTATAACTAAAAAAAATATTTAATAAAATGTGCATGCATTTGTGACTGAGGAAAGTAAATAGATGCCTTACATTATGTCCTAAAACAAAAGTGGCAATGGGCAAGATGTACAAATAAAAGGTGGACTTTAAAGACAACCACATGGAAAGGACCAAGTAAAAGAAGAAAAGTGCGTCCTAATAAATAGTGGATGGATCATATAAAGCGTTAGCAGGAAGCGAAAGAAAAAAGACAGTAATGGATAGAGATATTTGGAAAAAGCTGGAGGAGGCCGTTACCCGTAAAGGGGTTCTATAAACGCATGTAGCAAATCTAAACTGTACATTTGTAAAAATTTAAAAATCGGGTTTATTGTTATTATTTGTGACTGATCATTTATCTGAATATGCAAATATAGTATATTTTTATATTGTTTTTTATAGAGGACACCGTGAGCCATTCTGCTCCGCCATTTCTGCCAAAACTTTTAGTCGATACCAACTCCGGGGAAATAAATACAGATAATACAACTTTTTCTACAGCTGTGATACTTTTTGACATGCAACACCTTTTGTCTTCAGTCACCGTGACCACGCACGCTGTAAAGCACGCGAAACGTCGGAAAAATTTAAAGTTATATAAAATAATTGTAAATTTATAATAATACATAAATTCAATCCGGTAAAAAAGTGTTTTCTTTAGTATATTTTTGTCTTATCCAGTATTATCTACATCTATTAGTTTCATTATGTAGCACATCGGTTTTGCCAAAGCGAGCCGCGAAGAAATTACTAATGAACGCTAAGCCTTCCCAGTAACGGTCAATGCGATAATAGCTATGAATTATTAATACAAAACAATACACATGTCCTATTCCTTGTATGTTAACACTATTTATATACCATTTTGGCAATTCTCCATACACTTGGCGCCAAATAGATGCTTTCCTATGTTTATGGGTGTTTTACTTAATGTCTAGTAAAAGGCTTAGATTATTTTCGACGCCGTAAAGGATGCTGGCGAAAGTTATTTTTCAGTCAATAAAACATAACCCTCAAAGGGTGTTTCTGCGTCTGATGATTTTCTACGTATATTTGGTATATTTATTTACGCGAGTTAAAAAAAATATTAAAAGCGTATGAAACGGTTTGACACGGTGTTTTAAATTTCTACATAGTTATTTATTTATTGAAGTTCACTACATCATATATGTATTATCTACAGTATATGTTACAAGCTATCTTTTCTAAAATATATGACAATTATGGTAAACAAAAATGTATTAAAATTAAACATTTTATTGTATTTTTTTTAAATACAATAAAATGTACAGCCTTGCGATTCTGTAACTCCTAACAAGGAGGGCGCTTATAGTTTGTCGTTTATCAGAATGCCAAATCGTAAAATGACTGCTTCACGACTGATTTGAGCGCGACCGCCGCTGCGAAAACCGCTGTGAGAGTTCGAAAAGTGAGTTACAGAACCGCAAGGCAGTAATACAATATACTATACTATATAACTTTTTAATACCAAGCTGGAAATGCGTTTACGCATTCTTCCCACTAAATGCAGCAGGCAGCAGCACTCCAGGCACGCTGCTACTCAGAGAATCTGGCTATACCTACTAAAACTACCTCGGGTTACTACCCGATGTCATTATTGCTTATTACAACCCTGTTACCAACACGATACCAAAGAGGCCCTTGAGGTCGCTGTCACATTCTACCGGGACATATGATAAATACTATTCCTTCATAATTCTCAGTACTGTCACTGTTATTTTAAACGTCAAAAAATCTATTTTAAATTGTACATACGATACAGTGTGTACTTCACCCTCTATAAAATTAAAAATTTCCTCTTATAAAGTCAAGAACTGGTTTATTAATCTTAACGATAATGTCTGATAATAGCAAGTATACACAAATGAAATTAGTATTTTTATGGGTCGAATAATTTTAATTACAATCATAAATATCTTAAACTTGTTTTCAAACACCTTTTAATGCAAAAGTAAAATTTAAAAGATAATGGGTTTTACGAGATCCTTTATTTTGTTAACACCGTTTTAAGTTAGAGTTGTTTACACAAATCTAAAGGCCCTTACCCCGAAAAGAGAAGATGCTGTGTATGTTTTTATTTTATAGAAAGTTGATACATCCGAAGACAATAAGGGTTTTTCCGGTAATCGAACCTATGTCGGTAACTATATTAAACAATTGTAAGCGTCCCTGGATTATTATTTTTATCATTCTTTACCAATATAGTGCTAAGCTTCTAAGTACGAATAAGCTAGGCCTGCCCTGCGATTCTGTAACTCACTTATCGAACTCACACAGCGGTTTTTGGCATCGGCGGTCGCTCTCAAATCAGTCGTGAAGCAGTGATTTTATAATTTGGCATTCTGAAAAGGTGGGTGCTTGTAGTTTATTGTTTATTAGAATGCCAAATCATAAAATGACTGCTTCACGACTGATTTGAGAGCGACCGCCGATGCCAAAAACCGCTGTGTGAGATCGAAAAGTGAGTTACAGAATCGCAGGGCTGGTCAGAACTACCTTCCGGAGTTAAGTATAAGCACCAAATTGAATACAGACGGAGTGGGAAGTAATTTTGCTAGGAAGAGACAATTATGGAAAATTTCGGCATTTTGATACCCTAATGCCGTGGTCCTAGCGGCATCTCATAAGCGGTACTTTTATTTAGAGATACTCATCGCAAACGTGAGTGTTGTTCATAAGTGCACAGGATACATCTATGAATGTCTTTATTACACAGTTTTAAGTCATTTGTTAGATTTTCTCATAATGATTGTCTCCAAAACGAGTGTTTGTACCGTCAACGCTTTTGTCTAATCGCGGGTCATGCTTTGTTATAAGTGCTATTAAAACAAAAGCCGAAACGTAACGAAAATTTAACGACACAGGAGATGAGAGACTACAATAATGAAATTTTAGTCTGTAGTCAAGAAAATAATTCTAATGTTTTGTCTTTATTAAGATGGAATACATGATTAATTTTATTAATGTTGTATGTATGTAGTGTGCACTCAGCTTCCGCACTTAGACGCGCATTTGGTCCGTTGTGCAAAAGTCCTAGCTGATTAATCCAGTCTTTTTTTTACTTTTTTTTATATCCGAGGTGGAAATGCATTTGCGCATCCCCTGAACAGGGGTATGTGGGACTCGACCCACGACAAAATCTCTGCTATTCAGAGACTGGGTGAGCAATACCCACTAAAACCACCTCGAGTAGTTCCGACAAAGCCGCGTTACAGAGGCTCCGGGGTCGCTGTCGCATTCTACCGGGACCAAAAAGTAATGTTGAATTACTGACCAGTGACCACTTGTAATTACCATCCTCGGCCTAGAACGTATTGCTACGTTCTAAACCTTCACAGTCTCCTTTCTTAGGTAGCATACTCACTGCTTGCTTGAAATTCAACCGTGCCCTCCATGTACGGTTTAAGCACTTGCCCGGTACCGCACAACCCTCCCAAAGGCCGAGAACAAATTTAAATTAAATTAAAACTTGCCCTCGAACCGGGAATCGAACCCGGTACCCCTCACCTAGCTGCCACTTAATAAGACCGCTAGGCTATGAGGCCCTTAATTACTCCAGCCTAGCTCCTTCTAAAAGCATAGAATTTTCCTGGGAACTTCGCAGGCTTCACTGCTCCGAGGATTTCTGTTCGTTGTGAAGCCACAGCCACGCATTCCAGGACTACATGGGTGACTGATTCCTCTGCCCTGAAACAGCCTTTGCACAAGAGGCTATCTGTCGTGTCTAAGACAAAGAGATGTTTATTAAGACAGTCTTTTATTTATGTTACATAAGGCTGTGAGAATAAATTAATTAGAAAGACATTTGATTATAAATATCAGATGAACAATTTTATGCATACAGTTTTATTAATTATTATATACCATCGTTTTGATTACACTTTAATGAAAATATACTTGCGTTAAAATCATTTTTTATAAACATTGTTACAAATAATTGTTTCTGAACTCTGACTTGATCATTTCATGTTTACAAGTAGGCGATCAGCCTTCTCTTAGACACATGATCATCGATTTTTGGATGTCGGTTTCCTTACGATGTCTACATTCACCCTAAGACCAAGTGTGCACGTAGACAGAAAGTCCATTGGTCGAGGATCGAACCTACGACCTCAGGAATGAGACTTGCACGCTGCAGTAACGTTGAACTGGTTATGAATACCGTAAATACAATATATTATATATATTCCATTTCTACATTAGTTATCATTACCGTTATCATACTTTGGATGGAATCATCTTCCACACTAATTCATTATTTAGTTTAAAATTTTCATATCTAGCAATCAGCAAAAATATAAAAATTATAAAATGTTTAGGTATCTATAATTAAATGAATACTTAGAAAGCCTCACTAAGTATACGCTTGAAGTACTCTTTAATAATGTCAAGGAAAATGTATAAAATTTTTATGTAAATTATTTTAATAGCGATTAAATTTAATAAGAGATAAAAGAAAGCATAAAAATTCCTTCCATACAATTTCTTTATTAATCTGCAAACGTCTCAATTTAGATAGCTATATATGGCCATAACTAGAATTAAATGAAGATAACTGTTTCTTCCTTTCGGCGACTTTGTAGGCCGTAGATGGATAGTTACACGCGTATTTGGCTTCGTACGTGGTATATCTTGTTTATATATTGAATGCAAATGATGTTAGTGGAATATTAATTGTTATTATACTTATGAATGGCCTGATCTAATCTTCAAGTGGATTGCTTGATAGTGTGACCAACCATGAAGATGTGACGGTAAAGAAAGAAAGAAAAATCTTTTTTTTATAGAACAGGGGTCAAACGTGCAGGAAGCTCACCTGATATTAAGTGATACCGCCGGTCATGGACACTCTCAATGTCAAAGAGCTCGCGAGTGCGTTGCCGGCCTTTTAAGAATTGGTACGCTCTTTTCTTAAAGGACCCTAAGTCGAATTTGTTCGGAAATACTTCAGTGAGCAGCTGGTTCCGCATAGTGGTGATCAGAAATATAAAAAAACGTACAGTTGTGGAACGGCGGACGTCGAGGTGATACGGGTGGAATTTCGTATTCTGCCTCGACGTCCGATGATGAAACTCAGCTGCAGGTATTAATTCGAACAACTCCTATTATACACGATAACAGATAATTTAGGTAAAATAAAGTGCACTAGCCCCCACACTAGGATTCCCTGTGTTGGCCAAATCGTAAAATGACCGCTTCACGACTGATTTGAGCGCGACCGCTGCTGCGAAAACCGCTGTGAGAGTTCGAAAAGTGAGTTACAGAATCGCAAGCCTGTACGGAGGGAGGACCGTCACCTTAGTCCTATTTGTAATGTTAGTTATTGTATTGCAATAAATAATAATAACCGATTTTCCTTAACCAACTTGCTTTTTAAATCTCGAAAAGTCTCCGTTAGTTCAATTAATTAAATTACAATTTAAACCACGTTTGTTCAAGCACATGCTTCTAGATCGCGGTCAAGTAATCTGACGGTACAAATATTTTGTGCGATACATTGAAAATGCAAAACGCATTGCCCGCGCTACGATCGCGAGAAGCTACTACAATGCTTCGTGTAGGACTGTATAATTATAACTTGTGTAAAAGCTTTTGATTTATTTTAGACAGAGATAATTGAGCTTAATTTCATTCGAATTTGTTTGTATTTATTTTAATTTATAGTCAAATACGCTTGATCTGAGTTTCATAACTTTTTTGAGCAGTGCGTGGTTCTTTAATTCCATCGTCCGTCGTTCCACAAATAAGCGTTTTTAGGCAGTTTTTGCCGCGCACCACCACTAAGTGGAACCAGCTGCTCACTGAAGTATTTCCGAACCAATTCGACTTAGGTTCCTTTAACAAAAGAGCGTACCTATCCTTAAAAAGCCGGCGGAGCGTTTGCAAGCCTTTCGGCAGTGCGATTGTTCATGGGCGGCGGTACCACTTAACATCAGGTGAGCCACCTGCCCATTTGCCTGCTGTAACATAAAAAAAATGTTTTTAGTTACTTACTCCGCTGGCTCCGCGAGGTTCTTAGCTTCCGAAATGAGAATCTTCCAGCACTCCCTGTCCTGTGCTACCTCAAGCCAATTGCTGGCTATCAGCTGCAGCAGGTCCTCTTCCACTCTGTCTAACCAGCGGTACCTAGGCTTAGGTAAGCTTCCTTCACCGCCCGATCTTGGCCTAAGTTATGTTTATAAGCGATCATATTTGTGATTTTAAATTAATATATCTCACACTCGGGGAAGATAAAGCACTGCATTCCTTACCGAGTACTTTTGCTTATATCTTGAAGTTACCTTTGTCGAAGAATATTTTTTTATTATTGACTCTTACGCTATTTTATAGCAGTTAGACAGATGGCGAATATACTCATTATATACAAGACATAATTTATACACCTAAGTCATTGTTTTTAACATTTACGAAACTCGTATTGTGAATTCTAATCACAATTCTTATTTTGTTTGCAATGTCACGGAGGATACTTGGAAAGGATTTTTTGCGACTTAGTCATTGTTCACTTATACTAGCTGTTACCCGCAACTCCTGCGCAGGCCTAATAAAAGTTTAAAAACATATTTAAGAGCCTAATCTTTAAACAGACGGACGTCTCCAAAATCGGATATAAATTCTTAAACACGAGGAAGTAGAAAAGGCGTAGATACAATAAGAATTCCTTATCGTATCTACTCCTTTTACTACTACTTCAGAAGTCGATAGTGGGCTGATCAATTTTATAAAAAAACATTGTTAATTTTATCTATCTCATACCTAACCTTCTGTTTTGCTGGTATTTTTTTTATTTTACTTAACAATAAGCAAAAAAATACTAGTATGTTTTGTACCATATATTTTAGAAAAGATAGCTTGTAACATATACCGTAGATATGTATATATTACATTATGTGTGATGTGTTGAACGTGAATAAATAAATAAATAAGAAGTTAAATTTAATTTATGATCAATTAAAATAAAATTAATTTCTCATATATTTAAATATACAGATATATATTGCATTAGCAGCCTAAAAATAAAATGGCATCTATTTATAATAATATTATGTATAAAGGTCAGTGACTTAATTTTAAAATATTCTTAGCACGAATATCTTTATTTACGAAATGCCTTTATAACGAATTTAAAAAATGGCCCCCTTTTATTGTTGTAATAAAATAAAGGCATGTATTGAATTACAAATAATAAGTGATAACATTTATTATCGTGGTCATGTGAATAATAATGTATCTTGATTAGGCCCATGAGAAAGTAAAATACCAAATTTAAGCTGTGCCGATACTATGGGAGTTTTAAACGATCCCAAATATGAACTTAAAAAAAGGAACTTAAAAATATGAACTTAAAAAAAAGAATTCAATATCGCCTTGGATTGATCTAGATTAATCAACGGTTAGCGCCGAATTTCCAAAGCATAGCCTTACACAGATTATCTAAAAAAATACGAAATTAATAAGTTTTATATAAGTAGGTATACCTTTGTGTAGGTATATAATAAAATATACATTATTAATTTCCTATTGCTTTAATTGTGGATTTATTTTATCTGGTGATTCCAAACAATACAATTAAAATCTTTTAAAGTTTAGGCATAAGATTTCTGTAGGCAAGTAGGTGAACAACCATCTGTGCCTGACACACGCTGTCGACTTTTTGGGTCTAAGGCATGTCGGTTTCCTCACGATGTTTTCCTTCAGCGAGCGAGTTAAATGCGCACAGTGTACAATTGGGGATCGAACCTACGATTGGGGTGGGAGTCGCACACTGAAGCTACTAGGCCAACACTGCTCTTAAATTAGAATTACTTAATTTATTTAAAAGTCAAAACAAAACTTAAATTTTAATTTATGCGCAATATAATCGATTAATTTTAAACTCATACATGCTAGTGCCTTTAATATTCAGCCTTAACTCCGAACAGTTACAACAAATACCATTTCGCGCATCCGGCTCTGCGCTTGCGCATTCAAACGGCAAGCGCCATGTGACAAGAAAGCGCATAACCTCATTAGAAACCTTACACAAATTGAGTGCCACTTTATCTAATAATATTATTATACATATTCAAAAGGGCTATGCTGGTAATGTTTCAAATGACCCGCATTTGGATTTTAATCATCCAATTAACATTAGGAGTCACGTTTGAAAGAGACAATGGCCATCTTTGTGGGGGCAGTGCTGGCACATTGGCGGAGTCAAGCTCCACATATTAATGTTTGTTTGTTAGCGGTAAAACACGTATTATAATTACGAAATATTATGAGCTTTGTGAAAGCTTAAGATATATGCGTTTAAGGAAGGTTTATTTATATAAGAATGCTTGTATGTGAATCTTGCAAATACACGCGATTTGCTTTTTTGTTTATGTTTACCTACATAGTAATAATAAAATAATTAAAAAGAAAATTAAAACAAATTTGAAAAGTTTGGTCCCTATAGCAGCGTACCTTTAAAGTTAGCAGAATTTCCTCGCTGTAACACGATATTTATTCGTTGAACGAGAAAAGCACCAGCTCTTGGTTCAGCGGTACTATCTACCTAAACAAAATATTTAATCACAAGAATCTCTACTCCAAAGGGAACAAAATCAATGTTGGATGAAAGACTTATATTTGAGCCGTTTATTATTATCCGCAAATAATTTATTTCACCATTTCAAGTTTCAAGTCCATTTCAAGACGAACTATAGTTCGATATCCTAATCCAAAGTACTTTCTTGCATATTATATGCGAGCCCCAGACGCCAGTTTCGCACCGGCTACGATATCGTCACATTTAACTTAATTGTTACCAAGTTAACAACTACTAAGTATTGTACTACTATGGCCTCGGTTGCTTAGTTTTTAACAGCAGTAATAGTGTTTCAAAAGGCTGATTATCCTACTTTTAAAAATGGAAATGAAAAGTACGCATATATGTCAAACACAGTCCTTGCCTCTATGGACAAAATTCTATACTTTCTATGTCAGAGGGCGTTCACAGTGAGTCTCCATGGCTTTCGGTCTTGTGCCTCGTATCTGGCTCTCTTTGCCTCATCTGCAACTGTTTGTACGGCATGACCACGCTTGCGCTTTCCTTGCGGGTTCCAATCAAGCGCCTGCTTGGGGATATAATTGGAATCTCTTCGAAGGTATGGCCATTTCCACTTGCGTCTCTTGATCGGCTGGCTATTGAAGGTTTCACGGCAGCGTTCCCAAAGTTTCTCGTTAGAGATCTTCTCGGGCCAGTAGATACCCAGAATACGGCAAAGACTGCGGTTGATGAAGACTTGGAGACGTTGCGACACGTCGTCTTCTACGTTTCGTCTTACACAGCAATCAAAAAAGTTTTCATATTTTCCAATACATGTAGTTTTCATTTATTTGTAATACATTCTTGCTAATAGTACCAATGTGTTTATCAACAATTTGTATTCCATCAACACCGATCACGTAAAGTCTGGAGCGAAATGTAGGCCACAGCTCTGAGTATTGACAATTATTAATTACTTTAAAGAACCTATCATTATTCCAATAAGGTATTTTAACGGCTGACTATGAGTACACTGTATATGTAGGAAAATTTATCACATTTTGGGTTAGGTCTTCACAAGCAAAAATGTGTACTCCAGTATGTAGATCGCGCAATCATAATATGTTTTAGTATTTATTAGAAAAACATTCATTTTGACTTTTTTATAAATGTGGACGGGAGGAGTTCCTACTCCTCCCGTCCACATTTATAAAAAAGTTTAGTCGTACTCCTGTACGACTCTGTGGGTTTAATAATAATTAAAATTATTTATATTATATTTAATTCAATTTTTTTTAGTATAAAAATGTTTAATGTGGTAGAATAGTGCTGTTAGACTATAGCTCTCCTCTCATATCTCTAAATCCACAGTATAAAGCGTAAATGTTCACGTTTACGTAAATCGATTATTCCATGGAACAGGAACAGTTGAAGATGAGGCAAAGAGAGCCGGAAAGATTTGGAGCGAGGTGAAATACGAGGCTCAAGAACGAACGCGATGGAGATGCCGTGTGCCCCATCATGGTCATGGAACAGGAAAATGAAACAAAAAAAAATTAAAACGCGAGCACAGTATAATGACAAGTGAAATTTGAATTACGAATGTACCAGGTAATGAAATATTATCCGATGTCGACCCAATTTTCACCATCCGAGAAGGCGACAGCGCGACTTTGTACTAAGTAATGAATGCGGGATTTAACATCGAATGCCAGATCCGATCATTGTTATAATTCATCTTGATTTATTGTTGCGTGTAGGGAACGCGAACTGTCGTAAATTAACTGGTTATTATTACGGAAACGGAGATTCCTTTTTTTAACCAAATTTCGAGATGAGTCCCTCAACCTTGAAGAGATAAATTATTTTATTTACATAATCTTGCCAACCCTGATACGTTGGTACATAAGAAAAATACAATAAAAGATTTAATATGACAAACATTGATAGGTTGGCTTATTAATATAACAAAGACCAAGACAAAAAAATACATCCATTCAAATATTATAAAAACTGAAGGAAATTTGATTTCAATGTGTGATGGGAGCAACTATGGATTTCCAGATCTAGCTTATTTATCAGAATGCTTAATCTAGATATCGGTGAGTTTTGGCCAAAATGTGTTTTCCGAAAGGAGAGACAAATGGGATGATTCTGCCTTCTACACGAAATTTAAATTTAGTTAAGAGGCTGGGGCAATCAACCTGATTGATAAATATCTCAAACGCAAGCGATATATCAATTAATTTTCTACGATTCTCCAATGACAACATCTTAAAGTGCTTTTAGCTATAGCTAATAATAGTAAAGCCTTTTACTTCAAAAAAGTTACAATTTAATAATTGTAAGACAAATGATTAACTGTAGTTTTTATAACCCCTTGATAGGGCATAGGCGAATTCCTTCCAAAGTTGCCGGGAACTTAACCAAGTGCTGCCGGCCAGCTGCACCAGGTTGTCGGACCAACGCCGTCGCGGGCGGCCTTGCACTCTCGTCCCGTCGCGTGGATTCCAAGAATGTTTAGAAATATGTCATTAAAATCATCAAAAAAATTCACTGACTGTAGTTAAAGTTGAGATATAAATAATTATTTACTTACCTTTACAGTATACATATATGTCAAACTTATACTTAGAAAATCGAAGATACCCTAATCTCAAAAACTACTGTACCGATTCTGATGAAACTTATACAGTCTTCAGTCGAAGGAATGATTATCTCGATTTGACTTAGTCCTATCTCTTGAAAAAATTTAAATACAACTACGTAATTAAGAAATCCTAGATAGAAAAGGTTTTATGAAAGTATAAATTTGTATCTAAAACTCATATATACGGTTGATATACAGTATTTCAATATAAAACCATCGACAACAATTTTTTATTAACAAAGCTAATCATTTGACGCATACTAAATAGATTTTTAATTGTTTTTGTTCATTTGAATAGTCATTAATTTTCCAAGACACGTTGTAGTAAAACGATTCGTTTTATTGTTTCTTATTTACACGAATATAAACCTTTGGAGGTCCGAGAGGAAGTATGCCGTTATGAGGTTTGATTCTAGGAAAAAAACAATTTATATTTAACAAGTATCTTTGCTAGATTTCTTTATGCTTACATCTAGCGATTAATATGAGTTTAGTTATGGAAATAATGTTATCTTATCAGAATTATTTATGCTGATTTCCGACGCTTCCTTTCATTAGTACACCAGCCAAAATAGTTCCAGGTTTCCACAGACGACTTCTCTTCCCTAGGCGACTCCTTAAAGGTAGTCAACGCACCTAATAACATCGGTGTCCATGGGCTGCAGTAGCTGCCTTTTATGACTATTCCATGAGCTCGTTTGCCCCACTTATGATATAAAAAAAAGTTCATTTGTTTATTCGTGTTGCGAACTCATTGAACCTTGAATGAAATCCGTTAAATAAACGGAATAAGTAAAAATTTAATCTATCTACAGCCTTCTTTAGTTATAAATAACGAATGTCTAATCTATTTAATACTAGAGGCCATTTAGTTACCTAAAAATTATAATAAACCAAACGAAACTTAGCTGGTTTGAAATGCATTCACAATTTTATATTAAAGCAATTTCAATTCCTCAAATACTTATGAAGGCTTTTAACTGTCCTCTATCATTCAATACACACCTGTTGTATTTAATTGATCGTAAATTCATTGTTGTAATAAACCCCACTTCGTACTACATCGCGTAATTTAAACAGCATATCACCAAGTCACGGCAGCAAAACGCGCGATGTATAGTGTCTCGCAGACGTAATCGCCTATATTGAATTTCAACAAGCCCGAGATGGTGGTAAAGATACCTAGTTGAGTTTAATTTATTTTCCTCAGTAAGGTGTCTAATGACCCAACGCGTGTGGGCTCAGTTCTGACATTATTATCGAGTGGAGCTTTTGATAATATTTTTAGATATTAATGTCAATATTCGGCTACCTGCGTCATTTTAATTTATGTATTTACGATTAACTCGGTTTATCTGTTAAACAGTTTTTAAAAATCAATTTATTTATAAGTTCTCAAACACGCATGCTTAATACACACAAATTTTACACACATACACATCAATTATTAGAACAGAAATTACAAACGAGAAAAAAAAACACAGTCAAACAGTAAAATCTAAAATTGAATAGAAACTTAATCCTCATTACGAGAGTAATAAATAAACGGTAAGTAGGTGCATTGTTGTTAGATATAACAATATTTCCACTGTATTATTAATTATTCACAGGAGCATTAAAAGTAGCAGATTAGCGAGCCGCAGATACGTACCTATAGAAGACTTATTTGTAGTAACTCTAGTACAGATTATTGGTTACGTTTTTAGTGTTTAATTAATGAATTACCCCGTTATCCCTAGGTTTAGTCTGGTGGGTTTGAGCCACAGTTACATTTTTATGTGCGCTAATACCGCTAATGAGAAGGATGTCAGTGACCTATCTTAGGGAGCGTTCAAGTATTACGTAACGCGTTTTGGGAGGGGGGGGTCCTTTTGTAAAACGTTACGATGCGGGGCGGGGATTGAATTACGCGTTATTGTTAATATTATTTTCGACTTACACCACATAATAGTAACTAAAGAGACACAAGGTGGTCACGAAACGTTTTACTATACTTGAGTACAGTACTGTACTAGGGTACTGAAAAACGTTACGGTGAGATACATGGGGGGGGGTCAATAATCTTCAAATTTTGCGTTACGTAATACTTGTACGCTCCCTTAGGCCCAAATTTCAACGCGTGATAAACCCAAAACACTAGAATAAATAATCAATAACTATTTCACTTCACAGTTTGGAACATCATCTTGAAGATCTTTTAAATCAATTTCTATATTTAAATAGGTTTAAATTCAAACCTTCAATTAAAGAATGAGACAGGTTTTACAGCCATGCCTTCGTCCATATATTTATTTTATCTTGTTCAATACACTTAAATACAAATTAATACAAGCGAAGGATCGAGTCTTAATGGCGGTCTGTTTATTTTACACCTCGGATGGGACAAGATGGTTTTTTACTTTTTAAACAAGTCAGCTTTTAGCGCCTCAAATGGAATATTCGTGGAATTAACGAGTAATTAACTTTTTCGTCCTTTTCCTGTGTGACCGTTATGGTAAATTAAAAACCTTATACTAATTTACTACAATGAGTTCCTGTGAGATTTGGTAATTAGCCATTGAAGGGAATACTTTTTAAATAAAAAGCAATAAGGTAAGGCATTCACAATTTCATTTTAAATCAGTTACCAATTACCATGAAGAGTGTTCAGAGGAGTTGTTGTTGTTGACGTCGGGGAATAGGAAATACCACCCGTATCACATCGACATTTGTCGTTCCACAACTGAGCGTTTCTTAAGACAGTTTTTGACCCGCACTACTACTATGTGAAAAGTTACCCAATGAACTAATTCTGACCCAATTCGACATAGATTCCTTCAGGAAAAGAGCGTACTTATTTTAAGGCCGGCAACGACATCGCGAGCCCTCTGACATTGAGTGTCCATGGACGCCGGTATCCCTTGGCAACAGATGAGCCTGCTGGTATGCTTCCTTTTACATTAAAGAAACGATCTCGTAAAGACGTTCTAAATAATCTTATTTAGAACGTCTTTCATAATTTGACGCAGGTACGGCTTTTTAATAGAAAAGTTAGGAGACGTTATGTCAGCTCTGTTCTTGCTCTCGTAATACTGGCATGCAAATGATGGGATACAGTATACAGTCTCCCCACAATTTTCTGCATAGCTCCTGCCTAAAATGAATTAGAGATTTGCTGATGCCGAATCTTTATTTCAATAAAGAACCAAGGTAACTGATTCATTGAAAGATTTATATTTTGTTAGCGGTTAATCACTGTCACACTTGAATGAGAATTACAATCTAGCAATAATGTCGCAAGTGGATGAATCATTCTGCCAAAATATAAATAACAGTAATATATTTTTTAAATTAACGGCTAAAACATAAATTTCTGTAATTTATATTAAAAAGCTTAGTGCGTGGCGATTGAAGATCTCGTTGTCGTAAATCATGAAGTCGGAATGTTTAAATTTCTATGTATATGAGTCTATGAGAAATTCTATGCAAGATAATCATATATGAAATTTAGAATGTAACCGTACGCCACTGTAGAGTGTTTTGTCCTTATTACACTTGCATTACTTTGCTTTGGAATAAAAGTGACAAAACATGTTTTTACCGCTTGAAGTACATTTTTGAAAAGGCCACAGTTATTGAAAACTATGTAGTTTAAGCGTGTGTTCAAATCTTAAGCCTAGAAACCCGGTTTAGCACCCATGGATTGTTACGTGCGCTATTATAATTCGATCTTACTGTACAAATTGTGATGAAACTGGCACGTCTTCGATTTGAAAATCGAATTGCGTAAAGAGCATAACGGGTGAACTTCAGTGAACATAATGTATAGCTATTAATGATATATAAAAACAAACACACTAATTAATTACCTGGATAATTACGTACAGGGATTTAAAATGTTCATTTACATAAACTTTTCTTTATCAAATAAAAATTTATTATAATGCATAAGTATCGTAAGTTATAAACAATTTGTCAGTAATTAAGGGTCATTTTTGTGTTTATCTTTATTAGAGCATTTGTTTCACGATGTTGATATGGGAATGGCCTAACAAAAATTATTTAGAAATACTCGAGCACTCAAAATATAATAAAAATTGTATTATTTTATCGTTAATGGTTTAATGATTGACCATGTTTTAAACAATTCCACTGTTAATAGTAATAAACCTTAATGGTGTATAATCATAATTTAAAATAATTAAGATTTTTTGAAATTAGAACATAGAAGGTATGAACAATTTCAAAGATTAAAATGGGTAGACCTCTTGTTACGAATGACAGAAACCAGGTCACCTCAAGTACGGTTCAAGGGTAGACCTAAGGGATAGAAGGTTTGCATCGAAGAACAAATTTATGGTGTTCAGGAATTGAAGTTTGCCAAGGACCATGAAAAGAATATTATTTGGGCATATTTATTACTGTGTTGATCATTTTAAGGATTTCAAGTGAAAAGCTTTCTGTAGCCAAGGAAACAATTATTCAACTGTCTGTTGATACCTTTCCGAAATCAAAGTATTGAACACAAAAGATGCAGTTAAAGATTTTAGTATAGAAAATCCGAATTTATTCATAGGTTGGTATTAAATACTCAATAGTCAAAATAAATTTGTAAAAATAAAATGTTATTGACTTGAACGGTATATTATATTAAATTTCTGTCATGAAAATATCTGCCAGTGACATCTCATCTCTCACACATACAACGTCGTAGTTAATCTCGTGAATAAATTAAAAAAATAATAAGATAAAGGCAAAGTTATGAGATTCCATAATTAATAATAATTTATTTAAATTAATTACGTTGCCAGTATAATAAAAACAAATGATGCAGATTTTGTACGACGACTCGTTGACAATATGGGTATATACTAATGCAAATACCCTTTGATAGTGAAAAATTTATAGGAAGTCATGATTGCCGGGCATGGGCACTCACATTGCCAGAAGGCTCGAGTACATTGCCGCCCATTTACGAATTGTTACTTTTTTCTTAAAGGACCTTTACCTTTACAATTGATTCGGAAATACTTCGTTGCACGCTCATTTGTGACAGCCTCAAAGATCGAATATGGAACTCTTCGTTAGTACTTAGTATTACTTTACGTTAACTATTCGATTTTACGAATTACTCGTTTACAGGGTATTAAAATTTTCGCAATTCAAACTATCACCAAACAGTGCATGTTGACAGCATTTTTTTCATTGAGTTAAGCCTTGTGCTGAGACCGCAATACTTTTACAACTCTTTTATTTCCAAAAAAAAAATCCGTGGCACCACAACCTGTTTAGGTCTGGGTCTCAGATTTATCTATCTGTTTCATAATCATTTGTCAATCTAATGGGCAAGTTAGTGATCAGCCTTGCCTGACACACGCCGTCGACTTTTAGGGTCGAAGGATGTTTTCCTTCACAGTTCGAGCTAATGTTAAATGCGCATATAGAATGAAAGCCCATTGGTGTATAACCGGAGATCGAACCTATGACCTCAGGGGTCGCAAGATATAGCCACTAGGCCAACACTGCTCTAAAATATTCTCATTTAGATCACGTTAAAAATTGTACTCAACGTTAACCGACGAATATACGAGGCATGCCTTTTAAAACACAACTAGAACCTTATAGTACTTTTTATTGGTTTTCAAAGTATTCACCACGTAGCTTTATACACTTTTCCATTCGCTCGAACCTGTTATTATAACATTAATTCCACTCTAAAGTAGGTGTTCAAAATGGCTGACTTGAAAGCGTCGACTGCTTCTTCACCGGACTGGAACCTTTGACCACGAAGACTTTTCTTAATTTTTTGAAATCTAAAGAAATCGTTAGGGCTTAGGTCAGGACTGTATGGAGGATGGTCAAGAATTTCTACTTTTTCCTGCTTCAAATACTGAATTGTTTGACGAGCGCTGTGTGAGCTTGCGTTGTCGTGGTGCAGGGCGATGCGTCGCTTTAAGTTAGATTTTCGAAGTTTGGCGATGACTTGTGGTAAACAAACTGTGGTATACCACTCTGAGTTAACCATTCTACGATCTTCAAGTGCAATAGTCGCAACATGGCCAGTTTTTCCAACGAACGTGGCCACCATCTTCTTTGAAGTGCTTCGAGAACAAACGAGTTTAGTCGGCTTTGGCTCGTCTTGAAAGACCCAGATTGTAGATTGTTGTATGAAATCAGGATCGTAGGCATAGATCCAAGATTCGTCATCACTGATGATGTCGTAGACGTGATTTGACTCTCTTCGGTTGAACCTTTGCAGAGTTTTCTTACACCATCTGACGCGGGCCGCCTTGTGATCGTCGGAATGCAGATGCGGTATCCAACGGCAAACTAGCTTTCTCACACCAAGCGCTTCATGCAAGATCTTCTGAATGGTTGTCCCTGAGATGCCTAATAGAGCCTCTATCTCTCGATACGTCACATGACGATCTTCGAGAATTAATTGTCTCACAGCAATGATGTTTTCTTCAGTGAAGGCGGATTTTGGGCGTCCTTCGCGAGATTTGTCACTAACACTAGTATGTCCACGCTGGAATTCTAAATACCAGCGTTCGACAGTCCGCAGACATGGGGCTTCATCACTGAACACAGATATTAGCTCTTTAAAACACTGAAGCCGTGTCAGGCCTCTTCCAAAGTTGTAGAAAATTATTGCACGAACATTTTCCTTAGAAAGATTCATTTTCGTACGTAACTTGACAGATTCAAATCGACGCTGTGCCTAAACAATAGCATTAATCCTAATACTTTTAACTTTTTTGAGATTCAAAATGTAAACACATTCGAATATAGTACAGGTCCAAATTCAAAGTTGCCGGGAAATATGGAAACGACAGAACTTAAAAGGCATGCCTCGTATTATGCTGTTATTACTAACATTGCTCATTAAAATTATAAATAATGAGAAATGTACTTTGTGACACCTGTCATGGGTTTTAAAATTAAGCTTCGAAACCGTTTGATTAGGCCTAATAAATAAATGAAACAAAGTAATCAATTATCAGATTACTGAATACTGGTTTGAAGCGGCTTATACATTTAAATTGGCTTTTTAATAAAAACAGTAGCGTTACCATTTGTTTTTTTCTATATACAAGTAGGTTTTCTGATTATGTCCTTCACAGTACGACCGAGTGAAATGCGCGCATAGAATGAAAAGTCTAAGGGTTTGAACCTACCTTTTTAATTTATAATAATGATATATTTCTGTTTTTAATATAACTTTCAAGTTGCGTATCTCTGTACTGAGCGTTTTAGTGCACTTGACTCCGTTGTGGCAGCTTTGTTGTCTCCAACTTAGTGAACGCTGCCATAGACAAGTGCCTACGTTTTCTGATACTTGGTTGGTCCATTGGGCTGCTTCACTTTCATCCATATACCCGGTTATTATAAGTTTTTTCTGAGTTATGTTTAGGCTTCTAGGGAATCTAGTCGCGTAAATATCAGTACTTGCTTACCCTGCATTGCTTTATTTGTTTCGCCGTAAATAACCTTAGCGTATGTGTTCCGAAGTAAAGGGGATCCCTATCTAAACATATATTCTTTTAATATTATTTGAAAGGTTATTAAAATCTGCACAGTACAGCCGGTGTATCGTCAGTGCCCCTCGAGACCCTCAATAAAAAAGGCATTCACGTATTTATAATTGAAGTCTGTGTAGTGTTTCGATTTCGGAAATCGGAATACTGTATCTCCAAGCACTTAATTGGTTATGGTTGAGGTGTACATGGCCGCCTATTATGACTTACTTGACTTTCCAGTGTCCTAAATGGGGCAGAGGGCTTAGAAAACCAGCCTGATCGGTCCAGGGCAGCTTTCTTTATATCACTCTACGTCATTCCGGCTTCGTTCACACCTGCAATTGTGCTTCGTTTTTGGTGAGCCAATTTTCTTTTGCCTTGAAGATTCCAGTCGAGGGCTTTCTTGGCAATGTGATTTGGATCCCTTCAGAGCGTGTGGCCCCATTTCCACTTTCGGCGTTATATAGACCTGTCAATTGGCACCTCATTGGATAGCTCCCATACTGTTGTCTATTATGATTATAAAGCCTTTATTGCTGGCACCCAGTATAACACTTATTTAAGTAACATAAAAAAACTTAGTTTTAATACATAAATAAAACTTAATCTATTACATCAATTAATCCGTTTTAGGTAATCAGCGTGTCCTGTGACACATAGGCCTCTACCAGCTGCTTCCATTCTTTTCTGATGTTAGCTCTTCTTGTCCAAGTTGTGCCTCCTATTCTCTTTATATCGTCTGCCCATATCTTGCTCTGTCTTCCTATTTTCCTTTTTAAATCGCGTGGTTGCCATTCTGTAATTATTTTTGTCTATTTCAACCTGCTATCTCTCGTCATGTTGTCATATCTCGTGCTGTTGTCTATAGAGAGGCGTTTAATTGTAGAATGTTTAAGCTTTCCTATTGGGTGTATAACTATTAACTATACTCATTTGAGTATTCCACAAACATGTGAGATCTATTTTAAATGGATGATATTTGCTGAGTTTTTCTATTTCTAAAATGAGTATTATGATTTAAATAAATATGTAAATTAAGATTCTCGATTTAATCCCCATCTTTAAATTAGATTGAAATTGTAAGTGCGTTTTTTACGAGGAACATAAATGCCACATAAAAAAGGATGTGTTTTAATTTCTCTCGCCTAACGGCGTTAACAGATTTCTTCTCAAAGAGACCACGATAACTAGTTTTAAAATGTTTGTTTAACCCGATGAATATACATACATACTCGATTTGATTATACTTAGTTGGATTATAGACGACTCATTGGTCTAGTGGTTAGTACCCCTGACTGCGAAACCATGGGTCCCGGGTTCGATCCCCGGCTGAGACGAACATCGATGTGATAAGCATTTGGTGTTGTGCTTAGGTCTTGGGTGTTTAAATATGTATTTATATGTCTATCTATCTATAATATGTATGTATATCCGTTGCCTAGTACCCATAACACAAGCTTCACCAGCTTAGCATGGGACTAGGTCAATTGGTGTGAAATGTCTTTAAAAAAAAAATATGTTGGGTAAATATACACAGATCCTTATGGATCCTTATCCACTATGTGAGCCTTTCTTGTAGAATTATATGTTATGAAGGCCGCTAGCAGTCTATTAGTTTTAATAGTATTATTCTCAGTACTTAACCAAATTATTGGTATTTATCTACCTGTTTATTATAAATTATAACGCACACTCACACAGTTACACACCTTCACACATTACACATTCCCACACACACCTCAACCAATAAATTATTAGTAAATTATCTTGGTTAGTACATGAGGTTTTTAGTATATATGGTGCAATCTGTTTTGGCTTTTTATTTATAATATATAAATTGTAAATATTATCTAAATGTGGATTTACAATAAACTGTTAATTAAAATAAAATAAATTACAAAAATACACATATTTTACATAAATTATTGTTTCTTCTCTTCTTTTAAATATTTTCCATTAGAGTTACCAATTTAAAAAAAATGATATTAAACACTGCATATAAATCTTATCTCCTTAATTTCGTCTTACATTCCTAACAAAATATCTAAACAGTCCTTTGTTTACATAATGTTATAAATCAAACACGCACCGTTAGTCTCAAGGGAGAGGTCATTTATCAATGGCCATAGGCGCCATTGTAAGATCCATTAAGGTTTTAATTGTTATTTTATCGGACTTCGAATCCCAATACAATTAGCGTTATGGAATAAAGAATAGTTTTATTTACGTAGAGAGAAGCATAAACTAGCAGAATATAATCAAAGTTCTATGGTAATTTAAAACATTATTTTTTAGGAAAATTATGGCATCGAAATTTCGTCTGACAAGAATAAGATAAAAAGTACACCCACTGTAATACCGACACATAATAATAAAAAAATTTATATCACAGGGTATGAATTAACGGGCTTTCTGCTAAAAGCTTTGTCTTCCGGACAACCCAGACGAAAAAAAAAACATAATAAAATAGAACCTTGAAACACACAAAGAACTAAAAATTAAATGCAAAAAGTAAAAATAACAAATAGGTTTATCGATAAAATAGTTAATTGTTTCTTAAATGTATATTCTGCGAGATCTGTAACAGGTACGGCATTACCAAATCGTACGTAATATATAGGTACTACATTATACCAAATATCATTCAACATCTGTGCCTTAAATATTATTTTGATAGATGAAATTGTTCTAATATAATAAATTCTACATAATATGCAACCTTGTTCGAAAATGGAAACGTAATATTTAAATTTTATTATCTTCACTGCCAAATATAGTTACTCCATATTTTTGACAGAAACGATAATTCTATAGATTACTGATTTTATTAATAATATCAATTAATGGGCCTATAACACTGCGTGTGATTCTTTTTTTAAAGTTTATTGCCATAGATAAACAATAAATTGTTTAAATCTGTGTTGTTCTGCATCATTTCCTGGTTTTAAGACGATTAAGTCGTCTAAATTATTAATTTCCGGAACAATAAAGATAAAACCTACTCATTCACCACAACAGAGATAGCTTTTAATTACTTTTAAATGCAGATTTATTCGATTGTGTCCATTTACGATGTACAGGTTGTCCTAATAGTTCAGTTTCCATATGCTTACAATAATAACTAAAATATATGAAAAATAGTATATCATTAATGTTTGCTGTTTAAAGTAAAGCTTGAAAAATATCTTAACAAACGTTCAAATCAAATAGATTTTTAAATATATATACTGCGACTGTCACTCCTGAGGTCGTAGGTTCGATCCCCGGCTGCATCAAAATACTTTCTTTCTATGCACATCGTGAGGAAGATACAGGACGCTTATCACCTACTTGCCTATTGACAAATGATCATGAAACAGATACAGAAATCTAAGGCCCAGACCTAAAAAGGTTGTATCGCCGCTGATTCTTTTTATACTATAACGCAATACATTGACTCTCCAGATTACTTAGAGTAAAAACATCTGAGGTCAATGAACTGTCCACAGATTAAAATGTTATTTTGACGTATTCATGTGTGAGTCTGTCATAGTTGATGACTAGAAGTATCACAAACTATAAGTGTAGATACAATCATCAACATCAAATATTATTAAGCACCATGTATAAGATCAAACAAAGAATTTAGGGTTAGATTGATATGTTACAAAGTATATTTTATGCAAATTAGTTATTTAATGGCAACCACACACGATAGAATCATTGTGACCGAGAGGTACTTAAGTAACACGAGACCAACTAATTTAAAAAATCGTTTTTTTAGGTAAAGGGTTTCGATTTTAGTAATTTTACATAAATTATGAATCGGTATGTTATGGATTAAATTACCGGTTTGTTTTCCTTGATTTGGTTAGTTTTAATTTTTTTTTAAATGTGCGTATTTTTATAATGACATCAAAATTAGGTAGGTATATAAGTTTTACCAGTATGGAATTAAAGTGGCTTTATTATAATTATTAAATTATGAAAAAAAAAATAGAATTTTACTTTAACTTGGTGTAATAAATTAATTCCTAATACGATGTTTGTCGTGGTAGCAATAAAATTCACAACTAAATTAGTAGGACAAAATTTACATAAAAATACAGATAATCATTTAAAATTATGAATTTAAGACTCAGCTGTCAAGAATAAAGTAATCATTTGTTATTTACGGTAACGGTATATTATTAGTCCGTTGGTTTATAGATTTTTATTATATTTCAAAAATTAAGTCATTCTGCGATTCTCAAATCGCGCGTTACACCCAGCACTAATTTATTTCTAAGTATGCATTTTTTTATTGAACCATCTCTATATTGATTTGTTTTAACCGTTTTTTAAAGACTTCAAATTGTTTACCAATTCGATGTGTGTGTTCTTTTTTGTTTGAGTTCCGCTACTTACGGGTTCAGTAGTTGGTACATACTCCTCCAAAGAAAAAGAAGTATTTCACATTTTTTTTATTATACGTATACATACGCAATGGAGAAAATGCGGCGACACTGGCAACACAAAATAAGACAAACCTGTAGGATTAGGGGAAGTTCCCCTTTATTTTGGTTGCGCTCTCTATCGAATACATTATTTTTGCTTAATTTAAATATATATATCACATATAAGTTACGAATTAATTTAACCAAATACAGTGTCATCATGTTATTGACTCATGGAATTCTTTACTAACGGAGTCCGAGGTGTGACACTAGTATGAATATAATTAAATTTAATTAATTCTGGTCACTTGTTGTATTCGCGGTACTTTACATTCAACACGAATGTTAATGAGAGTTAAATGTTAATCAACTGTTCAATTGATATTGTGTGCAGGCTCTTACGCTAGTTCTTTAGTCATTTTTTAATTTATACTTTCACTAACTTAAAAGTTATTAAAATAATAAAAAAAATAAAAAATTGACATCTTCTCAAACTGTCCTAAGCAGAAACGGAAAGTATTCTTATTGTACAACAGTAGTTAAATTAAAGAATTGTATGCGTTATGTAGAAATTATTATGTCAAGTAACGTTCATATGTCAAATGGAAGATTAGCTGCAACACGGAATCCTAGTGTGGGGGCTAGTGCACACTGCACTATACTTATTAACTATACATCCTTTTTATATTTAATTTAACATAAACAAATCTTAGGCCAAAATAATATTGACTTATGAGTCAATATTATTTTGGCACATAATCACCACCGCCGGCACCATCATGCCGTTTTGAGACTTTTAAGGGTTTGATTGTTTAGTGAAGCAGCAGCCGCAGCCTTTCCATGAGCCATACAGTTGAAAGAGAAAGAAATTCTTAAGAGATCTTTAAAACAATTACAAAGCTATCAATAATAAAGTATATGTTATTTAAAAAAAAATCTTTGTTACTCTAAATCAGTAATTTCTGTTTCAGTATCAGTGTGGCCGCCTCGCCTGGCAAAAGCCTCCTTCAACTGCATCCACTTCTCTAAATTAAAGAATTCATTCTGAAAGCTAATTTTACGAGTATAAAAATTAATAAGAAACTGGCCACAATTCTAATCAACCAAAAAATTGTACACAAGAACAGAGTGTCTTCCGCTTAATAGAGACTGTAAAAAGTGTTTTTGGACTTACGCTTTTTAAGTAAATTAGCTTAAATTTAAATTACTTATTAGTCATAAGATAGGATATTTAATAAAGTCTTTGTGCAGAGACAGTGTATAAAAAAAACGACGGGTTTCACTCCGGGAGTGCCGGCAGAAGTGAAAACTTGAATATTTACGTTGTGCATTTTTGATATTTTAGAATGGTTAGGGAATAATTTTGCACGAATTGCTTTAATTATCAGTATGAAAGTACAGTCGACTCTCGATAATTTGAAACTCAAGGGACCAGAGATAAATTTCAAATTATCAAGAGTTCAAAATATCAAGTGTTTGAATAACCACGACTGAAGAAAATCAGAATTTGATAAAATTTGTTACTTATTATTTCTATATTCTTATTATGTATAACAATTATTCACCAATTTTTATTTCGAAAAGAAGTCTGTAATCTTTTTTTGAGTGAGTGACTTCAGTTTATCATTGTCCAATGAATTTTCGATAGTGGTGAGAGCTGCAAAGCAATCGTCACTTGTCAGTTGTCACCCATTTATATAAACAATTGACAAGTCTGTGCATGTATGTAAACAAACGACAGGTATGTGCATGATAAACGCTTCAATTTATAGAGAGTAGAGAAGACCGGATTTCAAATTATCGCATGTTGGCGAGCAAGATATTACTTTTTCAACTTCAAATTACCAAAGGGACCAATTATCATTGATTTTATTCAATTTATCGAGTATTCTTCAAGGGACCAGTAAAAAATTCAAATTAACGAGTGTCAATATATCGAGAGTCGACTGTATCATTTATGTGGTAGAATACAGTATTTATTTATTGCGCTGTCGTACACAAACATGACAATTTATATTACATTAAATACGCCGCGCCAGCTGTCTACTCTCCATCCGTCTTACGAATTTTCGATCAGGTCACGTGTCCTGACGAGAGTTTAAAATTTTTTACCCATTCCAAAAAAAGTGTACAACGCCGCTAAAAAAGTTTTCACTTCAAAAATCTAATCTTTACCATTGGGAATATATTACAGTTGGTAATGTTCATTGAAAATCTGTTTTATGAACCCAAAGCATCCCTGATCGCATTCCTGCACGAGCATGCAACATCTCTAAGCCATTCAAATCAAAACAATCAAATGAATGTTAATTATTTATTGTTATGGGTTCACAAACAGTCTTGGTGCGTCACGTAACTCTCCAATAGGGTTGACAATCTTAATTTCTTAATGGATTAATTAATTCATTTATTGAAGTTTACCACATCGTTCATGCTATATCTACGGTAGGTATATGTTACAAGCTATCTTTTCTGACTTGACTATTTTGCTAAACCGATAAAGGTTAAAAAAAAAAAAAAAATACCAGTCATTATTTGCTTACTTGAATTATTTTAAACTTAATAAACGATGCAATAATGCCATTAAATATTGATTATTCATTGAATGTCCATTTTTGTTTAATTGGTTGAACTAATAAGTATAAGTTCAAGTGCACAGGTGCTAATTAAACATGTAAGTTGGCGCCTGGTAGATAGTACTGGTGAAACCAGAGGTGGTGCTTTCCTCGCTCGCAAAAGTATCGTAATACAGCGAGGAAATGCTGCCAGCGTTAAAGGTACACTGCCACGGTGACCAAACTTTTTAAATTTGTTTAAATTTTTTATTTTTCAATTATTTATAAGTAAATTTAATACAATTCTAAGATTATTCTAAACCGTGTGATTTCTCTCGCGTGGAAAGCGTAATACAGATAATCTATGTATTCTGCCGGAAGTGACTTTGTTTTGTAAAGATGATTTGACATATAAATATTAAATTTATTGTGTCTTTGATAAAATCTTTTCATTACTCAACAAACGTGACGCCTGCGAGCTACGTTAATAAAATGTGTTTAATTAGAAACTTAAATGACAAACTATAAGTTTAACTCATGTTAATCAAAGACATCGCTAATTAAACATTTGATTTATTATCTCAGGTGACAACCCTAATCAGGCGGTGTCCGTGCATCTATTTCAAGCGGGCGCTCAGACGCGAGTTAATTAGAAAGAATTGCTTTTATTTCGCGTTTTCACACTTGAGCCAATGATATTAAGACGTGACGCAGGCGGTCATGCGTACGAATTAAAAATATTCTCTAATATATGATGCTCTTGGGACTTAATAATTTCGACTTTATTAGTCTAATTTATAAGTTTGTCTGTTCCTTATAGCCTGGAAAAGCATGTTTCGTTCCTTAATGTAAAGGGTTTTATTGTCTTATTTTTAATGGTACTGCAGTGTTAGCGTAGTGTGTAGTCAACCGGTAGGCCGTTCGAGTCTCCGTTGTGCACTTATTTTTCTATGAGGGAAAAAACATTAGGTCATACGGTGAAGGAACACTTAGTGAGAGAACTAGGATGGCCAAATTTACTGTGTCAGGCACATTTGACTGATTATCTACTAGCCTATAACACAAAATGATTCAAAATATAAATAATTTGAATGACACGGTCTTAAAGCTTAAAAAATCTTCCATACAAAAGTTAATAACTAAATCTATTCTTTATCAACATTGAAAAAATATATGTATTTGATTGATAGAATTTTTATCAAACGTAACAGTACACAATGAAGATGTATATTTGAGTATGCAAGTCGCCAAGCCCCATTTATCATTATACGTTAACAATGACCTCGTTACTCCTACGTTCCGGAAAATTAAAAAAAATACACATAAAATTAATAAACGACCGTTTGAGACATCTTTAATGTATTGCGACGAATATTTTCGGTTATTTATAGAATCTCATATACCTACGCAATAATTAATGTCGGCGGATAATTAATTGTTCATTTGATTGTCAGAATAGTGAATTTAGACGGGTATTGGTAAAGAAAATATGTATTTGACTTCCAAATTATAAACAGCCTTGCGATTCTGTAAACGGCATTCTGATAAACAATAAACTACAAGCTTAACAGAATGCCAAATCGTAAAATGACTGCTTCACGACTGATTTGACCGCAGTGAGAGTTCGAAAAGTGAGTTTCGGAATCGCAAGGCAGGTATGCATCAGTTGCATAGGACTACGAAACATGAATACAGGTAACTAAAAAGGTTATGTTTAAAACAATGGCGCTTCAACACTTTATGTCTGGGCCTCAGATTCTGTATCTGTTTCGTGATGATTTGTTTTTTCTGTTAGGCAAGTAGGTAACTTCTGTGACACACGCCGCTGAGGTATTTGGGTCTAACCATGTTTTCTATCACCGTACGTGCGAGTGTTGCGCACAGGCACAAATAAACTACGACATCAGGGATGAGAGTGCCACGCTGAAGTCACTAGGCCAACACTGCTCCAAAAAAGTAAGAAATATTCAAACATCTTAGAATCCGGCTAAGCAGTTTGGAACTTAAAAAGTCAAAAGTCAAAAATCATTTATTCATATAGATAACACAATGTACACTTATGAACGTCAAAAAAGAAATATTCATTAAATGCTTCTAACTTTACATTTACTGCCAGTTCTCAAATTAAGGGCGTAGAATGGAAGAGAAGAACTGGCAATAAACTCTCCGCCACTCTTTTTAATCGCCAAGTTTTTTGTTTTACACAAGGTTTGTAAGGAGCTTGAGGATTACACCACATGTCATCTTAAGTAATAAATAATTATAAAATAAATTAAATACAAAGTTTGTCCTCTATCAGCAGGAGGCATGGTGAAATAGGAGCACGCACTTACATTCTCGTGGGAACAACACAAAAATACCTAGTCGAAATAACTAACATCACCGCATATACGAATTCAAGTACGAAAAGCGACATGTAACCTAATAATTTACAATATCAACGCGAATGATATTACGACAAGATGAACCCTTATGATCACTAATTAGCCGGATTTGTTAGTTCAATGAGAAGAATTATACCAATCTGTTCCGACCGACAATGCTTAGGGACAATGTGGTTTTTAAACGAATGTAACAATTAATTCGGGACAATTAAAGCTGGACCCGCATTATAAATATCATAGACATAAATCTGAAGCCCCGAATGAGCAGTTGTCATTATTTTTTGTACTGCCATTATTATTTATATGTACAATATACTGTATTATCTTTATATACGTATATATAATTCTTCTGTGAGTGTGTATGTCACTGAACTTCTCTCAAACGACTGGACCGATTTTGATGAATTTTTTTGTGTGTGTTCAAGGGGATCTGGGAATGGTTTAGAATTTAGATTCACAAATCAGCCCGGCAGGTGGCGCTGCAGTCGGTACTTTCATACTTTAATATCCTTATAGCTTGAAATATCATGCAGGACAACGTCTGTGGGGTCCACTAGTACATATATATAATGGAACTATATACAAAAATATAAAGAACAATGACAAGATATATATAAGGCATTTTTATAAACTCGAATTTAGTATTAAAAAAAGTGTTCGTATTGTCTATAAAGTAACACAAAAAAATTACTTAGGTTAAAATTGATTGGGTAAAAATAATATATATAAAACTTAATTTATAACAAATTCTGATAACTATATTTGAATCAAAGGTCTGTTATCGTTTTACTATGAAATAAAAAATGTGTGTGTGTACTAGGTGTACACACGTAAGAAGTGAAACTTCTTTATGACCCTATTTTTCGAAAAATGATCTACTACATATATGCAACTTAACGAAATTGGTTAAATAAAGTTTAACAAAAGGCTTTTATTATCATAGACATGAATACAAAGACAATTATTTCATTTTACCTTATTACTACTAAGAATATTACAGAATTTCATTAATTGTAATAGAATTATTACTATCATTGTTATCGTTATTATATATTTTTGTTATTAATGGCTTCGAATCTATTCGGATCAACCGTGGTAGGGACAAGAAAAAGATGGCGCGTAACCGAAAAACGTGACGATTTGCTACAAAATTTCTCCCATACGTCGATAAAAAATTCATTCTAACGCCGATAAAGAAGTTTGACTTCAAATAGCAACATGGCGCGTAACCGAAAAACGTGACGATTTGCTACACAATTTCTCCCATACGTCGATAAAGAACTTTCATTCCAACGCCGATAAAGAAGTTTGACTTCAAAAAGCAACATGGCGCGTAACCGAAAAATGTGACGCGTAACGAAAAAATGTTACACTAAATTTTTTCCAACCCCGATAAAGAAGTTTCACTTCAAAAACAAAATAGAAAGAACAATAAAACAATTTGTCTTTTTTCATATTTATGTACTTACACAATTTTTGTGTGTATGTATAGTGTATATGTCGGGATTCTAGTATCAATTGTATCTGTGGTAAATCAATACGCATTAACACAATGATTTTATAGCCATTAAAACTCTAATTGACCCCTGGTAAATCTAAATTTACAGCTTTAGGCATCAATGGGTTACACAGATAATTTACGATCTGAAACTCAAATAGGACAACAGCAGTTTTTGATCCATCTTCGTTAGTTTTATTATCGAAATTAAAATTTGATTCATACTTTCGTATTCTTAAGGGCAGAAAAACTATCGATAATAGTATCGATGACGATTTCTGGATTGATGAAATTTGATGGATTATTAAACCAACCAAAGACAATGGTGTAATGGTTGCAGCTTCTTATAAACATTTTGTAAAACAAAAACTTGGCAATTAAAAAGAGTGTCGAAGAGTTTATTGCCAGTTCATCTCTTCCGTTCTACGCCCTTGATTGAGAACTGGCATTAAATGTTAAATTAGAAGCATTTAATATGTATTTCTTTATTGACGTTCATAAGTGTACATTGTGTTACCTAAATGAATAAATAATTTTGAATTTGAATTATACTAACAAATGAAACAGTATTTACAATATTCTTAACCTACATAGTATTAATAATAATATTCCACTGATTCTATTTAAATAGATTTCATCTAGTGGACTTTAAGCTGTATTTTTATATGTGAGAGTTGTCCGGAGACATGTTTAGTGCAGTTTTATTTCCGAACCAATCCGAATTAGGGTCCTACAAGAAAAGAGCGTACAAATTCTTTAAAGCCCGACAACGTAATTGCGAGTCTTCTGGCAATGTGTCCATGAGCGGCGGCGGTATCACTCAATATATAATTAGGTGAGACTCCTGCCCGTTTGCCTCCTAATACCCACTAAATATGAGAGGGAGAGAACTCACGTTACAACTCCATGGATCCCTAATAGAACCATAACACATAAATATCCAATATATATGTAAAAACAATTACGGGATGTCTGCACCAAGATACCTAAGGTTAATGATGGAGCCCTACAGGTTATTGGTGTTTAAGGTGGTGGGACTTTCTCAAAGCTATTGGGCAAGCTTACCACGATATCTATCCAGGATAAAATCCGTTGGATAGATGCACAATGTGGGCAACAGATAGTCAAGAAAGTCAGATTTAGCCAGACGAAATTATACTAATTAACGACTACGACCCGACGTCGCTTCATCTAATTAGGTTAATTAGAACGAGCAGTTTATTAGCTTTAATTAACTCTACCTATTAATGATAATCTCCTAAATTATGAGAATGACATTTCTTTTTTGATATGATGTGATGAAATGATAATTTTCAATTACTTCACTATCCAGAACACCAGTTAAGTCATGACGAAAAGGATCAACGCCAGAGTTCAAAAGCCGTCTAGAACCCATATTTCTAGAGGTGCTGGCAGTGTTAGTAGTAAATTTTATAACACAAAAGACTTGGCGATTTAAAAGAGTGACAGAGAGAGAGGCAATAAACAGTTCTTCTTGGCCTGTATGTATGTAAATTTGTCGTTATTTTTTATAGAACAGGGGGCAAACGGGCAGGACGGGAGGTTCATCTGATGTAAACCGCCATGGGCGGAAGTATACCGCCGCCCTTTGACACTCAAAACGCCAGAGGACTTGCCAGTGCGTTGCCGGCCGAATCGCTTAACGCTCTTTTCCCTAAATCGAATGGGTTCAGGAATGCTTCAGTGTGCAGCTGATTCCACATAGTTGTCGTGTGCGGCAAAAACTGCCTTAAAAACCCTCAGTTGTTGAGCGAGGTTATACGGGAAGTATATTTTGTGTCATCTATATAAATAACATAAATGATATTTATATAGATGAATGATAGGTACTTAGCACTAGGCGAGCTTTCATCTCATATGGACTGTGTCCTTTGAAATAAGCCGCCTAAATAGATATATAAAACATATTTGGTAAATATAGCCTATTTTTATCAGGGATAATGTAGCGCTGTAATGGTGAAAGATTCGAATAGTTAGTTTTTAAGTTACAAACATACAACATAGCACCTTTTTTTTTTTTTAAAGACAATTGACACCAATTGACCGAGTCCCATGCTAAGCTGGTGAAGCTTGTGTTATGGGTACTAGGCAACGGATATACATACATATTATAGATAGATAGATATAAATACATATTTAAACACCCAAGACCTAAGCACAACACAAAATGCTCATTACATCGATGTTCGTCTCAGCCGGGGATCGAACCCGGGATGGGACCCATGGATTCGCAGTCAGGGGTACTAACCACTAGACCAATGAGTGGTCAAACCTGGGTAAGTGAATGCCGTATAATATCTTCTACGTATGGCCAGTCTCAATAGAGGTCAACAGTTGTGGTCGAATGGTCTTGGAGAATACTATTATAGTTGAAGTAATTCAAAAGCAGTCGAATAAAAAAAGATTTTGATATTTTTTGAATGACTTTCATTCGTGAATGTAAAACGTCAATAATGATTTATTGAATAATAAAACCGGGAACCCACTTACTTCAGTGTTTTGTTACATTTTGTGAAAAGCTATAAATCAATTGTGTCAACACTTTCAATTAAAATCGCAAGGTCGAAAATAAAACGCGAACTCATAACTCCGAAATAGATTCTATCTCATTATAACTTTTCATATTTTAAATTTGATTCTTTGTAACTACGCCTTCCACTTCTACGTGAAATTTACATATAACTATTACTGTTGCCCATAAGAACTAAGTACCATTGAACATACAATATCAGATCATCAGACCATTTAATATGTAATTATATTTTAAAAGGAGATAACAACGACTATATTCTTTTGTTACTCTCGCTACAAAAATCGGGTACAGGTCAGCATAGTTCTTAACGATATTTTTAACAATTTCATAAAAGCCGGAATAAAATAATATAATTATTAATTATTATTTGTTAATATAATTCAAAATTCTACCAAATTACTTAAGAATTTTTTTTACGTCAATTTGTGTGGCAGAATATGCGAAAAACAGATAATTCTTGCAAATAAGAAATTATTATTATTATTTTAAAATATCAAATTTGTTATGTTACTAAATTACTTAAATATACAATAAGTAACTACTAATAAAATTGTTTAACTTTTAAGAAACTGTTATTAAATTGTGTGAAACGTCACGTCACGTCAAACATTTTTAACTAATTAAGGCTTATAGTATGTGTAGGATTAAGATCGTTAATCTGTCACATCCAAACTATTTGTATTAAGTACTATTTGTAAGTTTTATAAACTAAAATAGCTGAAGTTTTGGGGTATTTATGTGCACACGTATAATATCTGTATTTCAACTGAAACTTCAAGAATGTTAGTTTACGTCTTCATATTGTAACTATACATTTATGATCTGTACTAATGAAGCGATCGCAAATGAGTATTAAAACAGCATCGTCCATTGACAGTAAAGTTTACAACCAAACATCTGTATCGCATCCGCGCCAATACTGGCTTGAAGCCGGCGCCCGCGCACGTTCGCGCCGCCCGCCCAACAAAAAATAATTAAAACATGACTTGTTCTTAGTGTAAACACGTGACCGCTGTGATGTTCAAATGTTTGAGCTGTCAATAAGTGGGCCGAGGATTTTTTAAATTACCTGCTTCGGCGCATTTCTGTTACGGCCTAGGTATGTATTTGTTTTGTATATTTACTGTACGTAAATTTGAGGCAATCGAGTGTTCAAAGTCCACTTTTAATTACATGTGTTCGAATTTTGAAATATATCTACTGTGCGTTATCGAATAGGTACCTCTTGTTTTTTAAAGCGTAATTATACAAAACATATTGGGATTTACAACTTAACAACCATATCATTTTTATGTACGAATATTCATATCCAAATTGCCAATTGACACGTTTTGTGTAACCAGGTTGAGAAGGTCAAGATCTGACATCGTTTCTTTTAATAATCACAGTGATTCACATGTATATTTTTAATTTGTTAGAAATAGTGCATGAAAAACGACACACTATAAATTTTATTCGTTCATCATCTAAAAAAAACTCTAGATTGTTACATATACTCCAAAGGTTATTTTTAGGATAGTGGTTTTTAGTTTTGTTTACACTAGCTGATGTCTAAGACTTCAGCAACTTACGAGTCATTACAGGATACTACTTATCACAGGACTGAAAAAGAAACTGAAAAATTCATTATACGAATGAAAAAATAACAAGTGCAAACATTAGGGTCTGTTTCACAATGTACAGATAAGTTCTACATAAGTTCCAAATTAGCTATTTATAACTTATTGGTAGTATAAACACTATTGTTGCGTTTCACGACTGTCAGATAGCGCTATTCGTCACATAAAGTCCATCGTAAGTTATGAGTCCGATGAAGTGTCAAATAGCACAATTTATCTTCCAAACAATTTGTGTTGCATAGCTATTTGGTACTTTATCCATACATTGTGAATGACCCTTAATCCTATAAATAACTAACTTTTAATATTTACTCGCTTTCCTCAATTCCCATACAACTATATCAGTCGCCGCATTCTCAGAACATCTAACACGATAACAAGCGGACAAAAACGCAACATCGACATACATATTATCTTTTTAAGCCAGTTTCTCACTTCCAATTTTCTCGGAATGTCAGTAATGAGCTTCACCACACCGCCAGGTCTCGTTGGGCAAACACAGTTGTGTACCCAGCGCACTTCGGTAGCCGGCCACTGTTTACTGTCGACCTGTTAATTAATAACGCGGACGCTGTATGCTCAGCCTTATTACCAGTAAAATCTCACAAGTCACGAACCACTGACATAAACCAGTTCCCTACGGCTACCGTTTTCTAATCACACGGTAATGGATTTGAATAGTTATAGTTATCATTAATTAGGTGAGTTGGCAAATACGCATGAAGAACGTGGTGCGTAAGAAAGGCTTAATACGTTCATAGACAAGCATTAACTGACTGTTTTATGGCGAGTACTAAACTCGTGTGTATTTTGGTTGAATTTCGTCTAGGTTGCGATGAATAGATATGTATGTGGAGAATGTAATGACTGTCTTAGTTTTTATATGTGTTCATCGAAAACCTTTATTACCATACTTTGAGGACTGAATTTTTGATCCATAGTAAATCGTATACAACAACAACTATATACAACAACAATAATCTTTTGGCGATACAACAAAAAGGCGTTTGGTCTCAAATTAACCCGTTACTTTGAAATTTTTGAAATGTTCTTTTGGCGCGTTAGGGAAAAATTATGACAGTAATTTTTTATAATGCGCGCGCACAGCGTCACTATAAACCGACACCCTGAAGTTAGCTATAGTCAACATTTTAGTTTTGAAGTTATACTTCTTTTGGCGCGGTAGGAAAAATGATAAGAGTTATTTTTTTCTATTGTTAGTGTCGTTTTTTCAACAAACGTAGAATAAGATTTTTGAAAAGATCTTTATCTTGTTACGCCAAAGATGTATAACTTCTAACGCGTGTACATAAGTACACACACGTTTTTTTTCATAGACAAGTAGGCGACACTTCTGTGTCTGACATATGTCAGCAATTACACATAGGAAAAAAATCCATCGGTGCACACCCGTGATTCGAACATATACCCCTGGGATAAGGGTCACAAACTTAAGCCACTACGCCAACACAGTTCTGTTGACGTAAGTCATATTAATGTTAGAAAATAATATACCGTTTTGCTGGAATACGTTGAATATCCTTTATAATTATTTAATTACAACCAATTACAAGACCAAAATAAAGTTCATGTCATTAATAGGTTTAAGCGCACTGCGGCATTAATTCTACACCTAAAACCTATTAGTACCACTAATTTGAATACAAAATTCATAGCTACCTCCGATACAATGTTATTTGTCATTACATTGCCCTTCGGCCCAGCGCCCGCGCTCTATAATTACAACTTGGAAAAAAACTCGAAGAAACGCGATGCTAACTAATGGTCTGAAACTAAATTTTAATTAATGTCGTGTTATACGGAATGGAAGTGATTACAAAAATAACACGACAGGTCGGTGTGACTCGGACGCCCATGACAATTTACGACATAGTAATTATATAAGGGTTACGCGTTTTGGAAATTAAAAAGTACACCTTAATCGCGGCTTAATATCTATATGATGGATTAACCTTACATTTTGATGTGGATCGATTTATTTGGCCGGCAGCCAGTAATTATTCTTTATCGCATACGTGTGGGGAACACAATTAGTTATTGATCAGCCCACAATTAAGCCCAATCGATTCTGTTTGTTGAAGTTGAAGGGAATTGTTTTTGTTGGACGTTTAATCGTCCACCGTTTTGTGCCACTAATGGATATTCATTTGATTTTACGTGAATTATTGTTTATTGGTTTTGTTTTTTAAGTGGCGTTTTGTTTAATTTCAATGTTTTAATATTAACTAAAACAATGTTTTTAAAATTTTAACGATGTGAAACGTTTTACATACAACTATTTATGCTCTATCATTTTGACTTGAACAAGTTTTGCTTTACGAATACAAATGCATGAGTCATAAGAAATAATGCCTCAAGTATGTCTTAATATGCCTTGCAATATTAAAATTATTTCCATTCCTCTAACAACCCATCACAAAGTCCCGAGTTCATCATCACAAGTAGTTCACCAAGAAAATGTGTTTTTGAGTTAATAAAGAAAGCTTCAGACAAATTTAATACCTAATCTAAAGGAAGTCTTAGTTGTGTAAAGGTAAATATTCAAAACTGCACACCAAGTTAATCGCTAATGTACCAGGGTCAAAGCAAGACGAGCGAGTAAAAGTAGAGGTATTGTTAGTTAAACTATAAGCATAGACTATAGAGTAATTGGCACAGCGGCCCGAGGCGTCAGCAACACCTCTGGCTCTCAAACAGTTTTAATAATGAGCCGGGCTGAGATCGTGAAACAATAAATTGCGAAGCTCGCAGGCGTCGTGAGCAAGACAGCTATCTGAGCGGGCATTATGCATCGTGGAGGATATCCTATCATCTGCGAGATTGATAGGAGAATAACCCCCTGGCGACTGGATTTGTGAGGTATTCAGGCCGTTTCGTAGTGTTCCGGGTTTTAATTGCGTGGTCATTTTCTTAGGGACGTCAAAAGTAGCACTTGTAGGTACGAATTTATGTATGACTAAAGTCAAAGTCAAAGTCAAATCGTTTATTTCAATTAGACCATCTAAAATGGCACTTTTGAACGTCAAAAAAATATAAAGATGATTCTAGTTGCCCCTTCCAAAAGGTAGTTTCGTGTGGAGAAGAATGGGCAAGAAACTCCACACTTACTCTTTTAAAATAGGTTTACAATATTTTGTTACATTTGTTAAATAATTATATGTGAAGACAATGTACTCTTAGAATAAACTACTATACTAAAAAAGTTAGTATACATGTTCCTCACATATTTACAAATATCGAAACCGTAGAATATTAACATTAAAGAGTAATAAAAAAAAACGATTTGTGAATTTTCAAGTTACTTGGTCATTTGACTAATTTAAAACGCCATACTGTTTTGACGAAGTTTGGTTTCGATATAACATATTCTTACAACTATGAGCTACTTTAAAGTTTAAATATACTATATCAGTACCTTATGTTACATTGGCGTATATTTAATGTCCCAAACAGTAAGCGAACATTCTTAATTTCGCACTTGCATGATTTTAACACTTAAGTGTAACAAGTAGTAAATTCTCAATCCGAATAAATCTCCGAATTTAAATATTTAAATAAAGAACAGTTTATTTGGCTACGTTAACATTAAAAATATATTCAGCCAGTATTATAGGAATATAATTAAAACAAAATGATGAATTCGAATTTCAAAAAGGTAGAACAAACGCGGCAAAATAGGATCCAGATAGCAAAGTGATTAACACAGAAACAAGCTACCTTATCGCCCGATCTTCGAAATAAACTGCTAGCAAGTTTTCCTTAATTAGGAAAGTATGATTAACAAAGAGCAATCACGAAAACAAAAGTCTTATCATTTGGTCCGGAAAGTACATTGCTCATTGGGGAACAAACAAAGAACGTAGAAATTAATAAATTATCACCGAGTATGTTAGGGCTGTTTCTTAATGCGTGTAACATGTTTGTTTATATTAGTTCAGGTTAGTCCGCTCTTCTTAGAAAGTTGCGTGTCACCATTCTAGTAGAACGTAAAAGGGTGATTTTTTTAATGTTCTTAACTAATATTTAATGTAGTAATTCAGTGGCGCCACAACCCTTATTTAACATGGGTTTTGATTTCTGTGTCGGCCTTCTGTGACACACGTGATCGATTTTTGAATCAGGGTTTGAACCCACTACCTAAGGGTTAAGGCTAATGCCGATTTTTTACTTCAATTTTGCCTTGTAAATGTGAATTAAATTTAAGGTAGGTCAGTAGTGTACATGTACCTGTATGCAACATGTGTTATCAAATTGTTTTATATAGCTTATTTTATATAAGCTATATAAAATAAAAGTAAGAGTTGCTCTGCAAATATTAAAATAAAAACTATGTTACTTCTTGTAAAATTCATACGCTTAAGTGAATAATATTCTAAAACGCTTTTACTATAAACATCTATACAACCATTTACGTAGAAAAATTGACTGTTACTACGAAATTGTTACTCTTACTAACTTCTTAAAATTTTCTATATATCCATTCCTAATATACATTACACCTTCCACATCTATATTATATAATCCTAAGGTTTATTAACAAAACCTAAGAGGACATATCGTAGACACATCTTTACTGAGGGTACATCTGCAGCTAATGAATTGCAACGCGCCAATCTTGTCGGAAATATTGGGAATGATAAACTGACACTATTTGTACATTAATGATCCTTCAGACTTGATTTTTGTGAACAGTGCCCCCTATTGAGAGATTCGATAAACAAAACACCTAATTATGTACAACCTCCGTTATTCATATAAAGTGTTTGCTTTAAGTTACATTATTAGCCTCCTCCTTGGTTTCGATGTATTACTTTTAATCTGAGCGATCTGTTGCATTACTTGATAATTTTACAAAGAATAATGCTGTTTCTTAATTGTAGTTCTAGGTGCTGAGATTTATAGAAATATACATGATAAAAAACTTGAGAGGTGTCAAGGGACACCCGGATGGAACGAAGTGCCTTTCGATTAATTTATATGTTAATTGGTATCATAACAGGATGATAGATTTTCTCGACACCAATTTTATATATTAAAGTTTTAAGAGATCTGGAATCTAAAAGAAGAAAAAACATGATGTCTTTGTGCTACGCAGGGATTAAATAGTAAAATAACCTAAATATAAATTAAGTGGCACAATTAATAAGCATATTTCGTATTTCGTGGTTCAGATGTTTTAATTCAGTCTCATCTGGTTCATCTCCTTGTATAAGCTGTTCTCGTTGTGATATTAGTTCACTAATTTTTGTATTCCAAAAATAATTTTCATTTCTTATCGCTACGAAAAAAAGCCAACGAGGTGTTCCCAGGCGGTCACCCATCCAAATACTGACCTCGCCCGATGTTGCTTAACTTCGTTGATCGGACGAGAACCGGTGTATTACAATAGCAAATAGCAAAAGTGTCGTTACAACTTTTCGTCTTAATTTTTTCCGTCTAGCTCCCTTTCGCAACGCGCGATAAGGAACTTCGTTCCAAAAACAGGTATTGAACAAAGACGAAGGACGGGCTGTCTCTATGCTGTAATTAATGATAATTAGTCCAGTAAATCGTTTAAAAAGTCCACTGCAATTTATTATATTAAATAATAAATAATCTATGCACATACAGAGTTCAAGCTTACGTTTTAAAATAAACTCTAAAAGAACCGATTATGAAGAAAACTACATAATTTCTTAAAAAAATAAATTACTATTGCATGAGTGGTATAAGAACACTTTTTGACTGAAGAACTGCAGCGTAGACCCCTTTGCCAGACTTCTAGTGGCTAGTAATATGAAAAATAGGTTCACTATGAAAATAACTGTTAAAGAAACCAAGTAAAACACATCCTTATAATATCTTTTATAAACATCAGTAAGGGCCCACAATCTAACTCATTAAGGGAAATTACCGTAAGTGTGACGGAATCTGATGATTCATTCACCTTCGATTAAGTATACTTAATGACATGAATTTATATACTTATACGTTAATGTCAAATAGCTCTTGTGGCTAAAGCTCTTGACGTAAAACATGGAGGTTCTGGATTCGATTCACGGTGAAGTAATAATTGTTTCGCAATCGAGGAATGTTGACAATTATTCTTCAAATCACAACACTTATGACCTTAAAATAATAATGGTACTCGAATATATACAAACATATTTTATATTTACAATCAGTATTTAAGTAGAAACTATATGTAACATAACGACTCGTTTGTCGCGGATCAAACGTAGGACCTTCAGGTTAAACGTCATCTACCTTAGGACTATATTAGCGGTCCCTATCCCTCTATATATTGGCTAGATCTTCTGATGTAATAATGTCGGAAATTAAACACAGCACTGATTTTACCTAAACTGCGTCACTTCAGAGTTAATTCGGAGTGTTTATAGTCAGACCTTATAAGATCAGTTTAAAAGCTAAAAATGTAAAACTTTTATTCAGTGACGTATTGCAAGCGAATACTTTATTCTCAATGCGTTGTCGTATCCGATACTATCACTGTTATTAAGAAAACAATTATAATAATTGACGTTCTTTGTTTCACACAATACATATTACACGGTGTATCCTGTTCAATGGTATTTGTATTAAAATAAAAATTTACATTTTGCTTATGGAGGATTTTTATTTACATATTCCATATTTATGTAATGTTTTAATGTATATGACATTTAAACGACTTCATGTTTCATTCAGTATATTATTTTAATTAGCGAGAAGATCGTAGACATCTTTTGAATATGTAAATGAGAGTTATTCTTCAAATCAAATTACACTTTTGAAGGTTAATATTTAAAACCCCGTCTTAACGGGTGTGTCTCCACATTTCCTATATAGCTGAGAAGTTCGTATTTATGGTTGAGAATAGTAAGTAACTATATAGTAAAAAAGCAGTGTTGGCCTAGTGGCTTCAGCGTGTGACTTTTATCCGTATAAATTTTTGAACGAATTTGCTAAGTCCCAACTCTAGGTTTCACAGTTCATACCACAAAATACAGACACAGAACGCAGACACTACACTAATCTAAGGCCAAGACGCAAGAGATATCGAACATACTGTTTAAAGAAATACAAAACACACAAAAATTTATATTTCACTGAGTTGTATTAATTTGTTCACTATATTGCACCAATCATCACTTTAAATATTTCCCTCGCAGGCTTTCTATGTTGGCGTGAAACTTCGAGATGTTTAATCTAATAATGGTCGTCCCTGATTACATTTCTTGTACTTTCTTTTGTGTTTATAATTTATATTTAATGATCAACTTAATAGCAGTAGATTAGACCAATCTCGACCAGTATAGCTAGAGCCCTCATTCCATTGAATTGAGTTTGGTTTTCTTAGGAATGTGTGTCGTAGACGGGTCTGAGGAAGTAGTTATGCGTACACGTTAATTTTAGATTAAGAGGCTTTCATGTTATTACGAAATAATTTGTTCATTGTATGTTAAGTTTTATTCGAAACGAAATGACGCTTATGACAATAGCTTTTGTATTAAGATCAAAATTACGTATAAAATACATGAACATGTGGCAACGTGTCATCTATTAATGGACAGCGAGCTTAAAATTTCAATTATGTGTTAGTAGATCAATGAGATAAGGTTTAGTTGCTAACGATAAACGTGGCATGTCAAAGACGTGAGTTCGACACCCGGTAAAATAATTGTTGCTGGTAAAAGAAGTGTGATATGCAACACTACTAACTACTAACTTTAGTTAATTAGCATCACTGTTTAATTAATAGATCAATTTAATAAACAGTCGTTATAATCTTAATTTAAAATCTACTTTATTAACATTAAATATAGCGGAAAGCATTAAAATTTAACGCGTGTCAAATAATAGTGACAATGAAAAATTTTATGACACATTTTAAAATTCGGCCGAGTATATTTCATAAACACACTTAATTCTGTCGTCAGTCAGGTGGTCGTTATAAAAACAGCTGTAAACATTTTAGTTTCAGCAGAGAAATAATCCGCAGAGCGCAATTAAACATATAAAAATGTCTCAAAATAAACCTGGAAACGTAACAAGAAAAGTAATAACATTAAAACTTATAGAGTGGGGCAGATGTGCCAATATTCTATTATTACTAGCTTTTCATCGCGAACGGCGCAAACATTCCACTATTTCTATCTAAGATGAATCATTAAATAATAAAATCTAAAGCATACTTAATGCGCAGCACTCGCGCTGATCTCGCACTCACACACGCGCAGTAATCAGTAGATTCAGACCTCTCGTTATTTCTCAATCGCACACAAAAATAAATGTAATACATCAATGGACGAACTAATTGAGAACGCGTAAACATACGTCAATGTGTTTGTTACCATTTTAACAATGTTCGTGATTCGAGCCAGCTTATTAGAATCACTTTAACAAAAATATAATCCAATTAGCTGCGATGTTTGGAGATGAAATTGGAACGAGTTCGATCTGATGAATTGCAGCGATAAATTAGGGTGTTCTAGTTAGTGCTATCATTGATTCCTAGCGTTTTGTCGTGCTAAGTGAAGTCAGTTAATGAGTGCGAGTTATTAGCATCGCTGCAGTATCGTTTGATGCATCAACCGCTACTTTGTTACTGTTGGCGGGATCGTCAAGATTATTTGCAGGCGTAAATTAGGTTCACGTGCATTTTAATGCATCCTGCAAGTGTTAGTGTTCTACTTCGATAATCTACGATTTGCGTATGGATCAGGAGATGAATCACGCCTAATGTACCGTTCTATTGTTAGAATGCATACTAGAATCTGTTATTAATTAGATGTTGTGAAATCTTAGCAATATATTGTATGATATCTTTAAGACGTTCGGTTAATGATTGCTGCATGCGGTGGTACAGGAATGAAGATTAGAACAATTGTTTATTGTGTTGAACGGATTCTTGTAACCAGGGATGATATATTTTTAAATTATTTATTTTTCTCATTGTTAATACGTGTTTTAGTTTGATTATTCTGGAATAGATTTAGAAATTGGCGCCCTACGCCGCCCAAGCAAATGTTAATTAGCATGGTAAAAACCAACTAGATTATAACTGAATAAGGATATATAACTAAAGATAGTATATTACTAAAAAAACATGAAACCACTGAATTTATACATCAGAGCAACACATTAAATTTGATCGATCAGGGCTATATTTTTCCTGTTTACCAAATATTTAAGTAACGGCCATAAGTCAGACAGTAAAATAATTCAAATGTGAAATTTCATGAACGCTCATAATGAACTTGGCAGACGACCAAAAAACGTCTTATTTTCGATGTGGAATCTGGACCAATTTTTATTGCAACTCTTTGGAAATACTACGACCCTCTCAATGAGTGATCACCCAAAGATCATAGACAAATACGGCTGTGGAGGTGAGAATTTTAAACTTACAAAAATTTTAAACATTTTGTTTACGTTAGTATAGTCTTAGTGAATTTTAGGAAAATAGCACTTGCAAATAATCCAACAACACGAAGATGCTAAATACATTTTATGAGTTCTAAATCTCTCGAACAGATAATCTATATGAAAATTTATTAATCAAAGGATTACTACTGAGATCAAGAATTTTAATAGACTATCGCCATAGACTTAGGTGTCGAATATATTGTTCAATAATTCTTCAAGTTTATTTGAATTCTTCAATGCTATTACGTCAGCTACTTACAATATCTTTACCAAAAGGTAGTTTCAAATCTCATAAGATTTATTCCTGTGACTGCGTTTTATTACTGTTCATCTGCACTCATTTATAGACTTAGATATTCTTTTACGATTCAAAGCTCTGTTTATTTTCGTTTTTAATTACTTCTTGCGTAGGCAGTTGGAAATGACAAAGCATTTGACCTAGTATACTTTTGAATAAAAGCTTTAATAAAACTCTTCGCTATTTCGATATGATTTTATAGCTGCACTGGTTGGCAAGGAATGATCGTAAATAGATAATACTTTCTATAAAAAACTGATCGTATTGAATGTTGTGTAAATAACAAGAGGGTTTATAAGAGTAGTGCTGGCATGTCGATGTGTAATAAATTCGGGAATCTTCATTTCGTTTAATCAATTGGATACAAATTTTAATAACTATTTCTTTTTTATTCAAGTTAACAATATTATTTAAAATTGATAATGACTTTTTATTTAACTTTGTCATAATCTTTGTCTGATGTCAATTGTCTTTACTTTAAGTTATTTTTTTATCTTTAGATCACAGACCTTAAAAATATGAATTAATTGAATACTGCTGTAACAGATCAATGTATGAGACACAAAATACTTTCAGATTTTGGCTTAACAGTCTCTTCTTTCTATCAGGCATCAAACTAAAAATTACATGTACCCATGTGATCCACTGAACAAAAGAGATTCTGTGAGAATATTGAAAAAGGAAGTGCACACAAAACCGCTAATCAATGAATGGAGTTAATATTGTGGTTTCAATCTCGCTGACTCAGTATCGATGCGTTCGCGTAACGACCGTCGGATGCGTCGAAGTGTTCCAGAGAGATTGTAAATATTTCTCTGTTTCACTACTGACTAAAATAGAATAGAACGCGTGTTTCTAAATCCCCTTTGAAGATTACACACGCCGGCATTAGCTCTGGCAAATTACCCTCTAACAAAGATTGTATTAATTACGCGTTCTCGATAGCTCAATGTAAATACTATTTAAAATTAGAATTCGGCAAGCGTGTGCGCAGCATTTCGACGCCTTATATCTGTCACTATTATTTGGAATCTATCAGGTATTTGTTATCGTAATGAGATTAATCGCTACTGACACCGATCGTATGTTTAAGAGTTTTCGGTAGTTTGGTTTAAGTATGCTGTCATTGTAAATAGTAACCACTGTGGTTTATAAAAGTGAATTGTAAAATACTTGTTATATTTGATTTTCTACTAGGAATATACAAATAAATAAATACCAGTGGCCCTACAACAACTACTTTATAGGTCTGGGCGTCAGATTTATGTGTCTGTTTCATGACGACAACTGACAAGTGAAGTCGATGGCGGGTGTCAGGCACAGCTGATCACCTACTTGCCTATTACATTGACAAATTATCGGATTTCTAAATTTGATAAATCAATACTTAGTATTTGGCACATAAGCCATAGCTAAGTTCGTAATGCGTATTATCTAGCGACTAGCAGTCATCAATCGGGCACCTACAGACGGCTGTACGCCATCCACTAAGTATTCAACACTGAATATTGTTCTATTAAATGTTTTAAGTAACGATTATAGTAACTTATTAGTATGAAGCTAATATGCATGATTGTTAACAGAAATTTGTAGTTTTATAATTCCATCTTTCGCTTTGCCCTTGCGATGTTAAAAAATCAGTGACGCTACAACCTTTTAGGTCTGGGCATCAGATTTCTGTATCTGTTTCATGATCATTTGCCAATCTTATTAGCAAGCCAAGATCAGCCCGTCCCTGACACACACTGTCGACTTTTTCGCTTTCCTCACGATGTCTTTCTTCACCGTGCGAGCGAGTAGGAAATGCGCGCATAGAAAGAAAATCCATTAGCCGCATCGAACCTACGACCTCATTGATAAGAGTCGCACGCTGAAGCCACAAGGCCAACACTGCAGCATTGCGATATTTATAAATACTTTTAAAATTGGTTATTGTTTTCAAATATAAATTTAATGTAGACCGAGGGTGTTTACTGCAAATTAAAAAAATACTATATATACTTTCGATTGTATGTATATAACAATAGCGATTAAAGCGAATCAAAATTCGGCATTACACTCATTTTGTGAAGATAACCAAAATTACATATTATTAAGTAACATCAACACGCGGTAACAAAAGATAAACAGCCTAAATTAAGGAGTAGACCATTATAATACATTTTGCTTAATTCTTGCGTTATTTGGACGCCGGTGGGTTATCTCTGTCTTAATCTGATCAAAAGAGCTGATTGTTTCGTTCTTTGTACCTGCTGTTTTATTGCATACTTGGCTTTGTTCGACAGTGTTCACGCTTAAGATCTTATTTATCAACGCATTCTGATAAGATGGTAATCGGAAACCAGATATTAGTAATAATTAAGAGATAAATTAAGTTTTTTCTAAGCCTTTTATGATTTAATTACATTCATAATAGAACAAACTAAGCGAGCGATTTCCAAACTTGAGTTTATGCGTTTGAGCCTCGGCTGTGAACCGATATTATTGTAAAATATATTAACACTTGGAGCAGTCTTGGCCTTGTGGTTTCAGCGTGCGACTCTCATCCCTGAGGTCGTAGGTTCGATCCCCGGCTGTGCACCAATGTACTTTGTTTCTATGTGCGCATTTAACATTAGCTCGAACGATGAAGGAAAACATCGTGAGCAAACCGACATATCTTAGACCAAAAAGGCGACGGCGTGTGTCAGGCTGATCACCTTCTTGCCTTTTATTTATATTAACACTTGCCTGTTGTGTTAAGGAATATATCGTTAGAAACGGACATATCTTAGAATCGAAGTGGAACGCTTATGACTTGACTTAATGTCCTATGGCTATCAGATAAAGCAGTGGGCATCCAGCGTAGAAATCCAGCCTGTTCGGTCCTGGGCAGCTCTCTTAATTTCACTCCACTTCATTCCAGCTTCCTTCTCTTCTACAATGATGCTTCGTTGCCAGGTCTGTTTTGGGTGGCTAAAGAACACCTATAATAACAATTATAATTTAAGAACTATTTTTATTGCAGGCGACATTGAATTGGTGTTGCTATGATTTATGTTTAAAAATTAACGACGTGTCAAAACTAAAACTCCCGGAAATGGGTGGATCTAAATAATCCAATTCAAACTACATTTGCATTAATAAGTGCCATTACAAAATCCAGATCGGCTCAATCGTATTTCTGATAACCCAAAATTACCGGTCAAAACCGGGTATTAACCACACAAAAAGTAATAAAACAGCGTGAAATGGTACGAGAGCAATACGATTATCAGATGGAGGTGCGAAGCGAGTTTCGATGTTTATCTAGGTATAAAGAATTATACTTATAAAAACACTCATTAGCAGTCATTAAACATCACATTTGAAAGGATATGGAGTATGGGCACGTGGGTGAAATTAGGGGTGGATTTTGTTTATCACCTATTGTTTGGGCAATGAATTATATGGTGCTTTTTTTGTATAAATTTACTTACATCTCTTTCCTAACACGGATTAGACTTTAGACTTGTATGTACTTTAGTTTGCTGGACTATATTTCATGGGATGCCGAACCACGTGGTGCCACAGGCTACAAAACTGTGCAATTTTTATTTCATACTTTTTTTTTAAATATAAGTCTTTATCTTGCAATCAGTCAGCTAGACTATGAGCAGATGTGTTGAGAGCTGTTAGACGTTCAGAGCAAAATCTCCATCGAGACTGCTCCTCTCTTCCAACCGTGTCTATCAAGACTTAGGATTTGTCGCCTTTTAAGCCTATTTATTAGGTGGTTAGTTGCGTGGCAAGCTTATTAGGATGCATTTCTAGCCTTTTTCTGTATTTCTTACTCCAGGTCTTGATCTCCTCTTTAACAGTCCTGATATTATTATTATATTATTTCATACTTAAAGTTGCTAAACTATCCATTCGCATAGATCCTCCAGGTACATTCTGTGTTTGGGGTGTGTCACGGGCAATTAAACTTTTGTCCAGAGCCTCTGCTCTAGTTTCCACCTAGATGCACCATACGCTGAACAGTACAGTAGCATGTCCAGCGATTTTTGTTAGTTATAATTATATGTTGCTCTCTGTCATCGGGTAAGGCATTAGGAAATAATATGCAAAGCAATGCTTTCATGACACTTGGCCAGGTGGAACATTTATTTATAGTTTGAATATTTAACTATATTTCTATCCAGCACACAAATATACAGTATAATTAAAAATGAATAAATAGGACATTAAAACAAATTTAAAAAGTTTTGTCCCTTTAAGAATAATAATCAGTGGCACTACATCCTCTTTAGGTCTTGGCCTCCGATTTCTGAATCTGTTTCATCATAAGTTTTAAAATCTAATAGGCAAGTACGTGATCAGCCTCCAGTGCCTGACTCACGCCGTCGACTTTTTGGGTCTAAGACATGTCGGTTTCCTCACGTTGTTTTCCTTCACCGTTCGAGCAAATGTTAAATGCGCACATAGAAAGTCCATTGGTGCACAGCCGGGGATCGAACCTACGACCTCAGGTATGAGAGTCGCACGCTGAAGCCACTAGGCCAACACTGCTCAGTGTAGTTTGTCCCTTTAATACTGTCAGCATTTCCTCGCTGTAAAAAACTGAAATTATTATTTTTTAATAATTAGTGAATCGGCTTTACATATTATTAGATGCATTACTTAAAATATTAAGTTTTCTTTACACTATTGGAACAGTCACGGAAATAATTTTACTTAATAATAAAGCCTTAAGCGACTAAACTACGTGGCATGGTTTTAATTTATAGTTTTAAACTAGTTAAATGAAATGAACCAACATCAAAGAGTAAAGATATAATTTCCAAGTACAATAGCAATTCTTTCGTATAAAATCATATAATTATAATATCTTTAACAAAGGAACGCCAACACTCGTGCCGGTTTTGTAAACCGCACGAAAAGAGCTCTAATTAGAAAATACAATTAAACCACAACAAAACGTTGCTTTCATATTCTTTCTGTAAGTGGGTACTTGAGGTTGAAAATTAATTCGGAGATAATGAGGGTTGTATACTGGGTTTATTAACTAGTTGATGTATGAACTTGTTCATTTAAAGGAGTCGTGATTAGTAATATAAGTGTAACGCTTTAAGAGTATAACTCACCTTGATGATTGTATCAAATTAAAGAGGGTAGTCGCTGGACTGTGTCTATCTGCGCTTATACATTTCACGCACTCACCGTTTTCAGCAATTTTTTAAGTACATTACCGTTCACAGATGATGTAAACATATCTAATTTCTCTTTTAATCGTTTCGAGAATAATCCGTCTCATTCTCATCTCTCATCTATCTCTTTCACTTAAAATAATTAAATCAACTTCTTCTATCTTGCAACTAAAAACGGTGCCAATATCTACTCAAATAATATTCATGAAACTTCGACGACTGTTTCCTAAGTCTCCGTGTATATGATTATTATGATCAATTGGACTTTAATTTTTTGAGAATTATGTGGATACTCAAACATACATATGTACTTATAAAAGCACACGCGAAGCCTAAATATTTAATCACAATATTTTTTTGACAATATCACATACATAAAGTTAAAACCTTTTTTTTAGAGACATATATAATATATCTGACATCCTCGTAAAGTTTATAAATGTTTTATATTTAAACATCGGTCTTAGTGATTGTTTTAAAAGCATACGTTTAAACGTGAAACAAAGTGAAGTAATTCTGAAGACGAAAATATGACAAGTTTGAAACTCACAAGTAACACATCACACAAAACATTCATTTAATCAATATTTTTATCTCCAACATCAAAAACACTTAACTGTACTTCCAAGCTATTACACCCTAAAGTCATTGAAGGGTATAAATGGCCCTAATTAAATACAATAAAATGTAAAATAGACAATAAAACAAACAAATTATAAATGCATTAAGTAATCGTTGCTGCTTAAAAATTCTATTGTAATATATCAAGAAAGCTGCATTCCCCTTTCTCTAGTAATTTATACAATTATATCTTTGCACTCCTATTGTATACCTTTATAATTTTCATCTTTATGTTAAGGAGATAAGGTCTAAAATTAAAGCTGGTTTTTCATATTTGTTTTGGAAGGTTGGTAATTATAATTGGCGTTAAGTGTCTGTTAAGTTAGAACATAGGTAGATAAACATCTATATCATGTGTGTAATTGTCTTACAACAGCAAAATGGTAACGATTTTTATAATTATACGCAATACGTACAATTATATGCCTGAGTTAAAATATATTTAAAGCTAATAAAACGGTTAATTTAATGTTATATGTTTATTCTGCAGTAGACAAGCAAAGGGAATTGATTTTTGAGATAAAAACACACTCACACACTTACACACCCTAACACATTACACATTTGTACATACACTTCAACCAATAAATTATTAGTAAATTGTCTTGGTAAAAATATTATGTTCTTCGTATATATGTTTTCGTCTTGGCTATATTTTTATTGTAAATATATATTTTGACAAAAATTAGGATATGAAGACATACTTAGTTTTCTTTAAAATAACCACAGACTAGAAAGTCTGACACCCAGTATGGCCGATTTACATTATCTTAGTGTTTAGGAGAGTGCTTTAGTACAACTTGAAAGGCAAGTTCTTTAGCGTAGCGTTTACTAAAGCAAGTAGCGTTTACATGTTTCAGCTAAAGTACTATCCTAAAGCACTCTCCTAAACACTAAGATAATGTAAATCGGCCTTTAGATCGACTAAAAAACAAAAGAAGCGTAGTTAAAAGTCAGGCAAACATAAAAAGAACATGACTCTCAGTATAATATAGCATTCACACAAATTAATACTTAATGAAGGCGCATTTATTACTCAAATCTTAATATAGAAATTACGTGTCACGTTGTTTGTCCGCTATGGACTCCTAAACTACCGAACCGATTTCAATCAAATTTGCACACCGTGTGTAGTTTGATCCAACTTAAAAGATAGGATAGCTTACATCTCAATTTATACCCGCAATATTATTTTATTGCAAAATGTTTGTTTATTATTTGATAGTCACAATTCTAACAGATGGCGCTGTGTTGAATGTACCAACATTTCACATAAGCTACAATTTAATGACATAACCACCAAAAGCATGGTGGTCCCCATGTCGGGTGTTCTCCTACCGTTTCCCTTGAATAGTGTACTACTATGTAATATACCAAAAACCTTAGCCACAGCAACACTTGGCCGGTCAGCTAGTATTACATAAAATATTTTGTATCAAAACGTATAGTGATACAGTCTTCCAATTACAAACGAATATATTGTCTTTTTCATTTTATAAATAAAAACATAAGACAAATAAAAACACGGAGGTATAGAAATAATAACACTTATCAATGCAACGAGAATTAGGTTAAATGTACACACGGTCCCCTTTCTTTGTCTTTCTATACAATTTGCAGTCCTTTAATATATTTCTATAGTACTGTTTCAATTAAAGGTGAATTAAATGAGCACGTGTAACCGAACAAAGATAATTACGAGCTTAAAAGAGCCAAATAGATCGAGGTCATACACGTGGTTTGATGACGTCTTAAATTCACGGATTCAAATAGGAAATGATGCAAGGTTACATGTTCAGTATATAATTACTACCTGGTGTAATGTTGGGTCGTAGGGGTTTTTGAAGTTATACTTCTTTAGGCGCGTTATGAAAAATTTATGAGAGTGAAACTTTTCCGATGCGCGCGCACCGTGACACAAAATTATCAGTATGGGCGCCGAGCGTGCGCGAGCGAGAAGGGAATAAGACAATCTACAAGTAAAAAGAAATAGAATATGCGTGACGTTAGCAGCTATGCCAAGAATTTTGAATGACCATAATGACATTAGTAGTACCTTTTAAACAAATAAAGGAGTTTTAATTATTTTTTCAAAAAATTTAGCAATGCCTAGTTATTAAAATGAATTAATAATATAATAAAATAATAAATAATTATTATTATTAATATCAATTAATAATTGAATAATATACTAAATATTAAATATTGATAAATTATTAACGCATATTATTATTAATTATTTAATATTAAAAAAAAATAAAGAAAGCCAAAGAAGTAAAACTTCTTACGCGTGTACATAAGTACATGCACCATTATTTTATTAGTAGCCATAGAGTTTGTGTTCATATAGGAGAGGCGGAGAGCTTCTTACAGATCTTGTCGGTTCTAGGCTCTTTGAGAATTATACATGTGAATTTAGAGTCATTTCTATTGCGTCAGTGTACAAGGTGGAACCTATATAAACAAATAATATTTTCATGTATGAATTAAGTACATCAAAACGCATACGTTGATTAATCATTTCTGTGTGGATTTTTTAGTATATTAGTGTCTTTTATGGAGGGTTTCAGTTCGTTTGCAAGAGAAAAATGTCTTCCCTATTTGATGATTCAGATTAAATCCGTTATATTTAAAGAAATTGATTCCATATTCTTCATGAGTTCATTTTATATGGCATTGTATTTACATAAGTCAATTTAAACCTAAATTAAGACAAGTAAAAATACCAATTAAATAGATATTTGAGAATCATAGTAAAAGGGGTAAAAAAGGCTTACAAAATGCTTGTTCCGTTATAACTAGGCTGTCTTCGGGTACCGTTTAAAAACTCGAGTTCACACAAATTATCCGTTCACCTTATTCGTAAAGTGCTTAAATTCAATTGTGAGTTTTATTTGGCACACAATTACTGTTTTGGTTGACAGTCAAAATAATGGCCCTGACCTCACTGACATCCATAATGATTGCTTTTAATACCGTGAAATATCCCCTTACATATTTAAAGATTAAAAATTAGGATACATTACGGTTAATGAACAGATTTAATATATATATTAATTTAAAGCTTGCATAAAATAAAGAAACATTTTAAATCTTTTAGTAGGTTTTGATAAAACATATGTACCTACGTCTTGTCATCTACATATAAATAATTTAATGTATTTAGACATAGACATAATATTGATTACTAACAAAAACACACAAAATAACAATAATTAAAGAATAGAATAAAAAATATAAAGAGATATCAAAAAAAATGTTTTTCCCTTTTCTGTTCGTTTCATTCGTGTGTAATGAGTGTGTGCTGTGGTTGTAATTGGCCCTGGCTCAGCATTATGCCGAGGAGCAGAATATTCCACAGCGCTGCCTTGCGATTCTGTAACTCACTTTTCAAACTCACACAGCGGTTTTCACAGCGGCGGTCTTGCACCTGATAAACAATAAACTACAAGGAGGGACCTTATCAGAATGCCAAATCATAAAATGACTGCTTCACGACAGATTTGAGCGCGACCGCCGATGCAAAAACCGCTGTGTGAGTACGAAAAGTGAGTAACAGAATCGCAAGGCTGGTCATTCTGCCAGAGACCACAGCCGCTAGTTTGCATGTTTGTATTTATTTATACAATAAATACATTAAATTAATACTGAAAGAAAGTAGTCTTAACATAGGCACATTATCGTAATTTATGCTTAAAGAAAATACTCGTAGTGATTGTATCTCGCGAAAACAGCCTCTTGTTTTAATTAAAATACCGTTTTAAGTATGTCAATCAGCTATCAATCATGAGTTATTATTTCAGTTATTAAAATAATTACATAACATTATTTTAGTAGCAGGCTAACGTTATTATTCTTTTGTTATTTTGACACAGGAAATTGTTAAAGCAATTAAGCGGTGCACGGGTTCTGCTATTATCTCCGAGTGACGTGTTAATGTCGAATGGGTAGTGATGTGCTTTCAACAGTGGGACAATTATTCTGAAATTATAATATATAAAATAATATTTATATAAAAAAACAATATTTATATAATAGCAAAAAAATCCTTTATTCGTAATGTCTATGTTCATACATTTGATATTTATTTTGTTTAAATGATATAGTAGCTAAACTAAATCACAATAAAACTAGGAATAATTTACAAATATCAATATAATAAACAGAATTAGTTTTACTGTAATAATATTTAATAATTGCTTAAAACATTTAAATGTTTCACAGTCAGTTAAAATTACAATTAACTGTTACAACCTTTGATAAACACGAAGATAACATTTTTAATTTCATGTAGCTGTCAGTAAATTAGATTTTATCTTTAATCGTTTTCGTAATTAATTCGATCGCGCGTCACTAGACGTCTCAAAACCGATAATTTTCAATCAGAGTCACCCAACTCCTGGTCACTATGCACTTTCTATCACTATGGACTTAATACATTGGTGAAATCATTCATTAGCTTTAAGGGAATTAATACTTTATGATTTGTTATTAAAGTACATTTTCGTATATTTGATTAGTTATTCAAAATTAGACAAACGGTTGCGTGGCTCCTGTACTTACGGTCTAATTTCTTAGCGGTTATTATTGTTTCTCATGATTAAATTTCTTTTTTGTTCGTATTGAAATTGTTTTGTTTGGTATATCACATAAGGCTTTCACACGGTGCAAGAAGTGTATATTAAAGCCTTAAGTAAGCTATCTAGTCTGTTAGTTTTAGTTCAAGAGTGCTTAATCATAAGAGGTGTCTCCTAATTTTTTATTAAAAAAAACGTAAACTTCTTACCTGTTAACCTATTACATACCTTTTTACCATTTCAAAGTCAAAGTAAAAGTAAAAAATCATTTATTCATATAGGTAACACAATGTACACTTATGAACGTAAAAATAGAAATATACATTAAATTTTACATTTACTGCCAGTCATCAAATCAAGGGCGTAGAATCGAAGAGAAGAACTGGCAAATAGTCTCTCCGCCACTCTTTTTAATTTAGAACTTGTACGAATAATGCCTGATCACTAGCACAAGCAAAGAACCAATAATAATGCATTTGCAATTCACTGAATAATAACAGTTTTTCTTAATTCTACACAAATCAGTTTCTAAACGGGTTACCAGATTTACGAATTAAACTTTTAAATCAAACCACAAACTTTATACAACTTGGTAACAATAAAAAAAACAATTTGATTACATTTCTCGTAGTCATTCCGTCAATTGCTCCCGGCGCGTTAATTTCATTCCTTTTTATTCGCCCGTGTAATTAAAGGCGGGTAGGTGTAAAAAAGTTAAAGTAATGACATTTTAATTGTGTACATGATTACGTCGTTGGTCTGTCTGTCACATGGCATCATCCTGTTATTACGAATAATTGCATTACGCTTCGTTACAGAAGGAAAAATGAAAAAAAAAATGGGAAAAAACATGAACTTTAATTGGCATTCATTTGTTCACGCCTGACACGTGGACGTTCTCACGGTGTTTTATTGAACGTATTGTTTAGGATTTGCAGTTTATAAGGAAGTTAATATTATTTATTTTTCAGTCAAATGAATAGAAGTGAATTCCATAGATACTCTAGACCACACATGTCATTGATGCTACAACTCTTCTTTAACGGAAAAAATCTAATGGGTCCAGTTTCTTGTAGTTGGAGCTTGGTTTTCACCATCTTTATCGGCGTCTTTCCAGTGATATCTCTTTTTACTTCATAGACTTGCACTGGTACTCTTTAACTCCAAATAGCGATGTTTATCGTGCGTTTCGAAGCCTACGTCATATGGGGATATTGAAAGAATTATATCGAAATTGCATACAATTGGGTCCGCTATCGCTATAGGGAGTTACAATTACGCTACAGGATACGATTGACGCGTAGGGTGTTTAAACACTCAGAACATTAGACTAGTTCATTAAGTTACTAAAAGAAGAACATAATCGAACATTAAATTGCCAATTTAATCAAATACCTCAATAAAATACCAGCGACCCAAATTCACACGGACGGCTGGCTTTTTAATACAAGATAAATATATCCCTTGTTACTTAGAGATAAGCGTTCTAGTTATTTTAGTTTATATAGATATTAGATACCTACGACTATCATCAAGTGCATTCACTCAACGCCATAATAATTTACGTAAATATATTTTATATAATTAGTAATGGCGGTTAGACCTAATTTTCTCAATAACCCTTTTATATAATAAAAATTATAGGTTCACACATAATTGTGTCATTTTAACGACATGTGTCTCGACTAACGACTTGCGGTGAGAAAATTATAACTTTAAGGCTCTATTGTACGTTATGTATTGTTTATGAAGCTCATCATGATTGAAGTAGACGGAATCTTCGAATAACAGTTATACAAAAAACCTGTGATGTTTTTGGCCCTACGGAAATAGGTACTCTAGAACGTCAATTAAACTTAAATCTAGTCGAGCTGTAAAGACCAGATTGTGACTTAGGAATAAAGATTGTGACTTAGGAATAAAAGTATGGACTAGTATTGCAATTTTCACCTACCTAAGATGTTCATTCTATGAAAAATTCAATAGATTAGTAATTTTATTATATAGTCTTTATGTATCTATTAAAAAATTATGTTATCTATCTAAAAACATAGATCAAAATCTTCTTGAAAAGAGGTTGTTGCGTTCTTTGAAAATTCGTTAGAACGGCATTCGAAATTTAAATTGTGGTCGTAAGTAACAAAAAGGATCTCGTATTTAGTTTTAAAATAACTCTCATGTTTTGTAACGCAAAAGTTTTTATAACTTCCGTAACTTATTCTGTCCAGTAATGAGTTCACAGACAATAAATGACCATAGACAAGACTAATTCGGAAACTTTATATATTTTCCTAGTTCTCGTCGCGGCTATTAATATGAAACAGTGTTTAATATCTGACATCTGTTACAAAAACTTTTATTATAAGACTAATCCATTGCACACAACCCCACTGGTAACGCACACATAAGCATGCCACTTAGTTTAGAAGTCTTATGATGCATTAAGGTAAGTAATAGGACAGTTTGGCAACGCTATAGTAATCTAGTCAAAGTATAAATACTTAGGTAAAATCTCAAATAGTCACGAGCACAATGGTATACCTAATGTAACTTTAAAATGGGACCTATTAAAAAACCAAATTTTTTGAAACATTCTTATTCATTAATTAACACTTCGTTGCATTAACAAATGGAACATAATTAAATTAAAATAAGGGCAACTGGCGGCCTTATCGCTTTCGAGTGATCTCTTCCAAGCAACCACTTTGAGAATTTTTTATTAAATTAGATAAGGTAAGCATACTTGCACTACTGTGCAAAAATACATAGACATAGACAAAACTAAACAGGAACGAAAAAAAAACTAAACTAAAAAGGATGCATTAAAAATAAAAAGTGCACATGAATCACGATCTTTTTGTAGCCTTTAAATTAAAACTTATAAAAATTAAATTTGTACGTTAAATTATTATTCTGTATTAAATACGATTGCTATTCATTAAACATGTTACACTTCGTTCCTACCATGCACTATATACTGAAAAATAGACTAATATTTTTCTGAATTACGATACATACTACCACACGACATCCCACCCTCGCCCACTCTCATCTACTACTTCTTAATTAAGTTAGCTTATGTAACGGAGATGGTCATTTAGATAACACTAACATTCAGTCCAAGTTAGGCTGCTTAGCACACTTAACGCCTCTGAACTTATCTCGCTGGAGTTAATTAGCAAAGTTCCAAGTTTATGATGTGGAACAGGTGCTGTGGTTGCAGTAAAGTTATAATTGAGTCTTTGGTCGCTAGACTGGCTTTAATATCCGCAATTAAGTATTATATTAACAGTTTCATTAGTGTATTGGTACATCCCGAGTGGGGCTTAAAATTAATAATTATTTATTTTCTCCCATATAACATTTGAAATAAACAGTACGATTACAGAGTATTAGTTTTATGTAAATAACCATATGTATTTTGTATTTTGCACTTGCTTACCTTATCTAATTTAATATATTTTCCCTTTTTATAACAGTGGTTGCCTAGAAGAGATCACTCGAAAGCGATGAGGCCGCCAGATGCCCTCCTTTTAATTTAATTTTTTATTATGTTATTGCAACGAAGTATTTGTAAATAAAATAAATTAAAAAGGTATTGGGAGACTGGTTTCCAAGCTAGGTAAGGACCTGATATGGATAACCAGGCTTCCATTCCACAGCAGTCATACTGAGTCATAATAAAAAACGTACATATATGAATAAGCAACAAAATTTAAAGTTTCTAAAAATGGATATAAACAAACTAATCAACAGTCAACTAGATTCCTACAGAAATAGAGTTGTATGGGTGTATGTGTGTGTGTATATGTGTGTGAGTGTGTGTATGTGAGTGAGAATTTGGGTGGGTGTGTGTGGGTTTGCACACGCTTGGGACCATGATATGTGGAAATTATTTTAATACATCTAGCAGATTTTTCAGATAAATTAGAAGAATTAAAACCAGTGGCGCTACAACCTCTTAGGTCTGGGCCTGACATTTTTGTATCTGTTTTGTGATTTCATTTGTTTTTGAAGTGAAACTTCTTTAGGCGCATGAGGGTAAAATTTTTACGGAACGTCGCGAAAATGTTATAGAGATTCTATTTTTAAAATTAAAATATGTATCGTTACGAGAATTTATGAAATATTAGTATTTTATATTTTATGCAAAATAATTTCTTAAAATCTCAAATGACGAATTGTAAATTAAAATGCCACGTGTTTTTAAAAATTTTAAAAATTAAATTTATAATTTGGATTAATTTCGACACTTTTAATATTTTAATAACAATTAATATCATTAAAATTCCTGGCATATTTTCCTTTTTCCCTCCCTCTATGTCTCGAAATCTAAAGTTTTAGATTTGTATAAATATGAATAAGACTTAAAAATTAGTTTACCAAAGAAGTATCACTTCTGACATGTGTACTTTGTATGCACGCATCTTTGTTTTCTAATAGGCAGTTCAGCCTGTTCTGTGATTCTGTGTCTGCCTAAGGCATGCCGGTTTGTCCGGAAAGTCCACTGGTGCACAGCAGTCGAACCTGCGACTTAAGGGATGAGAGTCACACGGTGAACCAACGGCCAACACATTTTAACACTTGAAAAGTTATCATTCATTGGTTACGGGACATCAAACATACTCGAAATGAGGTTTATGGACATCGGGATAAGCGTCGCGACTTAATCAAGGAACTTCCATCGATTTACAAGATTAATACCAATTCTAATCGAGTTTTCTCTCATTAAGTACCACGGTTACCGAGCCCTCTTTATTATGGAATAATACTGCGGGGTAATATCGTGGTATAGTTACTTAATCAATTCCTTTGTTGGTTGAATCGACCCCCGCCATGGGAGGGGTTGATTAAGAAGAATATTGCTTGATTACACTCTTGAAGTATGATGCTCGAAGATCTTCAACTGCGATGCCGGGATACTGGAAGCGACAATAGCTTTGTAGTGCATAGAACGTAGTTATGGTAAATATTGCAGTATGTTAATTATTAATATGTGAGTTTTAAATATTCTAAACCAAGAAAAAAATAGAAATATAAAAAATACTATAATAATGAAATGCTATATAATGTATACAATGGTAAATTGCTTATGCAATATTAAATGTCGAATTACATTTATACAGGACAAAAAGTTATCCTGAACATCACTTAGAATCTAAAAAGTAAATTTTTAATTTTTAATACATCCTTTTTAGGTCTAAGCCTCAGATTTTTGTATCTGTTTTATGATCATTTGTCAATCTAATAGGCTAGTAAGTGATGAGCCTCCTGTGCCTGATACACGCCGTCGACTTTTTGGGTCTAAGACAAGCCGGTTTCCTCACAAAGTTTTCCTTCACCGTTCGAGCGAATGTTAAATGCGCACATAGACAGAAATTCCATTGGCACACAGCCGGGCATCGAACCTACGACCTCGAGGATGAGTGTCGCATGCTGAAGCCACTAGGCCAACACAGCTCACTTGATAATTATAAATGAAAAACAAAATAATGTTTAATAATGTGTAAAAAAATCTAACTTATCTAGAAGCTTATATCAATGCATTGTCTTAGCGGCTAGGATATTTGTCGTCAATATATGTTTGTGTGTGCGTCTAATGAGTCTCCAACACCGATGAATGTCGATACTAGAGAACTAATATCATTCATTTACTGGATGTTGCAATTTATTCGATTACAGTTTGTGATCACATACATATTTTATTATTTATGTATAAAAACATTTATTGTAAGTATTGTAGACTTTTCTTTAAGTATAGTTTAATTTATATTAATATGTAGCTGTAATTTTAACTTTCGTAAAATTCAAAAGATACATTGCATTATAGGTTTTCGTTTAATTATATTTATTATTTTGCAATTATGAATTTATAAACAAAAAACTGTCCCAACATAATTATTTTTGTTGTTTTTTATTTATTTCGAATTTTTTTTTGTTTGAGCTATTGAAAAATAATTTAGGTGTGTTACAAGATAGTTAATCCGAAATTTACCAAGGTAAATAGCTTATAAACTAAGGAAGTGTTTAAAATACATTTGAATTTATAATTCTTCTAATATTTTTTAAAATTCATTAAAAGTTCAATTTTTGTTTTCGACTTCTCTAATATTATGAAAAAATGTTGTACCTATCGGTTTTATGTCAAATAGGACTATAATATTTTATGTTAAGGCTAATTAATAAATTTTTAAAGATATACCCAAAGATTCCCTAAAAAGCGTTCGTTTTCCTCGCTTTCCACTTGACACTCTTTTTTGAGACACCCTGTATAAATAAAAATATGATGCTAAGCTCAAACCTCGAAGGTGGCTTTAATTCAAGTATTTTTTCTTTTAAACTCTGAGGAAGGTTTTGGAGAGAACTCTTGGAAACAGCTTTTAATAAAAATTATCAGACTTAAATATAAATTGTAACTAAAACAAATATTAATTATTTCAAACAAAAAAAAACGAATATTCATAAAACATTATTAAAATCTCCAAATCATTCCAAGTTCAAATTGTGTTCTCAAAAATCTCTCGACAAAGAGCGCTAAATGTGCGTGGAGATTACTCCGATCGTCTTTGTACCGAGTCTTATCTCTAAGCTGAGAAATCTTGCTAACGACGTCCACTCATCTCAGTTGAGTACAATGGTCGACGAATTGAAACTACGGTTAGACAAAGCCAATATGTGGGGACGTTCAAAAGGCGCAAATCGCCCTTAACGATTGACCGTTTTTCCTCCTGATAATTCTGTCGGCGCTCTTGTGTTTCTCTTAATTGTGCTTTTGTTTTGTCGTATGCAAAATGGGGTTTTAAATGTTTCCCACTCACATATTTGCTATGGAGAGAAGAGTATTGTTTATTATTAAAAGTATTTCTATGTAACTATTAGAAACATTTTTTCTTAGTCTCTACAGAAAGTGTCTTATTTCATGTCTGGCTTAATTAAGTCTTCAAGAGTACGTCTACAAGTTTCGTTTAATAATAGAAAAAATAATCTAAGCAATGCGAGTTGAACCTATTTAGTCAACAGATGAAGAAAACAATGTTTACTATACAAATTCTGGGATGTATCCGGTTCTGTTTTAACGTAATTTATTTAAACAAACTACAATTGCACTTAAATTAAAAATGGATTTAATTTTCATATAAAATTGCATATAAAATCGTAACAAAAAGCGATGCAATAAACAATTTCAACATAATCAAACATCAGATAAAAATTCATTATAAGCGGACAGAGTGGCCTCGGTGCGCTTTGTAATTAAAGTGTTATTAGCGAAATTAAAATAATATCGAGGTGGGCGACCGAAATCCGTGGAAGGCCACCGCACTGTGGCTAATGAGAAATAAATTGTCGTCGTGCACAGTAATTAGTGCGTTTGCTCATTTAAAAAGCGTGACGTGGACTGAGATTGACTTAAATTACTTTAAGCTATGAATCCACGTTTGTCTAAGAGCGTCGGTCTGTATGATTTTGAATTACTAGAAATACGCTCCATAATAACTGAGCAGTGTTGGCCTAGTGGCTTCAGCGTGAGACTCTCATCCCTGAGGTCGTAGGTTCGATCCCCGGCTGTGCACCAATGGACTTTCTTTCTATGTGAGCATATAACATTCGCTCGAACGGTGAAGGAAAACATCGTGAGGAAATCGACATGTCTTAGACCCAAAAAGTCGACGGCGTGTGTCAGGCACTGGAAGCTGATCTACTTGCGTATTTAATTGAAAAATGATCATGAAACAGATTCAGAAATCTGAGGCCCAGACCTAAAGAGGTTGTAGCCACTGATTATTATTATAAATAACTGTTAGGGTAAGATTTGGTTGAGACTTGGTGAACTCAGATTAGCATCCTTGAGTCAAACGCGTATTGGATGTTGACATATGGAATTCATGGTCACACTATATCTATTGGCTATGAAATTAAAGAAAATTTTCCCCAATTTTTTTGTCTTGTCTCGTAGTTTGAAAAGGTCAGAACATTGGGATCTTTCCACTTTCATATTACAAGGACTAAAATCTGTAAAATTACTTTTTGTAATGTTTTTTAAGGTAATTTTCGAACAAAGTTTAATTAAAAGTATTTTAACGTTCACTATTTGCGGTCGTTGCTTGGTATTACGTACATGGTCTAAAATGTGGAGGGCCTGTGGTCGATTTAAGGCAAAAAGGTTCTTTATTCTTAAGCCTAATAGCCAACACAAGCCCCTTTCTATCCCTATCCATAGTTATCTTCTATAATAAATTCTTTATTTTTCTTTTTTTATTCAATTCTTTGCCAAGAACTTAGAGCTTAGCTCAACAACTACATACACGTTACTTAATAGAGATACAATAATTAATCACACAATACAAACAGTACCGGAGGTCGTGAATGGAAACATCGCTTAGGGGGATATTTATTAAAATGTTTAATTACAGGAACGGTTAGCGGACGTAATCATTGAGGTAGTGTGTGCTACGGTTTATCTAAATATTATAATTACGGAATGAAATTACACATAAGTACAGCCATCATATGTAATTATGAACAAAGTTATCAAGGCTTGTCTTTTGTTATTAATCGTTTTAGTGACGATTATGTTTAACCATTAAATACGGTTTGTTTGTTTGCGGGAAATCTGCAGATAGATAGGAAAATATACTGCAAATCCAAAGGTGACGAATGTCGGGAATCTAGATGTCAAAACCCAAGAGCACCCAACCGCGAACCATACCATACAACAAAAAAGTTTAAGCAAAGATGAAAATTTGAGAACAACGTTTTTTATTAAAATCACCTGATGTTAAGTGCTACCGCCGCCCATGGACAATCAATGCCAGAGGGCTCGCGAGTGCGTTACCGGCCTTTTAAGAATTGGCTCTTTTCTTAAAGTACCACATCCTTAGAGTAAAAACTAACATAATTCAGAAGCAATAAGTTGGTTATTAATGGCCAATATACAAAGTTTAAGACAGGATAAATGAACATATTTATGTATATATATATATATATATATTGTATAATGTATATAACTTACAAAAACAATGGAACTTTGTGGTGTGGAGGAGGTTTCTAATTTCGAAACTCGAATTAATAATTACGTACATCTGTCATCAAAAATATGACATCCATTGAACAATATGTGAAATCACTGTAATTATAGTGAATTACTGTTACACATACAATGACGACAATTATCGCTCGCCGTGACTGAAATAGTTAAGGGACGCATTCAAAATAGAACGGATGGACGAAAAATTGTTGCAATACATTGTTTCTTATAATTGCTTATAGTCGTGAATGTGTATCACTAGTTGTATGTAATGGTTGAGTGGCACAGCACTGTATACACAAGTATACAGTTAAACACGTAAAAACGTGTTTTAATTATAGCAAATAGGTACTTAATTTTTAATTGTCATCATTAATTGTTTAAGAAGTGATGAGAAACAATATTGGTTGCAGTTCCCTACTAGAGTTCGTAAGATTTGGATATTAAATTGGAAGATCTTTGCCAGTTCTTCTCGTCCGTTCTACACCCTCGATTTGAGAACTGACAGATTAAACTTACGTAATTTTTCGTTGTCATAATTGTATTAGAAAGTGACGAGGAACAATATTGGTTGCAGTTCCTTACTACATTTTGTAAGATTTGGCGATTAAATTGGAAGATCTTTTGCCAGTTCTTCTCGTCCGTTCTACACCCATGATATGAGAACTGACAAGTTAAACTTACTTAATTTTTCGTGGTCATAATTGCCTTTGGAAGTGACGAGGAACAATATTGGTTGCAGTTCCTTACTAGATTTTGTAAGATTTGGCGATTAAATTGGAAGATCTTTTGCTAGTTCTTCTCGTCCGTTCTCACCCTTAATTTGAGAACTGACAGGTTAAACTTACATAATTCTTTGTTGTCATAATAGCATTAGAAAGTGACGAGGAATAATATTGGTTGCAGTTCCTTACTAGAGTTTGTAAGATTTGGCGATTAAATTGAAAGATCTTTGGCCAGTTCCTCTAATCCATTCTCACCCTTGATTTGAGAACTGATAGGTTAAACTTACTTATTTTTGCGTAGTCATAATTGCATTTGGAAGTGACGATTAGCAATATTGGTTGCAGTTCCTTACTAGATATGAAATTTGACGATTAAATTAGAAGATTTTTTGCCAGTACTTCTCGTCGTTTCTACAACCTTGATTTGACAACTGATAGTAATTGTAATTTTAGAAACATAAATTTTTTAATTCAAGAAATAATAATATAAAATTTCCAACATATTATAATGAATGAATTCAATGGGGTGAGGATGTTATTCGAGATTCGTCGATTTTCGTTCAATTCGTGAGCTTCATTTAATTGTGATGTTAAATCATACGTTCGAATTTCAAATACATATAACATTTACAATAGGTGTTGATGTCTAAATAGTAGTTTGATAAACTCGTACATATTCGTATACAAGCTAAACACAAACGCAACTCGCAACTAAATTCAGATACACGAGAAACTTTCAGCACAAAACTGCAAAGTAACATTTCAATGCATTAAACCCTATTTTTAACATAAATAACATAAAACGAAGACATGCATATCGCATTAGTAGCGTCAGAAACAGAAAAGTTCGCATTCCATAGAGATAACCCTAGCTCTCGCAATATTTCAGCCGGCGTCGTGTCGATGACACGGCATTGTAAAATATCGACCACTGTTCGAGGTGCAAACAACTCACTAGGCACGCCTACGGGCTAGTATCTCAACAAAAAAGACGTCCACGGCACACTAGGACGTAATATAGCACAATTTTTATCTCGCAGATTTATACTCGCAACACGGGAGTCGCTCAGGGTTGCATTCTGGCGCCTGTGTGCGTGATGCTGTACGCTTGCGAGATGCGAGCGCGAATTTTGCATATGTGTAATGTTTCGAGATATTCAGGTGACAGAGGCGATATGTGGGCGGGGCCAAGGGAGGGGTGAGACCTATCGGAAAGAGATGGCGGACTTGCTATGATAATGATGTTATTGCTTTCTTGATGTTCGCTCTTAGTTTTATTATTTCTCGATCTACTTATAAGGCGATATAAACGTTAAGTGTGAGCGCTTATAAAATACATTTATTGTGTCGTTACAACGGCTGGACTGGAATGCAATGGAGATAACAGATTAAAATTCTCTGATTCTGTTTTCTGCGATGAAGGTGCAATGGCAGATACTGGAATGATACACTACGCTTGTAATATTGCATCAAAACAAACAATAAACATCGTAGGCCTGCTGTGCATCTTGCTTATAAATATTACTATGGAAATCAAATCGATAAGCTTAAAAGTCATATAATATATATCATCATTGTTTGATTTCCTTTTGATACGATAAATTTTAGTTGCAAAGCTTTCAAAAGAAAGAAATTCAAAAGTTGATTTTCAATTCGAAACAGAAATCACATCCATAGACAAATATATGGTATTTTATAATCTATGTAAATGATGTTATGGTCTTAGTCATAAACATAAAGCTACTGCAATACAAGCATTCACACAGTCACACAAAACAAAGTCAGTTCTGAAGCACGCGTAACTCATTTTGCCATTACCGCTCAGTATTTTTACCATTCGACAGTCCGAACAATGTCCAATGTTGCCAACAAATGGACATTGTTGTATTGTTTCTTTAATTTTTTTTCGTCTTAAAAATCTTCGACTGTGGCCACCCCAGTGGCCTGCGCATCCCAACATTTCGCCACTAAAACTTTGATTTACGACTTTCGCTCGGCGAACGCGCACTAAAACGGCACTTACGTCACTTTCAATTTTAAAGGTGGCCTGTTGTCAGACCTATGCGTAATAAAGTTTTTATGTGAATCACTCTGAAAATATTTGTTCGATTTAATTATAGAACTATCAGGTTACAGTGGTAAGTTCCTATATAATAATTGAATAAACAGCCAATTATGACCCACTGAATTTTATTAGTTAAAACAAGTTTTACAATAACTACTACAGACTGTAGTAACGGTGCTAAAATTTACGGTATCATAGACTGTAGTAACAAATACGGTACTAAACTTTAGTTACAATGAAATAGTTTGTTTATAATAGGTACCATATTATAAGGCCAAATAAATTTTTTGTGTTGACTATTGCGTCACTCCCTAATTTTGAATATACAAATCGAGTAAAATACTAAATACTTCAAAACCAGGGACGGTTAACTTCTTTAACTCCTAAAACAGCAAACATTTATTTTAAAATCTTTTACACTATATTATGCTGACACAAATTTTCGAAGAAGTGTAGCAAAAAAATCAAACACACACACATGTTTTAATGACTCGTTTAGAAAATACCATAGATTTAACATAGGTGATTAGACTGAATATAATTCAACTAATTAATTTAATATTTAAATCCTAAACATAACAATCAAATATACAGTATGTATAATTTCTTAACCTACATAGTAATAATAAAAATATAAATAACAATAATTACAAATAATATTCAAGTTAATATTATATAATATATTTTCTATATAAAATTATTGTAACAGTACGGTGTAAAAGCACCCCAGTTAACTTGCCTTTTAACCGCTCGCTGTAAAACTGTTTGGGTCGCGATTGTCCGTGTTACGCACTAAAGCATTCCATTCTTAAACAGAACTAATACCTTATATTTTAAATATGACTTTTATTTAGTACTTCGCTGAGAAAATATCGCTAGATACTAATAAAACATGTCGAAATAAAACACTCAGAATTAACGTCATAATCGAATTATTTGCAGCTTAGTGATTCAATAAATATTGTTTATTTATTGCTGGCTTTAAAATTCGTCTTAAATATGTATTTTATTTTTAATACCTCAGTAGATGCAAGAGCAAAACAAATGCTTGGGTATTCACTGCTGTTTATACTTCAAGAATTTTAATGAAGTTTGTGAAAAACTAATAGTGTTTATTTCGTAATCGTATAGCTAACAAAAATTATACAAACAATTACACAATAGCCAAAAATGGAATACATCATATTTACAAAAAGGTTAAAACATTTACGAAGGGGGAAAAACAATAAAAAATATTCAATACATTTAACTAATTAATACCTAATTTGGCTGTGTTGTGTGATGGTGTAAAAGGGAGGTTACGTGAAGGTGTGTGCTCAAGATGCAGGTTTTTAAGCGTAGGATTCTGATCCTGAGATCCTGCGTTTGAGTCCTATTGAATAAAGAATGTATTCAAGTCAAGTCAAGTCAAAATCATTTAATCATACAGGCAACACAATGTACACTTATGAACGTGAAAAAAATGAAATGTATATGAAATGCTTCTAACTTTACATTTAGTGCCAGTTTTCAAATCAAGGGCGTAGAACGGAAGAGAAGAACTGGCAGTACTCTCCGCCACTCTTTTTTAATCGCCATGTTTTTTTTATGTACAATAAATACATTGTGAGGGAAACATCATATCTTAAACCAATAATTTGTTTCGGGCAACTTCTACTATTTCTGTAAAAATGAGCCAAAAAATCAACAGTAGTTACACTTCAACGTATTCCAAAACAAAACAAAAAATTCAATAATTGCTTTTGTATATAAGCCACTATTTAAAATTGAGTCACACACATGACACCTACAACAGCCGTCCCAAGGCAACATTAAATCCGGCATAATTCAAAATACTTATCACCAAGCCCCAACAAAACAAAATGAGCCCGGATGGGCCGTCATCTTGTATCTCATTGTGCCCTTTGTAATGGCCACTGAGGTATTTCTTAGTCTTCATTACAATATTAAAGGGCTGACAGACGATACAAGCTTCCGTTCGCCATATGGCCGATTTAATTTTTGTAACGGGTTCGGTGGACATTATAATGATTATAATCATTACCTGTTTTCTATAATCGGGATAGGGTTGGTTTACACTTTATTTGGGAATTTTATCGACCGTTTATAATTGAATGCCCACTGAAATAATGAATAAAGGTCTATCATGATAAAAAAAACAAAACTTTAGAGGTGTCAAGGGACACCCGAATGAACGAAATTCCTTTCAATTAATTTATATGTTAATTGGTATCATAACAGTATGATAGATTTTCTCGACACCAATCTTACGACGAAAAAAAAAGCCAACATCACGAGGTGCTCCAGGCGGTCACCCATCCAAGTACTGTCCTCACCCGTTGTTGCTTAACTTCGGTGATCGGACGAGAACCGGTGTATTACAATAGCAAATAGCAAAAAAGTGTCGTGACAACTTTTCGTAAGATTTTTTTCCGTCTAGCCCCCTTTCACAACGCGCGATAAGGAACTTCGTTCCAATAAACAGACAATGTCAGCTATACTTGATTAATTTGGAATATCACACTTATTGGTAAGTGACTTAAAGTGCTTAGCGGTTTAATAAAAACAATTATTAAACGTTTCTCAATACTTTATTATTTTATGCACAAGTAGGTGTCCTGTCCTAGAGCAGTGTTGGCCTAGGGGCTTCAGCGTGAGACTCTCATGCCTGGTTCGATCCCCAGCATCGACCATTGGACTTTCTTTCTATGTGCGCATTTAACATTTGCTCGAACGGTGAAGGAAAACATCGTGAGGAAACCGACGTGTCTTAGACCCAAAAAGTCGACGGCGTGTGTCAGGCACTGGAGGCTGATCACCTTGCCTATTAGATTTAAAAATGATAATGAAACAGATTCAGAAATCTGAGTCCAAGACCTAAAAGAGGTTGTAGCGCCACTGATTTATTCATTTTTTATATAATTGAATGCCCAGTGAAATAATATATTAATGTATATCTTGATATAAATAGAAACACACAAATACAGTTCTACTTGATTAATTTGGAATATCACACTTATTGGTAAGTGACATAAAGAGGCCCTTTCGGTCTTGGATTCAGATTTCATAGGTTTTCTCAATATTTATAAATTTATACACAAGTCATCGATTTTGGTTGACATGCCGGTTTCACGATATTTGCCTTCACCGTAAACGAAATTTCATTTGTGCACACCCGTGATTCGAACGTACAACAGAAATGGGGGTCGCACGCTAAGCCACTATAGACCAACACTGCTCTTGCATAATTAAGATCGAAATAAATGTAATGAAACCTGTATTTCCGATAATTCCAAATTATATACATCATTTTTATAAGGAAAGAAAATAAAAACCTTCATTATATATAATAGAAATTGTTGGTTTTATATGTTGTTATAATAGAAATTATTGTTGTTGATGTTAGGTTAGAAAGAAAAAGCACCAACCCCCGAACTAGGATTCCCTGTGTTGCTTTTTTCTTCCATTTGACATACTTACTTGACATAATAATTTCTTTAAAAGTTTTATTGTTATACTCAAAAGTGTTATACTTACATTTTATATTTTGTTGCACAATGAATGTTTTCCGTTCCCGCATAGGACATGTTGAGAAGATATTGTTTAATATTGTTAGTTATTGTAATTTTTATTATAATAACACGTATTTCACGTTTTTAGCATCCCTACTTATAATACTATTTCTGCATGTCTCAGAACTCAAAAAAGTTCTATTATTATAATAAAAGCTTTTTATTTCAGAAGTTCATATTTAAATACATTTATATTTCTATGATCTCATTATATATAGATAGTGTTCCCTTTGTTGGCAAAGGCCTCCTCTAAATCTCGCCATGCCGTGCACTGTGCCACTCTCTGCCATGTACCAGCTAAGTATTTCTTTAATCTGGTCTATCCACTCGTGGACTTTGTGAGACTAACACCACTTAAAAACTTCCTATGGTGCTGGCACTATCGAAAAGCAGCTGTTTTGCTTTCGCCTTCTACTGGACCTACTGCTATATGCGTACCCTAGTAAGTGAACTATAGCGAAGTACGTACGAGTTATCTTGTCCTTTTTGTTTTGACCGAATAAAGAACTTAATTACGTATTCCATTTGGGACCGTCAATCATTCATTCATTAAATCGTTCTCATAGAAGCATAAACAAAAGCCTTTTCAAGAAGACAGGTACTCAAGACTGAATGTTGGGCGGTATCCCTCCATATGCATATAATTAAATCGGCTAACTTATAATTATTGCGTATTGTGTGTATAAACTGGAATGACGTCATAGCATAAGTAGGAATAATTACAGGGTGTATACGAATAACATCTATACAAAAAAGCCGGTCTTAATATTGTGCAATTGCGGGATAAAATAATAATTTTTAAAATACATTTATTAACAGCTGCATTATTACCTACTTATCCTTAAAACTGTAAATTAATACATAATTGATTTTAAGGTTTTAACTATCTATTTTAGATTTATTTATTTATTAAAACTTCATCACATAATATAGAATACATTTATATAATAAATCTATTCTAAAATACGGTAAATATAAAATATAATAAAATATTACTTCCACAAAAGAGAAAAAAACCAATTTTAGATTTTTAAGTTAAATTTTTTGATAATTTAAGTTTAATAAACCGTTATGACCGTTAACTCTTATAAAAAGATTACAAGCGTTACAAGAGTTACAAGCGTTATTCATAGATTTATTTCTGGATAAGGAAACATTGATACCTGGAAAATCAAGAAATGACTGGACATCTTCCAAGACTTTCGCATTACTTTATTAGTTATCTACACGTGTACACTAGTGATACACAACGAGCTAATAAATTATAGGATATTAAAATATCCTATATAAGGATATTTGAAGTGAAAACTTTTTTAACGGCGTTGCACACTTTTTTTGGAATGGGTAAAAAATATTAAACTCGCGTCAGGACACGTGACCTGATCGAAAATTCATAAGACGGATGTTTTTTTAAAGGATTATAAACCTTCGTGCTATATAGTTACGGTTTTAATTCATTTGTCTCTTTCCTCAGATACATTGATGCATATGGAATTGGACCTTAAGTTAATACATCAAGGTTTAATTTTGCTAAACGTCTAAAGCTTTTTTATTAACGATTTGGTCAGACTGATGCGAATAAAAAATGGCAACTTAAAAAATAGTGAATTTTCCTAATTGAATTATTTAATACTAATTTTAATTATTTTGTGTAGGTTTCGTAAGACGGATGGAGAGTAGACAGCTGGCGCGGCGTATTTAATGTAATATAAATTGTCATGTTTGTGTACGATAGCGCATATTGTATTCTACCACATAAATGATAGTACTTTTATACTGATAATTAAAGCAATTCGTGCAAAATAATTCCGTAACCATTCCTAAACATCAAAAATTCACAACGTTAATATTCAAGTTTTCACTTCTGCCGGCACTCTACGACCCGTCGTTTTTTTTTCAATACAAATCTATTCTGATCAGACAAACAAACTGTGAACAGTAGATTTTATTATAAGTATTGAATTTAATACACTTTAAACAATTCAGAAACACTAACAAAACAATCAACCATCACACACAAAAATACATACATCATCCGAGTCAAAACTTAGCGCTTGCATTCTCAAAGTTAAAATTGCACATTTATCTTGTATGAGCATGCGCTGGTCCATTAAGAGATTTTTCTGAATCATAAATCTCACTTCGCCTCATCTCGTTTCGATACAGATATGAAGTAAACATGAATAGCGTAGATCTTGGTGATAGCGATTTTGTTTCCAATATAAAGCAAGAAGCTTTGTAGGGGCTTTCGTTCTATTTATTTCTGTAGGCAAATAGTCAATAATTATGTAAATAGCTAATAAAGTAAAAATGGCTTTAAAACGATTTTATTTATCACCTACTTAGGTTTCTTTTCTCATGGACAATAATTTTAGATAATTTTACCGAATTAAAACGTTTTCAATTTTTTTTCAAATTTTCAAATTTCAATATATAATACTGTCTGGTAAGTGTGTTTTATGAACCTAAATAAAATACGATTTATGTAGGTACACATAACATACAACGATAATAGTAGTGAAATCTTTTTTGTAATAAATCTATAAATATTGTAAGATATAAGAATATCCATTACCACATTACACTCAGTCATTGCCGATGCTGCTGCCGAAAATATTGCCCTAAGGCTATGTTCACATGTAACGCGCGTTAACGCGCGTCAACGCGCGATCAAATTTGAAGAGCGTTCAGATGATGAGCGCTAACGCGCGTTGCGAGAGTACTCGTCAGTCTAGTTCGGTAGAACGAAGAAAATGGACGTGGAAGAGGCTATTATTTTGTGGTTATATTATATAGAAAAAAAAAACGTACACATTGGGTTCATCCAATTTTGAAAAAAAATACAAATTATATTATATTTGTTATACAAATTTGCTATATTCCAACTTGCTGGCCTTTTTTCTACTTCATCGATTAGTAAGTCGATGTCAATATCTTCAATTTCACTCATTTTAAATGCGAGAAAATATAATTACGAAAATTAACAAAATTACATGCGATCGCGATGAAAGCACGCGCTCATCTGAACAGCAAACGGACATTACATTAATATCAAAGCGCGCGTCAACGCGCGATCACCTGCGTCTAGAGACTTTTTCTCTGAGCGCCGCGTTGACGCGCGTTAACGCGCGTTCATGTGAACAGTTGTATGAAAATACCACAATATCTAGTCGCGCGATTTGAAAACGCGCGTCAAGTTTTTGCCATCTGAACATAGCCTAAATACTTCTTGCTATATCGCCGCCAATACTCAGCTCTCAGCAGTATTGAAAACGCGAGTGACTTATTTACATACTCATGCTGCCCACTTCCCTGACCTTAAGGACTGTGTAAATGTGAAGAAAGAATCAGTGGGTAAATATATTCCCGGACACACGAACATAGTGTCAAAACATTATAGAACACTAGGACTATTAATGAACATTACCTTAGTTTTAGCTATTTACTTGTATTGAGATAAAGTGAACATAATATTACTTATTCGCCATAATTATTTTATAGATTGTAATTCATGTATTTTCTTTTGTGAACTTTATTGTAGGAAAACAATTTCTATGACTAATAAATATATTGCTACTGTAAGATATCTAGTTAGATTTACTATTTTTATTTAGAGCGCTTAATATGTCATACGATTAAATAAATATACAACCATTATAATACATCCATTGTTTGTAGAAATAACACTATGTCAATTTATCACTGAACAAACGTTGTTCGTTAAATAATGAAAACGTTACATTTTGTACGTGAACTACAAATTTGAAGCAAACATTTTTTATTTCTGTGACTTGATTAGTTTATTTATATGGTCTACAATTCATCGTAGTTCCAAACATCGTAGCGTTGCTACGCAAGTTACCTCAATTCGCACTTGTTGTCTAAGGTGCCGGAATAATACAACAGCGTTGAGACTTGGACAGAGACAGAAAAAAACGTGGATTTCGTCATACAAGTGTTCACGCTGAGACTCGAAAATTTTACCCTAATTGGTGTCCTAAGTAGTTCTATATGCTTGACTCTTTGTTACTTAAAAACCAAATTAGTGTTGACATTTTCCTAAATTGTATTTACACGAAAATTATTTTTAAAATTAATACATAGTGATAAGTGGCTAAGTTGAAATATAAAGAAAAAATAAAATAAATACATCAGTGGCGCTACAACCTCTTTAGGTCTGGGCCTCAAATTTCTGAATCTGTTTCATGATCATGTGTCAATCTAATTGGCAAGTAGGTGATCAGCCTCCATTGCCTGACACAAGCCGTCGTGCGTGTAAGACATGTCGATTTCCTCACGATGTTTTCTTTCACCGTTCGAGCAAATGTTAATAGCGCACATAGAAAGAAAGTCCATTGGTGCACAGCTGGGGTCGAACCTACGAAATGCGAATCTCATCTCTGAGACTCGCACGCTATAGCCACTAGGCCAACCCTGCTCACTGAGATAAAGAGGGTAACATTTATGTTCTGAAGTGTGATGAAATACTGCAATAGTTTTTTTTTATGTAACTAAATCTCTTACCACTATCGGATACTTTAATCGCCCTAATTTATGTGAAATAATATCTCAAAAGACAATGCGAGTGGACATTAATGTCCTCAGCAAATTGAGAGTCTTAAGTGCCTCTAACACCGTGACCATAAACAATACTCATCGCAGTTTCAGGCAAAACATCGCTCGACGCTATAATTTTTCCACATTCATACAATAAGGGCCGCAGTCAATGAGTCTAGCCTTATACTTGTACAAGTAAACTTTATACACTCACATACGCACACCCCACTCGTTTAAGCTTCAAGACCGCGTGCAGAAAGCTCACGGACGCACACATCGACGCGTGGCCGGCGCCCTAAGCTGTGGTCAGTACTATCGCAAACTGTGTGATGGACACACGAAAAACGAGCTGAAAACCGTACGAAAAATTCATGAAAACAAAGTAAAAACCGCGGAGAAGTCATCGCGAAAGCGCTGAGATCACGTGCGCACTGCATATGTAAATGTAACTGTGCCTGTGTTCATACTTTATGATCTGTCAAAACTCGGATACATGTGACGTTTCGTATCTGAAGTGTAAACAAAAGTTGAAAATTTATTTAAACGTTATTAACGGCGTGCGATGCGGGAGTTACGTGAAATATGAACTTGAATATGTTAAATTAATCGCTCTGCAAAGTGTCGCAACGGAAGAGCGTTTTGTTTGGATTATTTTGAATGAGTAAGTAATGAGTATGATTTGTTATAGATCAGAGGAGTGCGAATACGGAATGTTTACTTAATAGCATGTAGTTAATACCGGTCAGAGCTAAGGGGTTTTGCGATTCTTTATAAATGCTATGCTGAGTATTTGAATGATATTAATTAATACATCCCGAGATGTTTATTAACACTTTAATACTTGGAACTTCAAATTTAGTATTAGTCTAACAATAAAGTAGATTAGTCTTTCTAACCCTTAAAGTTACTATTAATAACGTAGAAATTCATTTGTTTATCATCACAAGTGTCAAAATTCAATACATTCTTGGGAAACACAATAGCCCTATTATCCAAATGATATGCAGACAAAATTGATCCCTAATGACTTAAATTCTAATATAATACACACACACCTTCGCATAAATATAACATAAGTAAGTTAATAAGCAAAGTTATAACATGGATGTAATCAGTAATTCTTCATTTGCGGACAATGTGGTAATCCTATAGCCCTCGCTAATCCTTAAGGGTGACGTCCGTTTACCAAACCCCGCGTTAGGGTTGCTACGGATAACTTACACTTGGACACTCAGCTGTTTCCATATACATTACGTATAGTATCGAAGTAAACATTCGGAAATTGGTACAATATTTTTGTAAGGTAATCAAGGATAGAATACAGGCATGTCCTACCATTGCACTGGCATTTATTTGTAAAATAATTTAGAAATAAATATGAACTGTGCAATATAGTAGCATTCTAACGATGTTAAAATAATTCCAAACAGTGCAATAATTTTAGAGGGAACATAGAAGTATACAAATACTTCATCTATATAATATTCAGATATTTTTATTCCACATCTAGTAATATAATGTTCTAACATTGTGAATATGAAAGAATTGTGTAATGTGAGAAATTTTTATTAATTTCTTTAAAAAATTGCATTTTTAAACTTTTTTTTATTTACGTAACACGAGGCAAACGGGCAGGAGGCTGATGTTAAGTGATACCGCCCCGCCGCCCATGGACACATTGCCAGAAGGCTCGCAAGTGTCATTTAAGATTGGTATGCTCATGAGCCTAAGTAAGGTAGGAGCCTAAGTCGATTAGGTTCGGAAATACTTCAGTGGGCAGCTAGAGGTGGTGCGCGGCAAAAAAAACTTTTATTTACTTTATGGGTGTGTGAAACATATAAGGGTCTATATAGATATTTGAGGTCTAAAAGAATATTCCAAGTGCCTTGAAATCGGTACTCACGAGCGACGTAAATAAAAAATACCATACAAAATGCATTGTTTAAAGGTAATTTGAAACAAAGTTTTCTTTGACTTAGAATACAAACTTCTACTGATACACACTATTGAACTTGACATTCGATTGCATGGTAACCCTTTCAACTCTGCCCGCGGCGGAACGTCAACAATCATTTTTTTGAACTTTGCTACTATTAATAACTAGATTTTGTCAATTTTTTTTAAATGTCTATTTGATACATATTACACATGACAACTATCAAATTTATTTAAAGATTATTTAGAATTTATAGAAATTAAACTATAGTCCTGACAGAAAACAATAGCAAAGTATTACAGTCCCAATTAACAGACCTTAAGATCTTATTAGAACAAAAACCATTTACAAAGATTAGGTCATATTCCATACAAAGCAAAGCTATACATTATTACCTTTATTGAGTTTTCCCGCTTGTTTAATAATCAATTATTATTAAAATGAATTTCAAATTCTAATATATTAATATGGTTATAGGTTGACTTTACTCTTGACTGTTTAGTCGAGCTTCTTCCTCAAATGGAATTGTTTCCAGTTCCATAGTACTGATTGCTAATTGTTATATATGCAGGATAACAATGTACCAAGTGTGTACTTATTTAAAGACCAGACAGAGCCCTTACTTTAACTTGCAATACCGGGACCCCGATTTCGATGATGAGTTTTTATTACACGCGATTCCAAGAATGCGCCATCAACGCTACGGATATTGAGAGAACTACATCGCACTTGCATACAAAACGAATACCCTTTTGGAAGTTGTAGAGTACGGACGCAGTTCAGACCAACTTCTTTAGAGACTTCATAAAATTCTTTCCTATTTTCAATTATGTATATAATTGTTTTCCTTACTTTCTTCTTATTGTTTTGCTTTAAATTTAGCGGTTTAGAAGTATAGCGTCACGTGGTGTTAGTTCCTAATCTGACGTTCGTCTAAGTGGCTCACAGACGCGCCGGCATTCTCTTAATTTCTTAACCGCTACCCTCACGCAGAGATGAAATTAAGAAAACATCCCCCGCATTAAGCGTTTACTATCCTATATTCATGGATATAGTATATAGTGTGTTTTGGGGAAGCGTTGTACACATAGAAACTATATTTATTAATATTCTTAACCTTTTTTAAGAAGTACAAGCTTTACCAAAAGCTTATTTTTTAGATATTGTAGCGAAATAGTGACATTTAATTGTATTATTTATATTTTAATAAATTAATTAAATATAACAGGCCTCACATGGCAAGGCTAAGTTTTGTTTCATAATTGACACAATTGTTTAAGATCTGCTTCTAAATGCTTGTTCTTTTTGTACTTTGATAAGGACCAAAGAGGAGGTGTATATATTAGAAATTCATTTTCATATTGGAAATTTAGTAAGTTGGCACTATTATTAGTAAGGAAGTGAAGATTCTAACTTGATACATTTGCACATAACATAAAACGAACTCGACAGAATGAATTTAATTAAACTCAGCGTAAGAAAACTAATTCAATTCGCCAGCTTAATGAATTTTACATTTTCCTTAGCAAGCATGATATTATCGGAAAATTTTCATGGCACTATTTTGCTGGGAAAACTTAAGCGTCGACGTCTTAGCGTCCAGCCACGAAAGCAATAAAGAGCACAAGCTTCCACGTTCATTAATTAACCCCCAACGTCTCCATCTCGTTCGCACTTAGGCAAACTACTTGTAAATGAGCAGCCATCTCGCTCCCACAAGCTTTGCGCAAAAATTAACTACATGTTCTGTAGCTGTGCCCTCACACGTCTATGCAATGCATATGCACATGCTACAACGACCGAGCAACGTCTCAAGCGAAAATAAACACGGAAAATTCGCATGAATTTCTATAAAAATAAGATATAGTTTTCTTCGTATTAATTTAGTTTCGCAATTAACTCCGCATACAGACTTCGGTCACGTGTGCTTAGTTTCCTATCCTTGTGTAATAAATCTTGTAGTCCTCGTAATTACAATGTTCTTGTCTGTTGTGTGTTTTCATTAAGGCGAGACACTTAGTGTTGAATCAAACGTACATACGTTCTTTATCAATATTCATGAATTTTGTGAGACTTGTAAAAAATATATTCTCAAAGTAAGACAAACTACGTAATCTCTACAATCTATCAGGTGTACGTGAAGTAATTATGATCACATCCCTCACCTTATACACATCTTCTAAACATCTCATCCGGTGTCGTTTCTCCGACGACGGCGATAAATTTATTTTCATCCTTTTCCATGCGCCGCGCAGTCTAATTTGCGTACCAACGACAATAAACCCAAGAATTGATATTACAAACTTTACTCCCCGCATTCGATATTTGAATGTTACAGAAGCTTCGATTGTCTTCAATTTTGAGAGATTAAAAATTTAAAATTCTAATTCGGAATGCAGTGTCAAATTTGCGTAACGTATTCCGTCCCTGTCGCTCAGGCTGGGCGTCGGCGCGCGCCTGGGCGGGCGGTATGCAAATGCTAGGTGCGGTGGTGAGGGCCGCCGCTGTGTGGGTGCCTTGTACCATTGGCCGCACTAGAACGGCCAACTTCGGCACCAGTTACGGTTGTTTTTCGTTCCACTTCTAATTAACTTCCGTATATTCTTGAAGTAACTTTTCTCATCTCGCCCTCGCAGTTTTTGTTTCGTTTGTTATCGTTAAGGTGAAATACTTGCGTGTTATGCAAAAATGCGCTCTAGAAATATTTTCGCGTGCGGCAAGTGTTTATTTTGAAAAGCGAGCGTGACTAGTTTCGGTCTAATGTATGTAAATACGGTTAGTCAGCCGCTATCAGCGTTTTAAGCGCAAACCTGACGTCAGTTCTTAGTGTCACAATGTTTACAAGTGATTTCTGAATGCGAAGGCATTAACGAACGCCATAATCGGGGCCCGAGTTACTAACTCTGTTAAAATGTTACTTTTATTGCTTAAAGAGTGAGATTTTACGAGCTTTAAAAATAAATTACTGGCCTCGGAAAGGTTAAATCGCAATTTCCAAGAGTTCGCGGGTGAATATTTTATTTCCGATTAGTTCTAAGACGAAGGTAAATAAACCTTTTTAATCTTGTTTTACCCAATAAGAATAAATTAATTTATATTTTTACTTTTTTGCATTCTCCCTTCGATAATAATAGCGCTATTAACGTTAATGTATTTTGTGGTAGTACTAAATAAAATTGATAGCGGCCGTTTAAAAAAATAATAAATTCACACATCGGTAAAGCAAGTGTGATGTCAAAATGCAAATTCCATATCCGGAGATGAAATTAAGTGAACGTTTTATTACGACATCAAACATCTTTAATTGCCTGTTTGACAGACATTAAGGCTCGGGTATCAGCCGGGTTTCGGGTGTGGTCAGAACAAAATTGAACATTGACAGTTCGCAATATAATTTTATAGTTTTCCCGAGGTGTTGTTTTTATTGTTCGGCCACTTTATCTGCTCGGCTGCAAATTAGAAAGTTTATGCATGTGCGAATGACCGACGAAATATCGTAAATGTCGAGATGCAATCGTTTTGCATACGGGTGAATTTTTAATTAGGCTCACAACTGATTTATTGGGCTTCGAAAACCTGAAGTGAGAATTCGCGATGTGAGATATTCCAATCAGAAGTCGGGCTCGCTGATTCATATTAATATACTAACAATGTTATAGTAAAAACTTGTCCCCAGTTGGTTTGAAACCTCAAAGGGTTCGCAAATCTTGCCAACTTTCACCTCATCGAGTGCATAAAACCTATTGTTAAATGAATATAATGTTGGTCAATTAGATTCTATTACATGTCGAACGGTAAATTGTAAAATCTCGCAACACTTTTGGCACAGATAGATGGGTATCTACGGCTTATTCTGTATTCCTATAGTGTTTACAAATGGGCCATTATTTTTGTCTTAATGCCAAAATGCATTTAAATAGAGGCCGTTGGCTCGGAAAGTATCGTTAGCAAAAAATATTTGCATTTTGCTTAATCGATCGAATAAAGACGTCATAATGTCATTTCGTGTACAAATTGAGGCAGAAACAATAAATCAAATAAAGAATGTTGGTTATGCTCAATATAATTGACATTTATTATAAAAGAAACCTGGTATGGCTACTATGAACGGGCTGAATGCCGACAGAGCTTGTTTCCTTAGTTAAAAAAGCAATCGTGATCGCTCTACACGGTTCCGATATTTTATCGATACATCGCTTTGATATAAAAAATCGTCGTGAATGGTAGGCGACGAATAATATTTACAGAATGCATTTTTGCATACACAATGCTCCTTTGTTTAGGAAAAGTATTTCACGTTGTCTTAAGTGATTTATTTTTATATGATTTATTATTTGTTGCTGAATTTTAAAGCAATTAATATTGCATTTAAACGATTCCTTTCTTCCAGTTAATAGTTTAAAGGAACACTTTTACGTGTTATCAGATAAAATAGTGTTTATTTGACTGTTTGTGAGCTGTGACTGAAGACGGATGGCACGTTTACTATGTTTCAACTATGTCCAGGTGCGTATAATTAATATTATATGTGTAAAATACAGAAATTAATTATCAAATGATTTATTAACTAGGTACTGAAACGAACTGGATGGTTTTTGGTCTGGAATGATTTAAAGATAACCTTTCGTCTTTTTCTATCGAACTGTGTTATTGTGTCGATGAAAATAAATAGATTGTACTCTACTCAATATTGTGCAACTGTTTTGATACTTTTATGAATAGTGTAAAGATTATACTAATTAATGAAGCTTTATAAAGTTACTTCTAAGTATTCACGGCCTCGTGATTACAGAATAAACAAATAATTAGGTTTGTAATTATTGTTATTCATAAATTGGACAGACAATATAATCGTGCGCCATCTTGCTAGCGGCGGTGGCCAAATGTTTCCGCTTTAATTTCTTCGATAATTTGGAATTTCCGCTCACAGCCAATCCGTCAGACCATAATTATATTATTTCGGCAATAAATTATCGAACTTTGGAAGAACTCAAAAACGTCTCTTCATTTTTGTTAGACCGCAGACCAGCTTGATTTGAATGTTAAAATTGCGTGGTATAATTATTTCTACTTTAATTTCTAAACCGGCTCGAACGTTTTAATATCTACATATATATATACTTATTTATTTTTTATATTATTTATTAAAGCTTACCACATCATACACAGTACTAAATCTACGGCATATTATACAAAATCTTCCATCTAAATAATGACAATTTAAGTAAACATAATGGTTACAAAAAAAAATATACAAGATAAAATGAGCATACAATAAAATTACCAGAAATTTTTGGTAAAGCAGAAAAAAAGTCATCAGCAAAACAGCGAATTAAGTTCGAGATAGGTCAACAATGCTTCCTCTAAAACCGATCAGCCACTACCGAATATATCCAATGTATACTTTGATACTAATATAAAGAAGAAAGAGTTCTACGTATGAAAAGCTTTAAATATTTGGACTTAACAATTTTCACTATTAGAATATATTAAGGAAGTATTAATAATGAAATGTCGAGACTATATTAAATGTATGTTGGTTAAGCATTTTCTATATCGATGAATTACTTTTAATTGGACTGGTAAGTTGTATCAGTTAGCATATTTTAAATGGCTATATATGGCATAGGTTACTAAATATTTTTTTATTTAACTTGATCAAAAAAAAGATAATAAAACTGCATCAATAAAGCTTAATCATATTTAAATCTTAACCGAAAAATTGTACTTACTTTTTAAAATAAATAAAATATTAATGTACTAATCAAGATGACCCGTGAATAAATAAAGATGAATTACAGCGCTTAAAATCTTCCAATAAAAATACTTGTATAATTAATTTTCTAAAGATATTCTAGTCAAACTAACTGAAACAATCCCTAACAGCTGCAACATTAAAAAATTAAACAGCATTGTATTTACAATTGTATATATTACACACATCTTGGCTAAAAGAAAAAACAATAAAGAAATTATTTATGAATTTGTAGTACTAATTTTAAAAACGTCCCAAGCCCCAAACAGAATCCCGCAGAGGAGAAATCTTATAATCTAAAGTTTACTACAAAATATTTATACAATACTCCTTTCACAAGTCCAGTACACATAAGAAAATCGATACGATAGTTTGATTCGATTAATTTGGCTGGAAATTAACACCACGGGTTAGCCGAGTATGGACGCCGTTGCCATGGCAACGCACCCTATACCCACTAATTACGACACACTGATTGCTTTTCGCTTTTTTCTGCCCCACAAGAATCTGCCACCCCTGCTAGTGTATCGATTTATACGTCACCCTAAAGAATTTATAATTTATGAAGATATTTATGAGGATATAGCGAATGTTATTTCTTGTCTTGTCAAAAACTGAGTTATTATGTTATTTAAAGGTCGTTACATTATAAATAAAAACAAGTAACATAAATTATTAGAGATACAATAAGTGCTATATCGCTAACAAGCTATCTATTCCAGACAACCCTAGAAAGGAAAATACAAAAAAAAGGAATAAGGGTAAATTGCAAGAAGTGCATAACCAAATCTACAAAACAAAATTACAAGTTACACTGTAGAATTACAATTACTAAACTTAATTGAAATAAAAGCTAATCTTACTGTTCATGAGTTAAAACTCAAAATGCAATAGGGTAGAGCGGGGCTAGTTGAGCATAGGGGCAAGTTGGGCAATCGAAATATCTCGGAAACTATTCACCTTACGCGGAAGTATCAAATAGCGAAAAGAAGGAGTCGTAGGAGGGGTAATCATCGCACGATAGCTAGTGGCAGCTCGACGAGTGAGTGAAGTGTCACGGCGTTTTGTTTATTTTGTGACCAAAAAGTAAAAACATTGTTTATCGCAAGTTTTCGTCTGTCTTTGTCTAATGTTCTCTGTTTTCAATCAGGACAGTGTTAATCTTCCAGAAGATTAATGTATTTTTGATTTGTAAATAGGATTTGGGTCTAATTCTAGGCATTTTTTTACAATCCCACTTTTCTTTTAAAATTCCGGGTTGGGGTAAGTTGAGCAGCTATAGCTCAACTAACTCCACGACTTAAACAACTGATGAGTAATGAATCTTTATATTTGTTTGGATGATTACAAGAGGAGGAGATGTTCTTACACTACTGAATACTTAAATAATGCTGCAAAGGCTGTCCACGATGAGGGAAAAAGTGTGAATACCGCCGCTTAAGAATTCGGTATGGAATGACTTTAAAAAAAATTAAATGAAGGTGATGGTTCATTTATGGGCTATACAACACAGAGGGAAGTATATCCTCCCTCACAGAAGGACTGTTTGAAAAAATACTTGCTACAAATTGAATTTTTCTCCAAAAGACGACCATCGCCTTGCCTAAGAGTGTGCTGCTATATTTGGCATTGAAATTCCACCCAGCTGAATTGCAAATAAGATGGCCGGAAAATAATGGTTGATGCTGTTTTTAAAACAAAAACCCGAACCCACCAGCCTTGGTAATCTTTTTTAGAAATTATCAGAAGTAATGGATAGATATGGATGCTCATGTTTTGTTGATTCTAGTTTCGGGTAATTATACAAAGAAAGTTTCTTTAAGTTTTGTTGTTCTGTCAATAAAAGACTTTAAATAAAAAGCTGACTGTCTAACACATATTTTACTTCATCTCAAATTAACATAGAACCCATGGTTTGGCCTAGACATTCTTAGTGCTCAACTTGCCCCATACCCTTGCTCAACTTACCCCACCTATGGGGTACATTGAGCATACTTGACTTTCTGCATTTAAACATCTGTAGCTATTATATTGGACTTGTTACAAAAAAATACTATAGACACTTTTGTTAAGGGATAAATTACTAATCCATCAGGACACATAACAACTCATTGAGACTTATCATTGAGGAGCTATATCCAAGCAAGTGAAAAATTGCTCAACTAGCCCCGCCCTACCCTACAAAAGAATAAGAAAATGTACGTAAAGTCACGATTGACTTGGTTTATGTAGAAGACTTTTAAAAGAGATGTTATTTATTCTCGTGACAGTTATAAAATCGTTCATTTGTCTTTAGATATTTAAAAAGTAAAATTTGGTTAATAACTTGAATTTTATCTTGCATAATGAAAATTCATGAATTTCCTTGACAGAAGTGCACTTCATATAACAATAAGAATATTTTCAAAGTTCAATTATTATTGGTATTTCTTTGCTATGAAAACGTACATAGGGAAAATAGTTTTAAAGAATATCCCACTACTAATTATCATACGAAATACTACAACGAATTTCATTAACTAATTGAACTAACTCTTACTACTACAACTACTACCAATTGAACAGTGTTGGCCTAGTGGCATCAGCGCACTCTTATCCCTGAGGTGGTAGGTTTGATCCCAATTCACAAATGGACTTTCTATCTATGTGGGCATTTAATATTCGTTCGAACTGTGAAGGAAATAGAGAGGAAACCGGCTTGCATTAGACCCAAAAAGTCGACAGCGTGTGTAACAGGAGGTTGATTACCTACTTGCCCATTAGATTGACAAATGATCATAAAACAGATACAGAAATTTGAAGCCTAGGCCTAAAAAGGTTGTAGCGCCGCTCTTTTTTTTTAATTTTAATATATTAGTAATGTCAGATATCTCCTGTACCGTAAATACACTCGCTGGCTTGTTTTGTTTTAAGTGTTAATGTGTTTAATTAGTTAAAGAATATTAACTCAAAATACCGCAAACAACGGTATTGTCGATAAGTGCAAGGTGCACTAAAATGATGACGTCACAAGGATCGATTAAGGGGAATGGGTCAATGAACTTTATAAATTCGTTTGATTAATATAGTGATTAATTGTACGGTTCGGTTTTACATTAAACCAAATAAAAAACGGATCCATTGGGTCATTGGGTATACTGTAATTGTTCATTTTTAATCAGCTTAATGCAAACATAATTTGTTTAAATTAATAGCAGGAAATACAAAATTGTGTATAAACAGTTTTTATTAGAAACAGAAAAAATGAGAGTATTATTTTCTTATCAAACATATGTTTAGTAACACAATCTGAATCTAATAAGGTTTTTATCAAGTTGGTACCGGTAGTTCTAAATTTAAATTAGTTCCATATTTAAATAAATTTTCTAATTACTTTAAACATATAAAGTTCTACATTCCTAATGTAAATGTGATTTTTAAATAATAAGTTGAAAAAATAAAACCGAACAGTTCTAAAAACAAATGATACGATATTCTTAATTCAAATCAACGTAGTTTTTTCAAAAGTTTATACGAAAAGAGGTATGATCTCTATGAGCGCGTAAATAGAATCGATTTCACCGCACAAGTTGACCATTGATCAGATAGCCCTGACCTTGCCCAAGGCACACTTACGCGACGCACGCAAACTCTGCTTACGTCACACCATTGCACTTCTAGGAATTTGTGGTATTTTTACAGATACGTTTTCGCGTTTCTGCTACAATTCGACATGTATAGCGTCAAGTTTGTTAATATTATTACGTTATCATGAAGATAAGGACATAAATTTAATAGATAGATAGAAAAAAATATTGCTTATGAGGAAAATGCATCTTGATATTTACAATAATAGTGGCGTAACAACCCTAAATTGGCCTCAGATTGTATCCGTTCCTTCGGTGATTTTTGTTTTATAGACAAATATGTGCCTCATATAATAAAATATCATTAATGCACAGCCGAGATTCGAACACACGACCTCAGGGTTGCGCTGAGTCACTGTCTTGAGCATGGCTTGTTACAAGTAAATTATATTTTGAATGTCACTGTACGTGCTCCGTTCTTATATAAGAAATTGAACTTTAATATTGCAGAAGAGAAAAAGAAAGAGTTGGATAGGAATCATGGCGCAAATATAAAATTGTTGGTGTCAACGTAATATGCGAAAGTCTCTTCAACGTAAACATATTACAAAAATCATATATAAATTATACATGTAAATACGTCTACGCGTTTTTGCATATTAATCTTATATTTACATACGAAAATATTAGTTATATTAATTTATATGAAACTATTCGGTCATTTAAATATTAATTAAAAAATCTTAATTATACTTAGTGTCTGTTTCACAATGTATGGATAAAGTACTAAATAGCTATGCAACACATAAATTATTTGGAAGATAAATTGTGCTATTTGACATTCATCGGACTCATAACTTATGATGGACTTTATGAGACGAATAGCGCTAGCTGACAGTCGTGAAACGCAATAATAGTGTTTATCCTACCAATAAGTAATACAAATCCTACAAATAGCTAATTTGATTATTATGTAGAACTTATCCGTACATTGTGAAACAGACCCTTATACTTTCAGATGAGATATAAACCTGATATGGCAAGCGTGACGTATAGTTGACACATTTTTGTATCTGCTCCAATAACATTGATTTTAGAATTCATTCGGTTTTTCCATTATATAACACCTATACATTCAAACAGCAATCAAGCTAATAGTACACTAAGTCAAACAAATTCAATTTAATAGAACTCATAACGAAACTTTGTCGTGTTCAAATGAATAATTATGGATTATAAATGTCCCTTTATACCACCATTACTGTGTCAAGCGAGGTGTTCGCGTCACTTAGCCAGTTAGCCCCTATAATTAAAGCCCGGCAACTATCGACCAAACAATCAATAGACTTATAGAAAAGAACACAAAAGCTCCAGTAGACACACACCCCCGCAGCTCATTAATATCGACCCTTTACTAATTATGTGTTGCGAATGCACACACACATACCCGCATGGGCAATTCAGAAAAATTAAATCAATAAACTATCTGATTTATACCCACGTTTGTATGGTATTGAAATCAATGCTCGCTTTGAAGCTCCCATCTACAACACATCGAATTCTGCCTAAAATTACTTAATTTGTATTGGAAAGTAGAACGATACTACATAATATTTTTTTTCACAACCTTCACAATATTGTAGATTTTTATTTAGCTTCCTTTCTTAAATAATATCTTTTATTATATTGGCCATTTTCTTTTTAGATATTTCAAATTTAGAATTAAAACAAACTATTATACTCTTTGCAATACACCAAAGAGTTTCGATAGTAAATCTTGAGAGATTATTTCATATTTCGCTTATGCCCTGCACCAAGGGTTGTCGAGTGGGTGGTTAAGCAGCGGTGTTATTTCTCACACAATCTCGCATTAAAACCTATCAATGTTACGATGAAAGCCTATAAGGTAATCTTATAAAGCAACTGAGCATCACGCAATTGCGTTTTTATTAACACTAGACTAGATTGCCAGCCAACGCCTCTAACGGCATAATAAGGTATTAATTATAAAATCTATATCACACACGATTGTCATACGAGAACATCGGCTTATTCTTGAAAATGGAGTAAATGTACTTAATGAGTATTTCTCGGTAGCACTCTCATAGCTTGTCGCCATGATATTCTATAATATGAACATAGCATAGGAGTTGTGTGCCGCGAGTTGTTTGGCCGTAGCGTGATATAGCCTAAAAGCCTTCCTTGAAAAATTTATTATCCAACACAAAGTTGCATGGGTGGATTGCGTTAAGACTGTTGAATAAATGTCACTTTGTGTGTGTGTATATCTCATCACAGTATCACATCTATATTACTACGAGATTCTATTCCAAGAAGGAATTTTGATAGTGTAAATTGAAACTGAAAATGGTCATACAAATTATAATAAGAATATGTTCTAACTCCAATTATTATATTTAGTATTTTTAAGCGATATAATTTTTCTTAACATATCTTTAATGAAGAGCGTGTTAGTTGAGTTAGGTGAATATTATTGTCAATGCAACAATTAACATAGGCGGTCAACACGTCCGATTTCTAACAGGACGCTTGAAATAGACATGTGAAGAGACGCCTGTACTTCACTGATTAATAAGATGGGGTTGGAAGTAAGGGGTTTCGCCACCCCACGCTCGCACCCTCGCGCCTTACCCACAAAACAAAAAAAATGTGACTCATCAACCCACACTAAGACAACCAAAACGAATATTCAAATTGTGAACCTTATTATAATGGTTAAAGGTTGTAATTAGAATCGCGTTCGAGCATTTCTCAAGCAACGCTAGTTCGCTATAATCGTTCATTATCGCACACATACACATGCACGCATACAAGTATGCGTTAATTATATCGGAAAGTATTGGGTTGGGGTAAGTTGATTTGATTAATTCTAGAGTATCCGATGCCCTGAATGTACTAGCTGGAAAATTTTATACATTCTTTGTCGAGGAATCCTTCGCCTCAAGATTGTTACAGCTCTCGCATGTTTCTAAGTTAGATGAATCGGTATGTAACAAAGATTTTTTCTTACAAGATAATCTTAACGTCAACTATAACAGATTTTTGAAAAATTACACTAGGTGGCAGTGATAGGTTGTATATTTAAAAAAACCAATGTCCTAATATTTGTAAAAATAATAACTTGCTACATATAATAATGTTATTCCAAAAAGGAAGTTGCGTAGTTATTGTTGGGGACTTCATGAGAAGATTATTCATTACAAACTATATTTTATTTAAATTAATGCTTTTATGAAAATATATATTAAAGTACGAATCGTTACATATGCTTCCAAACGGTTGAAACACTTTTAAAAAGTTTCATCTCCCACAACCGACGAGTATGAATGTCATGAAAGTAGAGAGAGATATATCAGGAATATTACAAGTGGAGATCCGTGGTCTCTGCCTCTTATAAGTAATAAAAGTTTCTTACTTTTTCTTATCAATATCTCTATCAACCATTATATATAAATTTTAAGCTTAATCCAATAAACATTGTTGTATTTATCTACTCTCGGAAACTGTAAGCAGGTCAAGGGCCGAGAATAGTACATATACTAAAAAATTGATCAGTAATTGTTCTAGAAATACATTGTAATGTAAACCACTAACATTGTTGTAGGTATGATATTATAATGGCGTGTCATAAAAAAAAAGATTTTCGACTAAACCACAGTACTATGTTTAAAACGTCTGGCCTAATTACGACAATTTGTGTCTCACCAAAGTTACCGGATATATTTTTTATGAAGCCAAATAATATAACAAAAATATCTAATTAAATTATTTAGTAGCTGTCTTTAATATTTTAGAAATAAATATAGCATATCAAGGATAAGGTATTTTTAAATTTATTACAAAACTATACCTAATATATTAATTATAATAATAATAGTTTTTGAATATTTTTAATATAGTATAGATTTTACAACTTAATAATAATATTAATACTTCTTTCTATTACTATTTATTACTATAAATTTATGACAAAACACTTGCGTGTTTTCAAAAGAATATCGTCAAAAAGTTTTTATTTATTAAGTCGATACGAAAAATGAAAAGTTTGTTCGATTTTTAAATTTTGTTGAAATTTCGGGCTGCAATAAATAGGACTTTTTTAATTGCATGTTTGCGGATACAATTTAAATAGTGTCGACGTGTCAGGCGATTTGTGGAGTCGTGGTTTTAGTTTTCCCGGTAATAAATTCCCCAAAAAGTTTTTCATTGAGGTACCTATTTATCTTTAGTTCTCCAAATAGAATTATAATTTATTCTTTGGTGCAAAAATCCCTTCATATACAACCATAATATTGACATCCATAACGTTTAAGAATGTGGTTTAAATTTATGTTCTATTCAGCCTTTGACATATCGAAGGCACACTTTCTTAGAATAGCTGATCTACATATGCAAAAATGTTTGTCTCGTGCCGGACTTATGCAAATTGAGCCTCCCTAACTCGTGTTAGGAGAAACTAATAGATATATGATAATGCTCAATAGATTTTTTATAATACCTTAGAATATATGTTAATTCGCGCGTGTACTCTTCATATGCAAATATCTTTATATTCACTGACAGACAGATTAATTCCATATCTAACCCGTTTATTAACTAAATATATTTCTTCTATTATATTATGGGTCTTCAATCAGTTACATAGTATATGTATTGTTGATTTTTTTAATATATTTTTTTTTTAAAGACAATTCACTCCAATTGACCTAGTCCCATGATAAGCTGGTGAAGCTTGTGTTATGGGTACTAGGCAACGGATATACATACATATTATAGATAGATAGACATATAAATACATATTTACACGCCCAAGACCTAAGCACAACACCAAATGCTCATCACATTGATGTTCGACTCAGCCGGGGATCGAACCCGGGACCCATGGATTCGCAGTCAGGGATACTAACCACTAGACCAATGAGTCGTCAAAAAAAAAAATATTAACTAATATTTAAAACGCGGCGCTTCTATGTTTCTTATAATCATACTAAAACAGTTTTTACATCAAGTTCACTTCCAATATCTAAGATATGTATTGACTGTAACAGAGCAGTCCCCAATGCTTCCAATTTTTTTCTATCACTAATTTCAATATCACCCTCCGTACCTGCGTCATCTCATCTACATATCAATATTCGTGATGTCTTTGAAATTCTTTTTCTCTAGATAAAATATGCAACGCCCGTGCTCCATATCATTACTGGGAGAATTTCACTAAAATTGGATCACCCCAACACTATCATACCCTTTGGTAATAGTAACGGTTTCTTTGTAACGAACTTTTTGTAATACGATATACGACTTGTTTCCACTAAGGGTGAGATTTTCATTTTTAAAAATAGAACGTACAAGTGTAACTCACTTCCGGCCTATACTAGTCGCATCCGCGAACAATTCGTACCAATTATCTGATAGGTATCGTTTTAACCCTTCTTCCCACACGCAATCAAAGGCCTCTTTGATACATCTTGACTATTATCCACTCCCAACCCTTGCGTACCCATGCTTCAAAACTATATGCAAAGGTAACAATAGTGACATCGGTTGCATAATTTGATTACAGAACTTTTGTTGGATAAGGGCAGGTATCGGATCGTGAAATTAAATTTAGACCTATCGTTGGTTAATTTACGGATTCTCCCAACCTCTCGATAGTCGAAGGGGCCGTGTATCATTCACGACAATAGACTCCGATCAATTATTATTTTCTGGTGCACCTTTGATGAAATTTGGTTGTAGCGATAACGGTCGCCGCATTGTCGCAACTCTCGCGCACAATGTCTTTTGTGATACATTTGCATAAATCAGTTATTGATTGAAAAAATATTTAAATCATCTGTTTAAAATCATTCGATCGATCCGTTACGGTTCTCATAACGAAAATAACAAAAGGAATTTGTAATTCTAAAATGTTCTTGTATATTACAATTTGCATTTGAAATAAAAACGTTTAAATTGCGTTAATTAATCTTCATAGTTGATTTTGCCTTATGTAGAGATTTATATGAAAACTGTAGTACAGTCGAGTGGGAAACCAAGCTATGAAATTGTACGATGTTATGTTGAAAACATTGCATGAAAACACGTCACCGCTTCCTGCCGCGAGATACATTCCTGAATAGCTTTTGTTCTTGTCTGTATCCTACTGATAACATAATAATTAAGTTAATGTATACATTACAATAAAATAAATAAATAAGTTAATTTGACAGTGTATAGAAGACGTTTAAATTATTTGCATATGAAGTGTCCACGCGCGAATTAGCATATCTTACCTTGCTTTATCACCACCAAATCCCCCAAATATTTAACAATTTTATGAATAAAAATGCTAATGTACGAGTGTCGTAGCTCGTGCTAGACACACACACATATTAACATACGAATGCGATGATTTTATATTCCTTCCTCACTTATCTAAATCTTTGCATATTTAAATTGTATCGAAGACGCTTGCAACACCTTTAATAAACATTTGAATATCAAAACCCTTGTTTGGTTTTAATAAAGTGTATTTATCAGTGTTATGCAAAGTGGAATAGTTTAATACGATCAAGATTGAACAAATACATTTAGTTTATTGCTTAATTTAATTAGCTTATTATTTGAATAAACGTCAGGTTATATGCAACAAATGATTTAATTGCATACATACGGAAATCATAGGTCACGAACAAAATTTATAACCTTTAAAGTCATGGTGAGATTTACAGTCAAGTATGTCAGATCCGCTTCTGACATGTGTCATATCTAAAAATCATCTGTATTGACACGAAATTAGTGTTTCCATATATTTGCACGTGAGCCCATTTAAGTAGGCATTACTTTCTTATATCTAGAATTCGACAGGAATAAAAAAAAATCATTAAAATGTGTAACAACTTGCTGTTAATAAAGTAGTATCAACTAGTCTTTAGCATTTATGCAAAAACAAGTTTCTATGCCAAGTATTCATCAATTCAAAACGGAAAAGTGAATTAAACTTTGCACTATAATTTGAACGCAATCATAAATTTTTCACGAATGCAACTTATATTACAGTGAATTAAGAAATCTTTTTACACGAACTCTTTTTGAAGGAATAATTACGATATGCCGCTTTGAAATGCAGTCAAGATATTAAAACGTTTAAACTAGCTTTACATTTGAACTTTATTTATTGGACATACAAGAATTACATAATAATATACTTAAAACAATTACATGGTGAAAGAAGCGGCAATCACAGTCAACAAAAAATAATTGTATAGAGGTGCAAGAGTGCAAAACTATATAAAATAAAATAATAAAATAAAAATAAAAGCTATGAAAGCTAATAAACATAAGAAAGAATAAACATATGTTAAAATAAAATCATTTTTAATAATAAAATTGACTATAATTACATATCTTTAATCATTTATTATAATCATTCATTTATTAATAAAAATTCGTCCCGTTCGCATGCTCACAAATCGAATCCAGGACTTTTTGCACATTATTAATATAAGTTACAGAAGTAAGGACATTTAAGTTATTACAAAAAGGTAAATATTAAATGTCTAGTATACTCAGTGTTAAGTGGGTCACATTACAGGTGTAGAATATGCATTAATTAAGCTGCACATATGTGCAATACTTGACATGCTTATGACGTCATTATCAGCAGTAGGCGTCGTAAAATGCGATCTAGATTATTTACACGAGTGTACTGGGCCGAGTGTGAGCCATTTTTAAGTATCTCATTTCATTTTTTTCCACTCTTTCTCATTTTATTCCACTCTTTTTGGAAATTTATCGAAGTTTTTTTAAAAAAATGATTTCGTTCGATAACTTTTAATGTAGTAACGCATTCGACTTAGAGACACTGTTACATTGTAACAGAAAAATAGTAATGCAACATTCACATCACTGAGCGTTATTTTCCAAGCAGGGATAGGAGATTCTTAAAAAGCCGGGAACGCACTTGCGTTTGGCACTAAGTGGCGGTATCACTGTTTTTTTTTAACTTTGCACTGTTGATATTTATTAGACATTAAATAATAGTATATATACTTATTATGTCATTAATAACAGTTATTATTATTATTAATTATTTGTATATATATTTACACTTAATTCAGCCGAAATTGTTTTGTTAAAAGTTTCTTTTTACTATTATTATTACATTATTTTTCTTTTTTTTTGCGTCTGAGGCCCAAACTAACTGTTGGCAGAATGACCAGAGCTGTGGAACACGTCTGCTCCACAGCATAATGCTGAGCCAGGGCCAGTTACAACCACAGCACACAACATTACACACTCAAAATGTACCTAGTTCCTGAAATTTTTTTTTTTGTTATTATTATTATTTTGTGTGTTTCGTTAGTAATAAATGTCTATGTCTAAATGATGTCTCAGTGAAGAGACAATTTAAAAAACTTGTTATTATTAATATTCGAAAATAAGTAAAAAAGTGCACCCTTCTAAATGTCTGCAAATATACCCTGTATACCACTAATTTGCATAGCTTATACAAGATGGCTCGTGCAAGCCAACACAAGCAAAACATAATGCCCACCTCATTCTCTATGTCACGATTTGAATTTCTCACCTCACGTTATAATTTCAATGAGATTCAGAGATATATTTGATAATGTTTCTGTAAAATAATACGAATTAACATCGAGAAACCGAGTCTTATAATATCGTGAAGCGTATACACAATTCAGACTTACGTTTTATGCGGGAAATTGTATTAAACAGGAGGTAATATATGCTTAGTATTAAAGACGCTAAACAAAAAAAGGTGAATAAAAGTGGCATAAAAGTAAATTTGTTTCTGCTGTATAAAACGATTTACAAATGCAAATGTACACTAAAACTTGTTAATTACCAAACCCCTTAAAACATTAGACTCTTAATCAAAGTCAGTTTTATGAGCAAAAAGTTTTCATTCCATTGCAGTAGTGTTTCGCAGAATTTAATTAAAAGGTCGCATATTTTCGTGCAAAATGCAACAAACAAATTAACGACGTTTTAAGGGTTAATAAACTTCATTAGAGTTTTTTTACAATTTAATTTCAGACTAAGTGTTGCCATCATCGGTGGCGGCAAGCCGTTTCGTTTATTTGCGATTGGTCAAACGTATCTGTGGTGTATCTGTGGTCAAATTAAAAATGCTATCGTGTATCTATATTTGTTTGTTGTTGGTGTAGATCAATATTAAAACTTCAGTTTTTTTAATTAGGAGGACAAAATGAAAGAAACTCTAAAGAAATAAAAATCGTTAAAACCTTTAGGAGCGTTCAACTATTACGTCACGCAATTTTAGGAGATAATTGAGAGATAATTCCGTTAAATTTCAGTAAAACCGGCTTTAAAAAATACGTGAACGTCAGCAATATTCCATTACATAAGGGCATTTCCGCTAGCCTAGAATGTTTGATGCAATTAGCGTATAAAATATTGCATAAACGCATACGTAGGTGTATATTATAATCTGCCGAGTTGCAAGTGTAAATGAGCAAGGCTAGAAGCCTTTGAAATGTTGCAGCGGCCCTTATACGGCCTCTTAAATTAACCAGTCTGATAATTATATATAGTATAATTACTTAATGCAATCAACCTATATAAATGTGCGATGTCAGTGCTAATTATGATTATCGTATGAGTGGCGATTAAGACTTAATGTTTTATTTTTAAAATCGCGCTCGTTGATCAGATGTTGTCTATGGTCTGCGGTAATCATTGGGTCCACAGACTATGTATGTTTCTTTTAATAATGAAAGAGTTTAACGTAAGACTAACATACGAGTACATTACGTCACGCAGGCAACTATTTAAGAGATGACAAATTTACTTAAATAAATATAATCTATGGGAATTGGATCGTTTTTAAGGATAAATAAAATTGTTTTGGCGTATGAACTTGTGAACTGTATAATATAATGTGTATCATGGCCTATACTACAATTTATACATACAGTTACTGCGGCCGAAAACTTATAACACAGTACTCGCGTGTTACTTGTTTAATTACATACTTAATTGCATGTTGTATATATGTATCTATTAAGTATTGGAGTTGGAAGAAACTAACAGTGTTATTTGATGAATGAGCCTAAATTCACTTGCAAACACTTTATATTTCTAGTTACAGAACCAAAGAATTCTGTGAAAAACAACATATTTCAATACGCAAATATACAAAATCTAATTTATATAAAACAAAATAGATCTTATAACAGATGATATGATATAAAATAAAACAATAACCTTGGAAAAAGACAGCTATATCAGCTATTTTGATAAATCTGTCGTCGAAGTTGGATTATATTTGATAGTATCTATTATCTAATTGAAGTAAATTATTGATTGGTGCAATGCAATGAAGTGGGACCGGCGATTAAAGGTTTCCGGTTTGACCCTTGACCATCACGTTTTTCTATTTTTTTGTTTAGTTAAAAAAAATTGGAATTTACAACATAATTCACAAATATTATGATTTTTCTATTACGCTTCTCAAACATAGGCGCAAAAGAGTTGGTCACATTTAATTTATTCAAACATCTTAGATTCCTTATAAAAAATAACTAATAACACCATTTAAGTGAAATATATGCAATGTGTCTGGCCCATACTCTTTGGTTAAAGTACTTCACTATATTGTACTATAGATATAGTAATAGAATAGACCTTCCTATTTTATGTCAAATTGACATGGGTCAGTGACTGAGGGCTCGGTCCGGCGTCGAACCGGAAGTCTCTTGTTTTAAATACACAAATACGCTTGATTAAATTTATAAATAGAAGGGAATATGTGGATATATTTATGGAAATTTAAATTTGGAATACCTCGACTTTTATTTTGTTAAAATGTAAAACTAATATTAATTACTTTCAGCATATCTTGAGCTGTAATGTATTTTAAGTTTATTTGTTTCTTTATTATATTGGTGTTGTAATAATTTCAATTATAAATTGTATATTTTAAATGTACTTTAGTAACTTATAATTACAATGTTAAATCAATTTTTAATTCGATATTATACTAAACATATAGTATAAATAAATGAATGGCGCTACAACCTTTTTAGGTCTAGGCCTCAGATTTCTCTAGCTGTTTCATGATTTGTCAATCTAATGGGCAAGTAGGTGATCAGCCTCCTGTGTCTGTCACACGCCGTCGAATTTTTCGGTCTAGGCAAGCCGGTTTCCTCACGATATTTTCCTTCACCATTCGAGCGTCAGCGAATGTTAAATGCGCACATAGTAAGAAAGTCCATTGGTACACAGTCGGGGATCGAACCTACGACCTCAGGGATGAGAGTCGCGCGCTCTCACTAGGCCAACACTGCACATAAATATAGAATAGATAATAAAATAGAAACTTAAATATTATAGAATATTACTACATTTACAGATAAGTCGTAAATTTAGATACGAATTTAAATCCACATGAATCTTGTAACAAAGTCAAACTTTTCGCATTAAATCGGCCATGTGTTATAAATAAATTAAAACAATATTCGTCAATCAATCATTTAAACAATACATTCCCTGTGACCGGACAGTGTCACTTGGGGAGCTTATCGTAAAATCTTGACCACTCAAACGCCTTTTTGACACTCGACATAGATATTAAACGCTGATAGAGCGAACACGAATTTTATTGTAATAACGTTAACTGTGCGTAATTATGATCGATTGACGAGTTTAAATTGAGATCTAAGGAATCACTTCCGGTTGTAGTTTCCGGTTCAAAGTTTTTGTTATAAATATTTGGATAGAGTTTCTTTTGATACTATGTTACATGTGGTAAAAAATATGATTTTTTAGCTTTTAGTTACGTCAAAATATAATTCGGTAAAATTGGAAGATTTTTAGAAACTTCCTCTCACTCCTTTTTCTCAAAAAGTCCTCTATAACCGTATCCAGGATTATATTTATATCAAAACTCATCATAATTGATACCGCCATTAAAACATTCTCACGTTGAAATTGTAGATTTTGTCCTTTTGAGCGAACTTAATATTTTTTGCAATCGTAAATATGTCTTAAACTGTATTTGACAGTGCAGTATCATAAAGTACAGTAACGATCTGCTAATGTCTTATTTATGGGTGTATGTGTGTCGAACACACAATTTTCACATGATCATCCCTTGACTACCTGAAATTGTTTCGCGGTACTTTATAGTGCGCGAAGAGCTACTAACTTTTAGACATTCAAACTACTTTTTTTTTTTAATTTTTAAATTTAACATTTAATATCATGTTTATTTTAAGTCCCAATATTCAATAGATTTCTGTAAAGACACATTTTGAGTCTATTTACCTGATATTTTAAGGCAATTTGATAAGCCGTCACTGTTATATCACTGTTTCCCAGAGAATAGAAAATCAGTTGTACATTTTATAACGAGGCGTTAATTAACTATAATATTTACAAAAGAATTTCTTCTCATTTCTTCTGCGCTATGATACAGACGAAGAATTCTTCACAACTAATTAAAACTACACAACTACAACAACTCACGAGACAACACAAATAACATTTTGAAACCGTTGCCCGTCTACGATATTCGTAGCTCTACACGCGCGGGGTGATTTTTTACGGTTTCCGCTCGAGTAGTTTGTATCAGTAGGATTTTAATACACATTTAGATAGCTTATATAGATAGATTTAACCCGTGCATCGCTATACGTTTTAGAGGCCATATAACATGTCAGAAATGGTTATTTTACGGTTGCGTTAGGGCGCCTTCAGATTTCGTTGTCATAACATTTTGAGTCGATACTTTGACGTATCGAATGATAAGGTGAGAACTTTTTAATAGCACATGATAAGAGATTGATAGGTTACTATTTAAATATAAGGTGACGTAGGCATTATTTATTTTAGAGAAATTAAAATAGATTTTATAAGGGATAAACGCGAATTATATATAAAACGACTGGTTAGATTTAAAAAATATGAAGTTTTTTTTAATACATTACATTACATACATTATGGCAAAATGCTAACGCAAGGGAACTCAAATGCAATGGGAGGACGACTTTTCCAAAACTGCTAGGCTATACTGGCTCCAGGTAGATTGTGTAAGTATCTATTCCTTGGAGAAGGCCTATACCTATTCTAAATTAATATATTTTAAATGTATACAAAATGTTTGAAATCATAATAGTTAAACATATAAATCAATCAATTAGTCGGAAATTAAAAGCTTTTCATTTTATTGAAGTTATACTTTTTTTGGCGCGTTAGAGAAAAATTATGAGAGTAAGTATGTATTTACGATGCGCACGCACACTATCACAAAAAACCGACACCCTGTTAGCTATAGTCAACATTTAATTTTGTGATATGTTAATAAACTTTATTTAACTAGATAACGCGTTATAGTTAAACTTTCAATGTATTAAATACTAATAATATTGTTAGTGTAATTTTTTCTACAAACGTAGTTAAGTGTAGTATAGGTGTAAGTTGTAACAAATAACATTTTTGAAAAGATTTTTATCTTGTTACGCCAAAGAAGTATAACTTCTAACGCGTGCATAACTACACACACATTTTTTTCAAATAATTTAATTTTGACATTTGAATACCGTCCATTTTTAAACGCTAGAAGTTGTACGAGACTAACAATATCTATCATAAAATTGCCGTTAAATTTTAACTTTATAGATCTTACGTGTGAACAATTTTATTGACAATACGAAACCTAATACTAAAGGCCAAATGAACCCAATCGGGCAACAAAACAAACATTTATAACTTGAGCAAATATGTCTCGGAGTTAACCAAAATGTAATTTTTCACCGGAATGTTTGCTTACCCTTGGTTTCGCATCTTGCAGGATTAAAACCGTTCAATAATATACTATTATTTGATTCACAGTTTGAACTGCGTTTCTCAAAGGTTTTAGATATTAATGACGTGTACAGCTTGGATTCAATATACACCTATTTTTAAAAAATACATGTAACATTCAATTTTTTTTATTCAATAACAAGTTACAGTTTTAGCCGATATTGGAGCCCCTGAACTAACTAGAATGACTTCGTGTGCGCCTAATTCTCTATGAAAAAATACATAGGTATATACAATATCGATATATCTTATATATATAATATTAGTATACGAAATAGTATAGAATTTACGCGATATGAGATTCGCTTTAATAAAGACTATCAAAAAACACTAAAAAAGTTTGAGAATAATATACTTTAGATAATCCTCACAAAATCTTCACGCTTTTTGATCACAATTCAAAACAATTACTGGTTGTTTAAATGTATATTCAATACATCGTAACGTCTTTTAAGAGAACACGACAGAGGGTAGATTAATTTTTATGACGGTTTATTAAAAAAAAAAAATAGACAATTTAAATTCATTCAGCCAAAATTTATAAAACATTGTTTAGAATAAGTTGTTTAAGAAATCTATGTACGAGATTATGCGAGGTAACTAAAATTATACACAATATAAGAATTTAATATAGCTTGTAGTATCTATTGTACCTACTGTTACAGGTGAAAATGAAAGATAGGTAAAAATATCGTATTTTAATTCAGATAAGAGTTTTACTGCGACAAGGTGCTCTCTTATTATTTAATGTTAGCAATAAAGTATGTTTACCTTTACTAAACCAACATATAGGCTAATTACGAACACCCCATCAATGAAACGGTTAGAATTAAAGAGCGTAAAATTTCTCCAGCATAAGGCAAGGAACGGTGTCAAAAACCCGATAATTAAGGCGTATTCAAACTGATCGGAAACTATAATAGAAATCCGGATCGGACCGGATCTCCTTTATGCGATTATCAGAACCCTTCGATCGATCGGATTCGTTTAATTGCATACTTCGATATTTTCACGTCAGGTGTGCTAGGTGATTAAAATGTTCTCGTCAAATAATAATTTCACATATTGCACCTATTGAGTGTAGGTTTAGAGTCGAAACGAGCAATTCTTAACTGTAACTTTGTACCCTAACATCACCCTAATATGCTTACGAAATGTGCGAGGAATCGGCATTTATACATAGGGATACATAGATAAAATATTAAGACCAATTCAGAAATCTCTGAACTTCATACAAAAATACTTCGTACGACTTTCTTCAAAACATCTCAAAATTCGAAAATTCGTAATTGTTTATTTTGTTTGAGACTTCGCGCTGTAATCGATAGATGGCGTTCTAATTCAATAGCCATACTGGTAGTTGCAGTTCTTGTATTTATATTTTTTGTCTTGGGTTTTGAAAATATTTTAAACATCTCGCACTTAAGTAAGAGATAATTTTGGAAGCCTTTTGTATTAATCAAAATGTTAAATCTTATACTAGTTTGCAACAATTAATAAGTTCACCTTTATGTTATACCAGAAAAACAGAATAATTCCGTGACAATGTAGCGATTTTAATTTGAGAATGAATTGTAACATAACCTATAGATATTTTAACGTATTATGTCAAGACACAATAACTCACAGTCTCGAATGTCAATCTAACGGTTCAAATCAAAACTTAAAACATTTTATCTGACAAAAGAAAAAATAATCGAGCTTAAAATTTCAAAGCAAAAACTGTTACAATTAGACAGTTTTTGTTCCTGGTTCGGATTAAAAAAAGTCTTTTAAGTGACAAAAATAAGGAATACAATGACACGTCAGGTTGGGGTTGATTCCCTTCGAAAGTGTTGGGTGACAGTATTGCGATTTTTGACGGAGCCTTTACAATTTTTTTAGGACCGTCTTGCATAAATTAACAAAACATGAATATTCCCATGTCTATTATTCCTCTGAAGATTTGGGGATGCTTCCGTTGGGCTAGGATTTGTTATTTTAAATCAATAAAAAATATTTAATAATATATTAATTTATATATTTCTTATTTTAATATATTCAAAGAATTTAGGCAAAATTACTCGAACTGTTACTGTATTTTTGATTATTTTTTATCAATTTATGTATAGATATCCTGTATATTCTGCTTATGTATATTCTACGTCACAATTTTTGTATAATCTTTATCAAATGTCTAGAATAAATCATATGAGCGATAAGTCCTCGTACAACACTACGTTTTTTTTATGTTTCTTAGGAATATTTTCTTCCTCAGGCTCAGGCCAAACTCACATTGCACGTAAGTTTAGCCTGAGCTAGTTTCTAGTTGAAAAAAGCTTCCCCAACCCGGCCACAATGAACATAAAAAAATTCACTGAATACTGAATTGAACTTTTTATATGAAAGCTTCAATATTAGGTATTTATTAGTCTTAGTGGACAAATTTATGACACCCCACCTATAAATCATTTTCCCCGGTGACGTTTTAAATACATTTTTATAAGCGAGCCCGATGTACAAGTAATAGAAGAATTTATATGTAATTTGCGAATAAATCTTCCTAAGGGGACGTACACAATGTATAGGTTATTAACGGCGTGTACCGATAATTGTCACACATATTTCATAAATATAGTTTTAAAACTCTTTGTTGTCTCTGAGAAATTTGGGGATATTTTTGTAATTTTGTTTCTTTGTTACAGAAGGTGAGTCGTAATTTACCTCAAACCAGTTTTTCCGTAAGTATTATTATAGTTAATAGAAAAAAAAATTAACACTAACTTTGTATATATAATCTGCGTTTTATACAAAAATGTTTTTGTATGAAAAATCAACGTTATATATAATGTATATGAATTTTACACTCGGAAATGGAGGACTTAAACGCATATAATAAACCAAGTACTAGGCTACTGGGGAATATGTAATAAAATAAACATATCGTAATTGCAATTCCATAAGTGACATTACAACAATAGAGAAAGGCAACGGTATATGGAAAATGGTGTATTGTTTTACAGCCTTGCATTAACACGAATAGACTCGCAATGAGTTCATATGTGGTTTAGGAAATATTTGGTCTTAATCTAGCGTAGACAATTTTTTAATTAAATAAACGTAACTATTTCAATGTAAATATTTGCATTATAAAATATTTTTTATTAAAACAATTATAAATTTGATAATAATTATCAAAAAACATTCTTAATAAACAGAATAATTGATTGTAAAGAAATATTATTTAAAGTAAAGATTAATACTTTGAATCTGTGTTACATTTGTATATGTTTCTACGAATCATTTATGACATATATATTACCTTGAAGTATGGGTTAAAAGAAGATGTAAAAACAAAAATACGAAAGGGAATGGTTAGGTGATTTTTTTCTTTCTATTCTCAGTGGCGTTCGTGTTTTGGGTGAGCATATAAGCTAAAAAAATCACACACAGAAGGATTAAGCTACTTGGAAGAAGTGGCTAATTGATACCATCTTCGTTCCTTGCATCTTTCTTAGTTTTAAATTGTTACAATACTAGTTTTTTTTCTTATCGCTATAAATTATACAGAGCAAGTGTTTGCAACAAATGTTTGACATCCAATATAACCCGGAGTCGCATTTCAGAATAATATACTTAAAACTAATATTATACAGAACAAGCTAGTAGTAATATGTAATAGGGTTACCATATAGTTAGGTGGTCTGGCCATGTAGAACATATGAATGAGAGAATTAACAGGTAGGATATACATTATACAAGGCAACCGTGGATGGTGAAATCGGGTTTTCATTCATTCATTCAAAATCAACCAAATCCAGGAAGCTATAGAGAAGGGAGAAACCATAACCAACGAGCATGCATGGTCAATGTCATGAAAGTGGATGAACCGAGAGAGGCATGACCACGGATACCGTAGCAAGTGGAGATCCGTGGTCACTGCCTAACCCTTCGGGAAAAGGCAATAAAATAAATATTTACTTAAAGAGACAAGGTTGTTACGGCCTGAATGTATTGGCAATCAAAGAATACAATTGTGTATTAAAATCCTTGTTTGTACAATATCTATTTAAGACAAAGCGCCTACATTAGCGAGCGCAGCGATGCGCGACGAGCGAAGCGGAAAACTGCGGTATACTACCGCGTATCATAGAAATCGTCTGTATTTACGTAATAACTTGTAATGACGATCGTTAGACCTATACGGTAATTGTGATTACGTCTAGGCATTTCACTATTTAATGAAGACGCAGATGGATATGCACACTTAAGCATACGTAATTTGTTTAGGAAAGCGACTTATTGTTAATACCATAGAGATGTATACAGATTTGCATATATTCTGTTATTGTATTATTTTTAAATATACCTCTAGGAAGTATGTTGATTTAAATGTCTAAGAAACTTCATTTCATCTACAACTAACTTCTTTTTTAATCATAAATACATATCTAAGGATAAGAAAAGGATCTAAAACACTAATAATATAAAAAAACCAATGACGCTATAATCTTCTAGATCAGATGTATTTTGTATATGTTTCTTGATAAATTTTTTTTCTAAGTAGGTGATCAGCTATCTGTGTTACACAGAGTCGATATTTTGGTTCTAAAGCATGCCTGTTTCCACACGAGAGTGTTAGATGCACAAAGACAGAAAGTCGGGTATAGAACCTGCGATATTAGGGGTGAGAGTCGCAACTAAAGCCACTAAGTAAAGCTCAACAAATAATATGTTAACACAAAACAATAATTTAAATTATCCTAAAACCTCTCCGCTCGCAACGTGCGACACCCCGATCTTTCCAATTGAGGAATAATACCATTGCAATATCCACAACTATCTATCACCTACGAGAGCAGTTAGCTCTCTCTACGTATAATTTAAAGCCATTAAAGACATCTGCAGACCCTAGCAGTGGGCTCAGCTTACTTAGGATGCGTGATGTCCCTGTGGTGCCCTTTTTTTGTTTCTACGTGAGGGAGTTTTTCGTGTAAGGGGTGAGAGCGTGGGGCACTCGTGTTTATAGCTCCAATGTTCTTGACTCATATACCTTTTTATGAAAAACGTCTTGAATTGTCGTTTGGATTTATAATATACAAATGCTTTAGTTAGTTTAGTTATCACACTGTTACACTTAATACTGTAAAATACTTTACAAAGTATAGCACGACTTTTTTTTAATATTAGAATACGTTTAATGTTGGCTTGGCTGTGCTCAAAAGTTTGTGTGTTTTTTTTAATAGAACAGAGGGGAAACGGGCAGGAGGCTCACATGATGTTAAGTGATACCGCCATGGACACGCTCAATGCCATACTCGCGAGTGCGTTGCCGGCCTTTTATTTTTTTTAAAACGGTACCTTTTTAAGTTGAAATAAAAATTGACACATTGTTGGTCACCTAGATTCACGTCCGTGATCTGGTCAAGGTCACAGCGTAACTACGAATTTCGCGAATAAATAACACAATCCGCGCTCAAAAACATCCAACAAACAATGTATAATTAAATAATCTATTTTTGATCAAACAGATTATGACGCAACGCTAAGAATACAATTAGAAAAAATACCGAACCCATTGACGTCAACCGAGATATTTTAGTGAAAATAAATTACTTAAACACACTCGACACAGTTTATTAGGTGAATAAATTAACGGCCTACAATTTATATAATTACAATTAAAATTCTATGTCTTGGCAGCATTGAGATATAAATTCGCTCGGAACGTTTACACTTGAAATTTTATTTTTGTAGTGAAAATATTTTAGAACTAAATTAATGGGAATCGAATGTTCTTGTACCGTACAGATATATTTCTGTATTAAAGTAACAATCAAAATTAAGTAGAAGTTCCTTTTGGAGAAGAGACTCTTGGGCCGTGGGCTTCGAGGGTTCGAGACGCTAATTAAGGATTTAAGTTGGCACCTGGAAGATAGTACCAGTAACCTCAGAGATGGTACTTTCCTCGCTCCACGAATAAGTATCGCAACACAGCAAAGGTACACTGCCATAGGGACCAAACTTTTTAAATTTGTTTTAATGTTCTATTTATTAATCTTTAATTTATTACTATTACTATGTTGGTTAGGAAAAAATAATAACAATAACAAATACATTATTATTTGCATTATTATTATACGATTAATATAATATTATAAATTTTCTATAGCTATATAAAAACATAAAATATAAAGTCAAGTCAAATCATTTATTTCAATTAGGCCTATTAAAAAGGCACTATTGAAAGTAAAAATTACAAGATAAAATATAGATGACTCTAGTTGCCCCTTCCAAAAGGTAAATATGGAGAAGAATGGACAAGAAACTCCATACATACTCTTTAGTTTTTACAATATTTTGTATATATTGGTTTAAAAATTATATGTGAAGACCATGTACACAGAACAAAAAAACTACTGCACTAATGTACCATATTTAATTTATAATACAGTCAGTTGCATTAACTTATAAACAGTAGATAATTATTATTTGAGAATCCCCCACAATGTTGTTTATATTTATATCTTGACTACTGTAGTACTTTACTACTAATGTAATGATATAATTAGAAAAAGTTAAAGTAGCTAAATTGGTATTTTATACCTTGAATCAATCGTTTAGTAAACAGGCCTTGAAATTAGTTACTTCAACGAGGAATAAATATAAATATATGCGTATAAATGCATGTTTTTTAGGTAACATTAAACATAAATTTTTACTCTTCGTACTGTTTCTCTTGAAAGTAAATTGTTTTTGTATAAACATACTCCATGATATTATAATTGTATATATTAATTTATAAGTAATCTCACATATACATACATGTTATAAAAAAGAAAACACTGAGACAATCCAAAGCCAAAACAGATTAGGTACATTATTATAAGATAAAAAGAGAAAGCCGAAATTAAACATTAAACAAACAACAACTTAATATTTTAAAGAGAAAAGCACTTGTTACTGCTGCTTAATAAAGTCAAAGTCCTTCCACTTACTAAAATATTTATATAAAACAATATATCTTCACGATACATTACGAAAAGGTAATTTACGAGTAAAAGATATTTCCAATAACCCAAACAATATCCAATAAGCAAAAGCAAGCAGAACACTGTCGTGTTTAATCACACAGTACCCTGATTAGACGACCCTCGCAATAAAAAACATTATCGTTGCGTCCCCCGTAAAAAACATAAAAATACAATGCATCGATATTGGCAGTTAAGCACATCCACGCGCTGATTGCATCTCACTATCAGTATAATGTTTAACACTATATAATTTCCATTTCAGTGAACTCTTAAACGCTTTGGCCGTTAGGTTTGTTTAAAAGCTTTTTAAATCAAACCGTTCGAATTTTAAAATTAAATACTGTACAATGTTACTCCTATGTTAACTCTCAGATGTGTGTCACTTACCTTAAAAAACATCATTATTCTTATTCCTAAGCAGAATGCACTTTCTCTATAAAAGGTAATAATGATATTGCGCAAAAATAATGATGAATTATTGTCCACGTCAATTGAGTTCATGAAAAAGATGATTAAGTCGATATCCAAGTTTGAAAATATTGACGAGTTATAGACAGATAATGGCTCATTCCAATTGTAAAATCATTTAATAGATACTTTATGAATACTTCAATCAGACGTAATAGCTTTCACGTTGCGAAAACGTCAATTAACTTCATCATAGTGAAATATCACTCAATTGTTTCATTATTACAGTTATAAAGAATTGTATCACTTAATAGTAAAAACCTTTGTGTATATATTTCATAATACACTCGATAGGCTTAATATTTCGTTCAGAAAATTCCCCTCAAAATTACACAGATCAATTAATTATTTTGGGAAAAGCACTTTAATGAAAATGTGATGTACGATCGGAAACGCCGAATTTTCCTCTTCAATTACAAAGATGGCCAACATAAATAGCCGTGGGGTAAAATCGCATTGAAAAAAACATTCGAGCTTTTCTGGCGATATGCTTAATGCACCCCCACACAAATTATCGATTAGAAGCTTTTTTATGCAAGAGGGACCCTGAGGGGCGCTCGTTGGGGAGAGTGGCTGAAACAAAAAACGAGTGTAGAGCGAAATAAAAAGTTTAAACAAGTATGCATTGGTGGCCCCAAGATGTAAGGAAATCAATAGTCGATTCCGCTCGCTGCAAATCTTCTGCAAGTCCATTTGAATTTCAATTCGATAGAATTTGAGATGTTGACGTAATTCCGTGTTGATCGCTGGGCGTAAATAATGTCGTTATAGAGAAATAGATTTATTTTAATACTGTCTCTTTGCATAATAAAGCTAATTGTATTCGTGTCATTGTTGCATGTTGTTAAATGTTATGCAGCTACTAATTGCTTTATACAGATTATCAATTAAATAGGTTTAATGCTGCCTTATTTTTATTGAAAGGTAACTTGCGCATATTATTATCAACTAGCGGCCTGTCCCGGCTTCGCACGGGTGAACATTTACTTTTTAAACATTTTTTGTAGATATTGATATGTTCTTTAATATTGTGGAACATTTTTTGGTTCTATCATCAATAGTTTTCACATCGCATGCGATGAAAGATATTTTACAGGCATTTTGTACACCTTGGGTAACATTATTGTAGTTTTAGTAGGGATCCTTATTTTCGTCAATATTAATCAGTGATAATGTAGCATTCAAATGGTGAAAGAATTTTTAAAATCGGTCCAGTACTTTTTGAGCAAAATTGACAAACGTACACACAAATCTTTCCTCTTTATAATATTAGTATAGATGTACTCAGTTATTAAAGTTAAAAAGTATTTATTTACTTTCTATCTAAGGTAAGCGATATTTAAAATGTATATTGTGTCATTTCGAAATTCGAATTGCGAAGACGCGGCGCGCCATCAATCAGAGACGTTTATAAAAAACTCCAAGTTCTCCATCCTCAGTACACTCTGCCCAATTAAAACGCCCTCGGGCTCAGATGTGCACTCTTCTTGATCGTTCGAGCGTCATCTTTAAATTTCCGTCGTTAAGATTTAATTTTTATCAAGGTCCCCCCGGCCCAACCTGTCGCGCCAAATATTTTTCTCTGCAGTTTTTTCCCTCCTTCGATGGCACTTACCCGCCTCCCCTCTGTACGCATTTTTTTATCATTAAAACTCGGAGTGGGGTCGCCGAACTCGCGTTGCTACCGCGCGCTGTCATAACAAAACATAATCTTATGGAAAGCTTTTCTAAGGATTTGCTAACATTTTTACAAGTCAAACCACACGAATTTAAAAAAAAATAAGTTAATAATAATAATAATACTTTATTGCAAGAATATGGTACAAAAATGTGTCAGGTGGTACAATCATAAGTTCGCATATTCTGCCACACACAATGGCGCGCAAATTTGTATTTTAAGGAATTTTACATTTTACATTATTAGTCATATGAATTGGTCAGTTTTTATATTATTTGTATCATTATATTATTGTACATATATCATATCATACGTTATTAAATTTATGTTCTAAACTTATGTTCTAAATATTCGGTCACGCTAGTTGTAGTAGTAGTTGAATTGTTAATAAAAAATAATTAAAGATTTACTAAGCTTATTAATTAAAAATAACACTAAAATCCGCAGCTGAATTTTGTTTAGATGTAATTATACAGACAATTAACAACTCGGAATATAAATTCTGCAATATTTCGAAAGAAGAATTAAAAAACAAACGAATTCGTATGGAACAAACTTATGTTTGTTAGAAGACAAAGGGGCGACCGGCACTGAGCACGTCTCCACAGTTTTCCAACTTTTTCCGCTCAGCCACTTATCACTGCCCCCTCCCACCCCCTCCCTCCCCCTCGCCACTAATTGCGTCCGTTAATTAGGAAACGTCATGAGTGTTTACCGAGAGCGGTAAGTGTGAAGTTGGGAGCTACTAATGTCTGTGTGAAATTACTTCCGAGTTGAAAGTTTTTCACAAAATCAAGTTGGATTAATTAGCTGATGGGTGGGATTAGTCGGTGGCTGCGGTCTAATAAGATTATGGGAGTTTTGTTTCTGCAAGTTTTCAGCTTTACTTACCTTAATTTGGTTGGCGGTTGTTTAATGCCTTTGTGTAAGAGAAAACAACATTAACTCTTGATTACTTTATGGAATTGATCTTGTGTTATTGATGTTTTTGTTTGCAAGTTTGGTTGTTCTGTGCATTCAATTTATTAAAATTTATATTATTTCTGAGTGTTATAACCAATCTCTAACAAACAGAGATATTTTATCAATCTCTTCCAGAACCTAACTTTTTTATAATAAATAGGCATTATTAATACATATTAAAATTTCTACAAAGATATCTTAAATTAGCTTATCCTAATTAATAAAATAATACGTAATTATTAATCACAGCATAAATATGATCTATAAATGTCAACATAAGACAATATTAGTGGTGGGTTTGTACCAAGGTGTGTTATAATTAAGACCAAGCATTAAGCAAGTTAATTACAACGTAAAGGGCAAATGAAACGTGTCATCGTGGAGTTTATTGAGTCTCGTCTACGACTTTGTTATATCACCCTTTAAAACAATGTTTTCAACCAACTTCGTAACAGACTTTATTCAGTATACATTTTGTCAAATTCTGTAATTTGTGGTTTCTTGTGACATCGAATTTCGTATAAATATTCAAAAATAGAATATGGATCTTTACAGTGACTAGTTTTCCCTTTGGAATTTTTTTATTAAATAAATATTATGTATGTACGTAGATTTACTGATGTGGTTATGGTTACACCTTTTTCTTATTAATATATATATGAAGGCTTTATTTTTATGAGATAGTTAAGTGTGACACTGTGATCGCATTTACTTTTACACTTTATGCTTATTTTTATTAAATTTATCGAAATGATCTTTTGTACAACAAATAAAACAAATAAAAATCGCGTTCTAATTATAAATGTCTGGGGACTAAAAATGTAAAACAAAACACAAACTATGACGTGTTCGCTTGATTGTGATTGGTCGAACGGACTTATCGTGTCGCGTGTCTGTGATTGGTCTAGAGATTTTGACCACTCACAAACAAACGAAACACACCATTGTTTTACTTTACCATTCACAAAAGTCATATTATTTAAAAATTATGGCATTATTTCTAAGTAAATAATAAAAATCTAATTAAGTATGCATTGGCGTAGTCGAAGAAAAATACCATTCATGCTCTTGTCTTATTAACATTCCACCCCCGTACGCCTCCGATGAGTAATTGCTTTCTTAATTCGCGTCATCCATCCTCAAAATAGACCAATTTTTCATTCTACTGCGTGACTTATATTATACTAGATTGCCGCGAGTTTGCTTACGTGAAATTAGCAATACTTTTCCGTGAAATATTTAATAAAAATTACAAGTTTAGTCTAGCTTACTTTGATATTTTACTCTGTCTCCTTAGAAAAGGAATCGCGATCTTAGAATTGTAATCGGTCTAGTTGTTTAGGGGTAAGAAAGTGGCAAACCCACTATAGCGCTTTATTTCAAATATTGCGTGTATTGGTTTTGTAAAATTATGTTACACCGAGACTCGAAAATTTAACCTTTGTATTACATGTGTTAAACACTTTAACATGCGATTTATGTGTGTCTATTATCAACTCATAACTTATATACGAGCAGACTCGACAAAAGTTGCCCTGTACACGTGTCTAAATAAAAAATAAATCTAAATTGTTTTTCAATCCTCTTGAACATATAAAAAAATTTCATCAAAATCGGTCCAGCCGTTAAGGAAGAGTTTAATTACAAACACTCGCACAGAATATAGCTCGCACAGAGTAAAAGTACAGTAACAGTAGTAGTTAAAAATAATTCGAGATAATTATTTTAACAAGTAGGTACATTACAAATAAGGAGATAGTCTAGCTTTTATCAAAATAGGTTCTATCGTTTTTGAGATATGGTTTTCATTTCTAGGTATTCATAAGTATTCTATAAGAATATATAAATAATGTTGACTGGTTTTTATTATTGCATAACCATTATAACTACAGAAAACACCAAAAAACACTCTTGGTGCCCGAAGGGCTACATTGTATATAACATTCTTTAGACTTCTTAAATTCTTTAAATTTCTTTATAAACTAAAGAATTACAAAAAAATACAACCAATACAAAAAACGAAACGAAATCATTACAACTAACATAGAGAAAAAAGGCCTGTGTTTTTTTATTTAAAGTCTGTGTTACGTTAAGATTAATTACTTTACACTACATAAGTGTAAAATTTAATTACCAATTAAATCATGAACTAAACCGTCACTAAATTAACCTTACAATTTAAGTAAGAAATTCATAAAGCACAACAAACTAACATCTCATAAAAGTCTAAAGCTAGAACGTCATTTAAACCTCATTGTATGCCTCAAAAAAGGCTTTACAACTCATAATTCTAGTCGTAACATTAAAGAATGGTTAACAACGCGAAATTGTTTGCTACCGGTTTCTTTCCTTAATTTATTCCCCAAATATAAAAGGATTCTGGGGAGACGGCGGGCATCGTTAGGGATATTGTAATTTTATTATTTGTATTTTTACGTTTTAATCAGCGTTGAATAGGGAGGGAGATGTAAATCAGATTTCAATTTCAATTAGCGAAGCCTCCTTAAGGAATGATCCGTTGAATGAGTATTGATGAGTTTTGATCGTTAATGTATTATTGAGAACTGTAGCTACGAGGGTTATTTGAGGCAGCTTTAAGGAATCAGCTACCCACTGAAGTATTTCGGAACCAATTCGACTTAGAGTCCGCAAGCACTCGCGAGTTCAGCCTTGCGATTCCGTAATATTGTGTTTTATTGTTTATCAGAATGCCAAATCGTAAAATGACTGCTTTACGACTGGTTTGAGCGCGATCGCCGCTGTGAAAACCGCTGTGAAAGTTCGAAAAGTGAGTTACAGAATCGCAAGGCTGGCATTGAGTGTCAATGGGCGGCCGTATCACTTAACATCATGTGAGCCTAACGCCTGTTTGACCCCTGTTCTATAAAAAAAAAGTGCGTGCGTACAAAGTACACATGTCAGAAGTAAAACTTCTTTGGCAAATTAATTTTTAAATTTTGTTCATGTTTATACTAATCTAAAACTTTGATTTCTGCGACTTAGAGGGAGGGAAAAAGGAACATATGTTAGGAATTTAATGATTATAATTGGCATTAAAATATTAAGTGTTGGAAACGAATACAATTTTTTTTTTAAATTTATTTAGATAATAAAAACACGTAGCATTTTAATTTATTAAACATTCGAACGATGAAGGGAAACAGACAAAAATAATTACTGCCAGTTTAAAATCACAACCACGTCATAACATAAGTAGTAATTAGTGGCGATGGGGGCACGCGAGCCACAAATAATTCATTAAAACCTTCAGCCATCACAATCACTTAAACTGTCATGTGGTTTAAACTTACAGTGGAAATGTCGCAGGTAGATAGGATAATCGGGAGTTATTGTACCTGTAACACTTGCGATACTTTTTGTGTTTCCTAATATTGATCTTGTTGCTGGTAAGTCACACTTTTATATAGGTATTAGGTCTGTAAAGATTCCAGATTCTAAAAACATATAGTTTTTGAAATTATACTTCTTTTGGCACATTAGGGAAAAATTATGAGAGTAAATTTTTACGATGCGCGCGCACACCGTCACAATTAAACGACACCCTGAAGTTAGCTATAGTCAACATTTTAGTTTTTTTTATTGTTAGTGACGTTTTTTTATGAGTCAGGGAGCAAACTAGCAGGTTTATAATTAAGTCCTTATCGCGGCCTATGGGTACTTGAAACACCAGATGGCAAGTGCGTTGCCGGTCTTTAAGTCTCTTAAAGTCCCCCAAGACGCAACCGTTCGTTGCCTGCTGATTTCATAAAGTGATCTATATGTATATGGTTAAATACGTATTTATAAAACAAACACTCTTTGATAGATAATACAGCTAAAAAAATATTGAATATGATGGTACATTATTGACGCATAAGCTTTCTAATTTTCAAATAATACAGCCTTAGTGCAAAACAACAATTTCTCCCAACTACCCGCAACATAGTAATTACTGAAGCAGCCTGAAAGGTTAGAAATAATTGGATAATATGCGGTGGGCCATGCATTGTAATGACACTAATGGCGGCAAGAAAACGGGGAGGCATTGCCAATTATAAGTCTCAAGTCTTTCTAGTGCAATCACTTCACTTGAGTATTCATATCTGTTTATTTAAAATGTATTATTTTTATTTCATAATAATAATCGGTGGTGCTACAGCCTTTTTAGGTCTAGGCCTCAGATTTCTGTAACTGTTTCATGATCATTTGATAATCTAATAGGCAATCCTGCTGTGCACACGCCGTCGACTTTTTGGGTCTAAGGCAAGCCGGTTTCATCACGATGTTTTCCTTCACCGTTCGAGCGAATGTTAAATGCGCACAAAAGAAAGTCCATTGGTGCACAGCCGATCGAACCTACGACCTCAGGGATGAGATTCGCAAGCTGAAGCCACACAACACTGCTCTATTTTAATTTAATAACTGTGAATAAAATATAACATTATCAAAGTATCTATAGAGGATACACCGCTATAATAATATTGTCTATGACAGCATAATGGACTATATGACCCTGTGACCTATCACCTAAATATATTTGTGTCAAAACTTAATATAATTAAAAGAGACCAAAGAGATCGGACCTCACCTACAGCTATGAAACACTAATTTCTGAAGGTTTATCTATAAATATATGACAACCAAATTTCGAACGTCGAGGCAGAATACGAAATTCCATCCGTATCACCTCAACGTCCGACGTTCCACAACTGAGCGTTTCTTAACGCACCACTATGTGAAACCAGCTGCCCCCATGTATTACCGAACCAATTTTTAGGGTCCTTCAAGAAAAGAGTATCAATTCTTAAAAGGCCCTCTGGCACTATGAGTGTCTATGTATTACTTAACATCAGGTGAGCCTCCTGCGCGTTTGCCGTTTGTTATATATAAAAAAACATCAAATTTCCCAGTCAGAAACAGTTTCGATTGGAATATTCAATCGTTTTTAGTATTTTTCTTTACTTATCATTTATGTTTCAAATCGTTTGAACCGTCCCTAAACTTTCACAAATATTTCAAAATTAGCCAAATCGGTCCAGCCATTCTCGAGTTTTAAAATGGAAAAGAATGTGTCAAACAGCCTTTTGTGTCTGAAGCATGTCTTAGATTCTTTTTTGTTTTCTGAAGGTAAACAAAAACAAAATTTGTGAGAGCAAATAAATAACATTAGTGCACATCCATGATCCGAACTCATGACCTCAATGTGAGATTCGCACGCTTAAACTATTTTGTACTTTCCTAATAAGTTGTATATTTTTTTAATGCAGTATGGAACATTTTTGTGTGTGAAAAGACGCATTTTTATTTGAAAACGAAAGAGTAATATAATTATGCTTGCTAATAAATAATGCTTATAAATTGAAATAAAATAACAAAACAAATAAAAGCTACCTGAAAAATTAGTATGATTTGCATTTTATCACACAATTTACCTGTATTAGTGTTATTACTAATTTCTGTCAGATCGCCCTCAATTTATGCTCTGCTCTCGAAATTTTAATTAAATAAAGATAAAACGATATCAGAGGAGGCAATTTGCTTAATTTTATTTTCATTGAGTCAGCGTAAATTTACATTTAACGCAAATCAATTATCCATAATAAATGTGAAACAAATTAAAGGACGTTTAAAAAAATGTCTCGCAACGAATTCAATTTGTAAGTTAGTCGACACGGACCAATTAGAAAACCGGACGTCAAGAAGCCGCAATTAAAAAGAATCCTCAAATATCTTCCGACTTAATGACTTCTTTGCTTGTTAATTCCTTGTCGCGAAGGAAAAACCCGAGGATTAATTCCAAGTGCGACTCGATTGTTTGCATAAGCCGACGCTGGGGTAGCATCACCTCTTTGCCACCGGCTTAAAAAAATAATTAAAATTCGTAATCACTCTTGACTCGCCCCAACGGGGAAGACGTTTTGTGCGGCGACTTGGCGGATTCTTTTCATTACAGAAATGACTTTATTACGAGCACCGAGCCCGACAGGCTCTTCGGAAATGTTTATGCCTTTAAAATTCTACATGCACGCTACTTCGGAAGTTTAGACTTCGTTACGGGTAACCTACAAAATATGTACAGGGACCAATAAAACCTTTAAGGGGTGGTTCTTATCAGCGGTGAATAAGGTTGAAGTTCGCACGTTGGGATGCTCGCTGGGTCTAAGCCGTTCATCCTCGCATGTTCAATGGTAGTTTCACGTCCTCTTAACAACATATTTGGGCATATTTCGATTACCATAAAGCGCTCGATGTGATATATAGTACGTGCATTTATTGTTTCGGTATAGAGTTTATACGAATAAATCCGTATGGTGATCGTAATGTCTTATATAATTCTTATGGACACGAAATTTAAGACACGAACGCAATGTATTAATAAACGTGACAATGACAGTACAACGTTGCACGTGTAGTTTTAACCCTGTTAATCGTAATTGTATTAGCGTCTAATCAATATAAATTAAATAAATGACATCACCTAATAAGCCGCTTTCTGAATACTTTGCTACTCTTAGTGTGTTATTGTACTGAATATGTTTATTATTAGATAACCAATGTATTAAACATTATTAATAATCCCTTTTTTAAATTATCATATTTTTATAATAGTTATGTGCCTGACGCTCATCTTTGATTTTCAGATCCGTTACATGATTATACAATAAATCAGTGGCGCTACAACTTTTTTAGGTCTGGGCCTCAGGTTTCACAATATATTTTTTTTTCAATCTAATATACAAGAAGGTCATCAGCTTCCTTGCCTGATACACGCCGTCTTTTTGGGGCGTCTTTCTGAGGCCAACACTACCCCAATGACATCGATCATCAAATCATTTAATACTTTTATTCACGAGTCCACGTAAATATAACTTTAATGGTAAATTCGGCGTTTTATATAAAACAATAAGTTCCCTAAAATCTTAGCACAATATGAAATTTAAGGACGAGACATACTATTGTTTTATTCTCAAGCTTTTAAGTAAAGTGAAATATAACGTCGCTCAATAGAATGTAAAATAGACCACAATGGGCAGACATTTCCTTGGTACATTGAAAAGAATTCAAGCTTATCACGGTCTTAAATTAATAAGTATTCAAGTTGAGCCAAGTAAAAATGAATAAGGCTCGTAATACTGAACAATAGCGTAATAAGGATGGTGCAGTGTCCCTAGGAGCTTGCAAAACAACAATAATTCATCTCCCCGTGAAAAGATTTTCAGCGTTATTCCACTTGAAATTATTATATTTTTTTTCTTGCGGACGTCTTGCCATTGTCTTGAGGTAAGTAATGAGAGGAATTGGGGATGCTGGGGAGATTTGCGTGGACAAAGACTAAACGCGTGTAATGAAATCTCTTTGATATTTTCGATTCGGTCTATTGTGTTTAATAGCATTTTTAAACTGGAAAATAATGAACCTTAACCTTATAGGGGAAATATTATATTTTTTACGAATATTTTACGGTTTTTAACATTGACGCAAATTTAAATAAACTTTTAACAATACAATAAGTTTATTTTCATTTTTATTACACACCTAAAAAACTTATTTATTATTTTTATAATATTTTAGTACATATTCAATTAACTTTGTATACTAATGAACCCCAATAAAAAGTATACTATGTCTCTTAGTATTGTCTTTTATTGACATAACTTTCACACATTTGATAATAAAACGAGTCACCGTGACCACGCACGCTGTAAAGCACACGAAACGTCCGTTAAATTTTGAAAAATAATTGTAAATACATAACTTTAATCCGGTAAAAATTGTTTTATTATCAAATATTTCTCTTTCTTTTTTAATTCATAAATTAACAAGATCTGGCAAGAAAATCTCTGCCACTCTTGTTAATTTTACAAGATGTAAGTAGCTGCAATCATTACCTATACGTGAAACACTTCTCTCTCTTTATGTTAACTGATCAATACTCTTTACATATGCAAAGGAGTTCACCTCAATATTTCGTTGTCTTTGGGCCTCCACTGTTTTTAATCTCGAGTCGGGACACGTGGGCCTCGGCCCCCTATGTTTACCTCCCGAAATAGTTTAACGGGAACGATTTGCATCTATTTATGCGGACTCCGTCTTCGCTTGTTAACTATGCCCTTTTTTTGCCAATCTAAATATTTAAATCTCCATAATGTTATGTAGGCTTGGAATTTTACTATTGCCTTTTATAATTTAATATGAAGGTTAGAACAAAAGACGGATATAATTCATTAATCTAGTATATAAAATTCTTGTGTCGCGGTGTTGGTGGTTAAACTCCTCCGAAACGGCTCGACCGATTCTCATGAAATTTTGTGTGAATATTGGGTATGTCTGAGAATCGGACAACATCTATTTTTCATCCCCCTAAATGTTAAGGGTAGTCCACCCCTAAATATTTATGTTTTATTTTTAGATATTTTTTTTGTTTATATTTTTTTATGATACAACATTAAAAAATACATACAATCCCTAATTTTCACCCTTCTACGATCAACCCCTATTTTTTTATTATAAATGATATACATGGCAAGACGACGTTTGTCCGGTCAGCTAGTATACCTATTATAAATGACAAACGTCAAAGTCATGGGTAAATCTTTTTTGTCGGCGTATTTGTTGCTCTGTGTGTTTTATACAAAATTTGTATTACGATTTAATAAATGGTACACCTTATGTATACATTTAACATAAAGTACTATTAATATGTCAAATGGAAGAGACTACTTGCAACACAGGGAATCCTAGTGCACAGTTTTAACTAAACACCCATTTTTATTATGTATAGTAAGTATTTTCTTTTTCTTAAAAGTTTAATAATGTACAATACAAGATTAATGCGTGTGTGACCTTATAACAACAATTAACCTTTGATGTTACCGAAAATATAAGTTACATGAAACCTTTATAGAAGTTATACGGTTGACAATATGAAAAGTGTTTTCTTAGCGGAAAGGATTTTTAAACGTGTTAGTTTTCGTAAAAATGATCGGTCCTATGCACACAGTGTTTCATAGAGATATGGCAAGTTATAAGCGTGGGGTCTAATCGATACCTTTATAATGATTGCCGGAGGAACTCGCATACGAAATAAGGAGGGCGCCCGATACTCAAGGTGTCCGGGGGCCGGGGTGAGGGGGCACAGATATGAGACGATTTAGATTTTTTCCCTCTTCTATTCTTTCGTTTTTTTGGGGGAGACCCCTCGAAAAGGGTGAGGAATTTAAGACGGCGCGATCGATTTTTCGCGTATGCATTGGTATTCTCGTAATGTCTTAACTTGAGATTAGAGTTATGCTTTTTGCGCTGAGTATTATGCATGGGATTTTAATTCTTAAGTGCAGGTTATATAGTACATTTTGTTGTACACCAATTATCGTGAGTATGCCGAGAGGGCGACTTTCATTTATTTTTTGCCGTGTTTAAGGTGACACGCTACATACGTGAAATATAGTTTGATAAAATCATAAGCGTGAAGAATGTTGTACGAAAATTGTGTCGTAATAACTCGATCAAAATATAAGAAACAATTGTTTGTTGTGCTTCGTAAATATCTTTGTGTGTAAATTTTGGAGTACTAACAATTTAGAGCAGTGTTGGCCTAGTGGCTTCAGCGTGCGATTCATCCCTGAGATCGTAGGTTCGAACCTCGGCTGTGCATCAATTGACTTTCAATATACCTATGTGCCCATTTAACATTTACTCGAACTGTGAAGGTAACATCGTGAGTAAACCGGCTTGCCGGCGTGTGTCAGGCACAGGAGGCTGAGCACGTAGTTAGACATTTGATGCCCAAACCTCAAAAGGTTGTAGCGCCCCTGATTTATTTTAAATATAGCTATAGCTAATAAATAAGTAATTAAAACGTATGACATTTACTATACATGCTACAAACGATAATAACATAAGCAAATTTTTCTTTAAATTACTTAACTCTTCCGAATTATATATAAGCTAAAACAGGATAACCTTAATTCATAGATTACCGGCAAACACAAAGACGAGGTGCGAGTCAAAGGGCCTAAAAGCCTTCGCTAACAAAAAAGTCTCAATTAAAAACCTGACGGAAGCTTTTAGAAGGTAATCCTTCAAATTGTTTCCAACGCCCCCTCATTAGCACCGAGAGTGTTAAAAAATAAACTTTTTAATCTTTATTACTTGACTGCGTTAAACGGGTTAAATTATTATAGAACAAGATCATTTTTTACTTTACCCTTCCCTCGTGTAATTTATCGCGAGGAAATTTAGATAAGTCTTTTAATTTTTAACACCTTTGGGGGCTGACTTGATTATTAATCTCTGGGATTCTTTTGTTTGCGATCTTAATTAACAGCACAAAATTATTTCTAATCGTTCTATTAAGTTTTAGTTGGAAGAGCTGGGAATCCTGACACATGTATTTCTTACTTATAAGGGGTCCCAATTTTTACAAGTTATAATGAATTGTTTACAATGAATAATCACATTTTTATAACTTTATTTAGTTATTTATTCAAAATAACTATTTATCTGCGCTGTGTTTTTTTATAAGAACAGGGGTCAAACGGGCAGCAGGCTCATGATGATAAGTGATACCGCCGCCCATGGACACTCAACGCCAGAAGGACCGCGAGTGCGTTGCCGGCCTTTGTTCGAAGTTTAATTGGTTCGGTAGCACTTCAGTATTAATGATTCTGGTGCACTTCTTATGTTTATTATACATATATAATATAACATATATTACATAGATGTTTGCAATCCTTCTATAAATACTTTCCATGTCATCAGGAGGCTTTAGCTATCGCCTTTTATAATAATAATAATACCTTTATTTATATCACAATAACAAAAAACAGGAGTAAAATAAAATATGTAAATGGGCGGTTTTACTGCTAAGAGCAGTTCCTTAGAGACATTTGCTTAATATAAAACTAAAAAAAAAGATTACTTAAAACCCAAACAAAGACTTAAAAAACGACTACAATGTTAACATAATTAATGAACAAATCAACGCGGAAAAACTAGAGCATAAAAGAAACGAAACAAAAAGAACAGATGACAAAGTAAAAACATTTCCTTAACAAGTTTTATTTACCGCAAACATTGTTAAAGCTAAAAAAGTTCCAACGTCATTAAACTCATTAATTAATTCAAATGAAGCCGCGAGAAAACATTTGCATAGCAACTTCTCTTTTGTTTTGAATAAAAGAAGTCCGAGTCACTCAAAAAATCCGCTAAATGGAAATTAAGCGCTTAATAAGTGTCGACTAGAATTAATTAATTCTTGTCTTGCAAGTTTTTGCCCCAGACATTAGACAATATCATTGCAGGAGGGAGTGCTGGTGTAATGGTGGTATAATTGAGACAAACTCCCTTGTTTTATAATTTGTTTTACACCGTGATTTTATGACGTGACAAATTGTGCTTTGAATATCTTTGGTATTAAGATATTTTTCTGTTAAAATTTACTTTAACTACTTTTAAGGAAACCAATATCTGAGGAGTTTTTTATATAAGACTATTTACTTATAGAAATTTAACTCGCCATATTGGTAAACATACAATAAGCCTGAATTAGTTGAAGTATTTTTTGCTCATCTAAAAGCACGCTGGAGTTTCAACCCTCCGATGTTGACATTCGCCGGTGCCGCACAGCACGATTTGGTTCATTGTTTATAATAAAAATCGGTTGTCTGTAAAGTCGGTTTATTGACGTTAGTTGAACGTGACAACGTCATAAGAAAATACTGATGGAATGGTTGCATTTTTCAAAAGAAAATTTTAATTTTATTTGTTTGAAAGATATTTTGAATGGATATAGAGAAGGAGGTAAATGGAAATCACAATTGAATTGATCAACTTACATTTATTTGTACGCATAAATACAATTAGATTTTTTATCGAACGAACGCTGCCGAACGCGGAGGCCGATTGTGCCTCTTTGTCGCTCGTTTCGCGATCTCGCTTGCACTTCAAGCCTTAAATGGAACGCCTCAGAGCAAGGTAACGCCGCACGAGTCATGTTCTTTCGTGCGTGCAGCCGGCTCCATCGAATTATGAGACGTTGTCACGTTAAAAACAGCAAAAGAGTGGAACTCTTTGCCCCATTCCATCTTCCCTAGACAGTGGGTTAATTTAAGTGGTGGTTAAACAGGCATCTTCTGGCGTGCCCTCCAATAGGCCACATCTCACTCATTGGGTGGGTTTGTGGTCAAAAATCCAGTTCTTCATAAAAAAATCGGTTGTCTGTAAAGTCGGTTTACTGACGATAGTTGAACGTGACAACGTCATAAAAAAATATTGATGGGATGGTTGCATTTTTCAAAAAAAAAGTGTGTGTATGTCAGCTACGACGCATGATTGGAGTTTACTCCTTACGAACGATAATTATGATATATCGAATAAAAAAAAGGGTAAATGAACGCATCTGCTAAAATGATAAGAGAAACAAACATATATCTGTAACTAGTCGGATTATTTATATTACGTCAATAAAGCGTATTACATAAAGTATGTTACAAAACAATATAAATAATAATAATAATAAACGAGTCTATTATTTAAAATAAATCTTGATTTCTATACAAAACGGCACGAACGACTTCCATACTTTATAAGCTGTGGTGTTAGCTGCTGTCCCAGGCTTATAGTTTCGGCTTGTGTCAAATGCACTGCAGAACAAAGATGGCGATAATGTTCTGTGGCTGTCGACCATATTTTCATACTAAAGGTGGTATAGGTCGGTTATCGAAAGCTGGCGCGTTCACAGTACTCATACTAATGCAATTTCACTATACAGTATGTTTAAAAATATTACTTTTTTGCCAAGCTATATATTTTAGTCTACTCTGGTTTTAGTAAGGTTGGGTGGGTTGTAAATAAATAAAAATGTGTCAAGTACATATAAATATTATGTGCATACGAGGGTGGATCCAAAAGTTCTAAGCCCGACCAAGAACGTATAAGAGTAGTTTGTGTAAATAATTTTTCATTTTTCGACATAAGCTCCACCTAGATCAACACACTTTACTTTTACTTCACTAACTATTCTTTCAATACTCCTCTTAGAAACCCCAATTGCATCTGATTTCAAATTAAATATAACATTTTTTCATTAAACTGTTTTTAATAAGATGCTTAAAATAATTAAAAACATTGTGCACCATTTCACGAGATTGCCCTGGTAATGTTTGAAAAAAGATCAACATGTATAAAATAATAATAATATAAAACAGTAAAGATCAACATAAACAGTAGCAAAAGAATACAACAACTGTCAACAATAACTGTCTCTTTTATACTCATAAGCTTGACCGAGCGCGAGAGAGACGGACAGTCTTTTCGTGATGTATTTGTGATTGTATTTCAGTTTGACATCACGTCTCGCGCTTATTCACAGACACTACACAAGCACAAAGTGTAAATGTGTTGAAGCCGCCAGCTTTAGATAACATACCTATAAGAATATATGTTTTTATAATATAAATGTTTGTAGTAGTAATAAAACGTACCTACACATGTATAAAATAATAATAATATAAAACAGTAAAGATCAACATAAACAGTAGCAAAAGAAAAACAATAACTGTCTCTTTTATACTCATAAGCTTGACCGAGCGCGAGAGAGACGGACAGTCTTTTCGTGATGTATTTGTGATTGTATTTCAGTTTGACATCACGTCTCGCGCTTATTCACAGACACTACACAAGCACAAAGTGTAAATGTGTTGAAGCCGCCAGCTTTAGATAACATACCTATAAGAATATATGTTTTTATAATATAAATGTTTGTAGTAGTAATAAAACGTACCTACATCATCTATGCCCAAATAGGATTTTCTTTCTGTGACCAAAGTTACCTTTATAGTAAGAGAAGAATAAGAATGAACAATCTTTTTAGTTTTAATTTCAATGACCATTACTATTGACAAAACTCTATGGCACGCTAGACAAACTACTTTTATTTTTTACACCTGTCAACACTGACAATGTTGTAACGTGGCTGTCAAAACGTGAATTAAAAATAGAAAAGTCTGTGTAATGTATTCCATCTCATTCTTTTACACGTTCAATCCTACAGATATATATGTTTGTCTCTTTCTACATAACGCCTCAACTTTTCGTGTTACACTTGATTTTACTCCTCATAAAATTTCCGTACCGGGCCTTATAACTCAAATCGTTTCTTAAGGAGTAAACTCCAAAAATTAAATTTTATTTGTTTGATAGGTATTTTGTATGGATATAGAGAAGGAGGTAAATGGAAATCACAATTGAATTGATCAAGTTACATTTATTTGTACACATAAATATAATAAAATTATGTCAATTTTAAATGGAACGCCTCAGAGCGAGGTAACGCCTCAAAGAAAGGTAACGCCTCAGAGTGAGGTAACGCCTCAGAGCAAGGTAACGCCTCAGAGCGAGGTAACGCCGCATGAGTCACGTTTTTTCGTGCGTGCAGCCGGCTCCATCGAATTATAAGACGTTGTCACGTCAAAAGATGAACAATGTTTTGCTATAAACTTAAATCTGTCACGAAAGTGAAAACATTCTTTAACGAATTAAGTCTCAAAGTAAGGGCTAATGTGTATGCACACACATATTACTTTATTGCATTACACGTAGATGCTATAATAAAAGAAGCTGTCGCCATAAGTCTCCGGCTAGCGCTGGCAGACCAATGAGATATAATTAAAAATTCTGTACACAAAATTATCTTCGCATAAACGCCATGTACTCGCTCGATCTGATAATGTGGCCCATTAATTTGAACAGAGTTCGCGTCGACACAGCCGTAGCTGTATAAAGGTGAGGCGACAAAATTTATAAGTTCGATTACTTTAATCTCGGTTAACTTATGCGAGTACAATTTCAAAGCTGACAAAAGAAATGCACGCAATAAATCGTGGCCCGCTTATCTGTTAAATATACACGTATTGTTGTAAGTGTTGCGAACACTAGAACAGTGTGGGTAATTAATATAATGAAGCCTCACAAATCGAGATCAAGGCATTCTTATTTTAAAACGAGTGTAAGGTATTCAGATAAAGTTCATTGACCCTTGACCTTCTACAAAGCTTAACAATTTTCAATTTTCATGTCTCCTCGCGCAAATATTACGCAACAGCACCCACACGTTTTATGTCCCATAAAAACTGTTACAATTCTGTGCAATACTAAAGCACATTACACTTTCAAATTCTCCTTATAAATTCGGCTGTCTGATAATTTTATCTTCGCAGATAGGGAAAGAAAATATTGCACGTAAAAACAGTACCAAGCCCACTCTTTAATCAATTTAGTACTAATGAGAGCAATATGAATCGCGCCTCTTAATCCCTTACTTGAAGGCTGAGTGTAATAAATAAAGGCATAAGAGCAACAGCCATATTTCTCGATTAAGTGCGAAAGTGCACATTCGATCGTGGAATGAAACGCAGTGAAAATTATGACTTTGCCGTACATTGAGGACTTTGATTGTAACGTGTGTAGTCACTTCTTTATAGATTTTCGACGGATGTTAAAGTGGAAATATGTTCGTGATTGTAGCGTTTTTGTCGCCTCAGCCGGTCATGTACGGTGGGCACGTCATTACAGCGCGGATTGGTCACGCAAATCAGATCTGTCTGCACAATTATAATCAAGTGCGGTACGGCAGTCGTAATTCTAAGGTAATCAAAGTTCGAGCTCAGTGTTTGCACGTATGTAGATGTGCGTGGTGAAATAACGACGTCTCTCAATAGATTCGCTTGAGGACAAACAAAATAATGTGCAATAAAATATCTGTGTTGTGTGAGTAATCACAGTTACAACTGTAATGGAAATGAGTTAGCGACGGAATGTGAATGTGTAGGTTAAAGGTTTGCTTTAAAAGCTGATACGAAAGTGTTTTGTTTTAAACAGAACGTTAACTCAAAGATGTTTTCCCAAATTTCTAAATACAGTTTTCATTTAAAAAGTCCGAGAAAGAACAAGAACTATCTTGACTTTGTTAATGATTTGACTAAATTCATCGAACTGAGAAATAGTAGTATTTGGGTTGGGTTCTGATCTTATTAAAACATAAGATTTCACATATTTAAAACCATTAAAGTTTTTGACTTGAAACTGGCATACAGTTAAAACTATTATGGCAATAGTATATTAATATTCTATAAAAAAAAAAAAAAAAAAAAATTCAATAGTAAATTTAACATTTACCCGTGAAGGGGTTCCTATCAACGGTACCTACTGAAGGAAGCTAGGATATTAGGATAACAAGAAAAACAATTGAATAATAAACGGGCTTTTATTTATATTATTAAAGTGTAAAAATTTAAAAGACGCTACTAAATATCATACCAAAATAAAGGTATGTTACCTTTAGCCAGTCACCACCATGACTTCTGGTTTTAATTAATACCCAGCTGATAACGTCTACTAGATTAAAAATAGATAAAGTATGAAACATATTAGTATTGTTGACACTCAATCTCCATAATCCATACGAAAGCTTCTTATCATAAATAATATGTGTACTCGTTAACAATAAGATGACGCGTAGGCGCAGATCGACAGCATTGCACTGATTTTAAATAAGCTTTCTCCGAACTATTGCTTTAAGCGCTTTATTATTCCATGTATTATATAAAGCATTTTATTACTTTTTGGTAATATAGATAAAGATGGGTTTAATTTCTATTCTTAATTTAAAATGCAATGTCATAAACTATAAACTATCCACAGACTATTTATACTAAACACACAGATTATATAGACTACTACAGATAAAAATAAATCAAATCAAACAGAGCCAAGCATAAACAATTATTTCTTGATACACTATTAAGAAATTTTGATACTTTCCACGTATTTAAATGTCACAATAAATCCTTAAAAAAGGCACTTGTACCTCACAAAAAGAAAGTTTCCTAAGGACAATAGCTTTCACAAATGAGATCATCATACCAGTTTTATCATTAAAACAAGATATTGGAATCAAACATATTCACAGGTCACTGAACTCACCTACACATGAACTAAAACGGCAAGAAAATATAATATTACTTTTTATTAAATGACAAGTAACCTTTTTATTGGAAAACTTGGTTTTCGGACCACAGATGACACAATCATAACCTATCAAGAAATGCTACTCATACAGACTTCAATTTAAACTATGTTAAGATTTTGTTTAGTATATGTGATAAATATAAAAGTAGCTATATTCTATGTGAGACTGTCTCTTACTATACAGGTTTTAAACTGTAACGATCATCTTTCCATTCTTATTTAAAAGCACAATTTATCTTATCCGCATTCAAACAGCGAGCGATCCCGAAGCCTATCTCGCCATAAACACAAGAGGGCGTGGGCGTGTTAATAGAGAAATTACTCGAATATAAAATAAACATAAAGGTGTCTGTAAATTGATAGCGCTCCACGTGCGAGCGAGTTGGGCCGTGTTGATTGTAATTTGTAGGTTCGCTATTTCATTTATACTCTATGCACAGACTATGCAACTGCCACAGATTATACTGACGGCTCACTCTTGACTTAACACGATAAAGGTTATCTGTATTATTTTTGTCTATGTTTTAATAGAGAGAATAAATAAAGAGAAACAAAGTAACTAGTTAGCGTTAACAAATAGTTTTAATACATCACGTTGAGCGTTAGGTTTATGACTACAGCTCGGCAATGGCCGCTAAAAGCTATTCACCGGCTCGTTTTAAAGTTAACTGCGTAAAATAAAGGCAACGGCTCAATCCTGACCATATTTATTTGCAAACAAGGTGCTTCTAAAGCAGGTTAACCTTAACTAGCTTTTTCTGTTATTACTGTTGCTCAATTACTTTAGATTTAGACTAATATACGACCTTTGTTTTATTATTTACGCGTTTTTTATTTACATAATGTCACGTCAAAGTCAAAATCATTTATTATATAATTATATATTTGAAATTCTTCTAATTTTAAATTTACTGCCAGTTCTCAAAACAAGGGAGTAGAACGGAAGAGAAGAACTGGTAATAAACTCTCCGCCACTCTTTTTAATAATATTTTAAATTAAATTAATTATATATATTATTAAAAATATCAATCGATTCATATAACAGGTAGCGTACAGAATAGTATCAAGATTCTATAATAATCAATCAGGAACTAGATTACAAGCGTTTGAATCGTAACTCCTTTATGGGACATGGTGCATAGACATATATATGTGCATGTTTTATGGTTCATTCATAAGGATTTTGTACTCACCAAGCCTGCAAATTTGTAGTTTTAAGAGGCTGTCAAGATTGTGTCTAGAGAAACAATATAGTTATATATATCCTTAGTTATCGATATTTACCATAAATGTGATACTCTCTGTAGTATTTTTATTGTCTTTGTCTAAAGTGACAGTTGTCATCCGAGCTCTATGCTAATAAGTGTTTATGGTATTGACCGCCGAAGGAATGCCGTTGTCCATAGGCACGTCTCAATCATCGGGCAGGCAATAAAGATGGGCTACCACATCATTCTATCATAATGACGGAATGACGCCCACGGACGAATTAATTAACACTAGAATGATACTCAAACGGGTTGGGTGTGGATATAGTGAAGGACGCAAGACGCTCTAAAGCTTATTGTTTTAGTAATTCTGGTGTAATTTCCTAATACTCAGTCTCAGTCTAATACTCATTTTAAACTCATAATTTTTTACCGTCCATAACAATAATGTTAAGATGATATCAATTGTTTATTTAAATTTATAAATTATAAGTTATAAACATTAAAATGTACGTAACAGTTCTTAAAAGACCGGCAATCCCTCTTTCTTCTGGTATTGAAAGAGACCTCGGCCATTGAGAGTGTCCATGGGCGATATTACTTGGCATCAGATGAACCTCCTAGCCGTTTGTCCCCTGTTCTACATAAAAAAAACTCTGCATAATCTCCAATAGCGAATCGTTCAATTTAACTTAAAAAAAGTTATATCAGTAACAAACTCAAATAAATCAGCTCTTGCACTAACCTGTTACTCTTTTTTTAGCTCTTACGCTATAAGCTACGCTCATCCCTTTCCTTTACTCTGTAATATTAGTCTAGTATCCGCAACGGAACTATAAAGACAACGACATATTTACGATGTTGGATTAATCCAAAAATGAGTCATCCAATTCGATAAGACGACAAGTATTTTTATCTAGACTTATAGATGATTATCTATTTCATTTAATGGGCACATAATTGGTTATATTTAACTGGGTTTAATAAGAATGGTAATTTAACTAAATTAAGATCCCTATAATCTAAAACTCTGAATTGTATTAAAAAATTGTGTATTTTTAACTATTTTTTATCACCCCTTTTGATAATTCACACCGCTGTTTTTATTTTATTAAATGGGTTTTTTTTAATTAAAAACTTAATTAATTTTTTCCCTTATATCTATCTCTATTCCCCCATTAGTTATTAGCGATATAAGTTATCTTTGTATGGAAAAACTTTTTCCCGCTCAGCTACATACAAAAATATATTGTTATATATGTCGCACCAATCTATGGAACGTCTGGATCGAATAATATATTATTTATGAATCACACAGTAAATTTTTCTATACAAAAAGTGTCAAGGGTTTAATATTAGATTTAATACAAAAATCGGAAATTAATTTCGTCGTTAATCCCAGTTTTTACTCATTATATAAAAACTTTTTTTGTGGCTTCCATAGACATTGTTTAAGTCATTTGCAAGTTCGAACGATATGTTTGAAGATGAATGAAACAAGTATACAGTTACACACGTAAGAAAATTTTACTGCGATTTTTTACGATCACCTTAAAATGACATCATTTGACATCAAATATTTTTGTATGAAATTATTTTGGTACATACGATAACAAGCTTTAATCAAATGCATTAGGGTATAAAGTCGTGTACATTTTTGGAATAAAATCGAACCTGATTTTACAGGTAATTGTGCCAGGTGCATTAGTGTAAGGTGAAAAGAATTAACGATTTTTCGATATTTCGACTTTAAATTTGAGAGGTCAAGCAGGTTAAACATAAACTTTTAATGACGCATAACTTTTATTTAATTTGTCAATGGCCGATTGCTTGAGTTGTATTTTTGTTATTTTCAAAGAGTTTACATACATTAAAGAATGTCAAATACGTTATCTTTTTGTCTTTGGTTATCTGAAAGAAGCATATAGGTACTATTATTTAATATTTATAATTATATTAAATATTAATTAGGTACGCTAAGAAAATACATACAGACAAAATATTACATTAAACCCAGAATGCATGTTTAATAAATTTGCACGACAAATACAAAATATTACTAAGAAATAAAACAGACCACATATTAAAATATGATGACGAAATTAATTTTTTTATATTTAAAAAAAAATCTTGAAGCAATACAATCTATATGTAAATATTTAAACACAATAATCACGTAAATAATCTAAAAAATGACGTCATCCACATTAAAACCCTAAAAACCAGAATACATAGAAATCGATACTTATCATAACTCGTACAAGCCATTACCGTATCAAAATATCTATTTGGTGTAAAAGCATGAATGAACCGTATACAACACAAATACTTTCATGTGTGCGTCAATTTTTTGTGAATGGTCAACGATATCCGGTCCAGTACAGGTTTCCTTATCACCTCTCGGGCACTGTCTAAACATGCGATATAAAAATGGTGTTTTATTACACTTTACAACTCTCGAGGCCTGAATATTGATACGAAATAATAGGGCTCCGAGGACCAAGTACGACGTAGGTGTCAATGAGCCGTAAGAATTTAGATATTTTAAATTTCGAACCTCAATTTCGAATTTCGAACGAGAACGATCAAATTGATCGTCAATATTTATGTTTGTTAAATAATGCCATTTCCATTATATTAATTAATTTACAAGTCTAATAATTATTTATGTACTTTACTATCCTTGCTTTATTAATGTGATGCAAAAGCCTATAGTCAGAATAATAATCTATTCAATACTTATTAATAATAATAACAATAAATTACTTTAATAACATATTCAGCTTAGATATTATTATTATATATCCAATATCCTATATCCTAGCTACCATACCGTCGATCGGAATCCCTTCACGGGTAAAGGCCTCTTCCAGCCTTTCCCAACTATGTCTATCCATTGTTACTTATTCATAGACTACTTATGGCTGTATAGTAATTTAGTAAAAAAATTAAGTCCGTATAGAAGCGTGCTAAATCTATTAAAGGAAAATCAATGAATGAATATATAGATTATTCCAGCGTTAGTCACTATCGTGCAAATAGCAAAACAAAACACCGCTTGTCTCGCTCGAGAAACAAGAACTTTAACAGCTATTGAAATTTTCACAGACACAAAGCGACATTCAATACCGACGCAATAAAAACCAAGTATAAAGTAAATCAGAATGCCCTTAGTAAAATAAATTTAACGTTAGCACCAAGACAACCGAACAAAAAGCACTCACCCTTCAGAGCTAGAACGAAACAGGCTTGCCTTATCAAAATTTAAATTCGGTAAAAAGCGGGGGACCTCATTTCAATAACCGTTACAGATCCAGTCGCCAGGCGTTCCGTTCCGACTGACTCCCGGCACATGTGATTGATGGCAGACCAAAAACAATGGCCAATTCCCGCAACCCGACCAAAACGCGACTAATAAACGCTTTATTTTATTTGGACTCGAATAACGAGACTCCATAATAAATATCGCAATCGCCTTAGAATCGGGATTATCAGCATCCCAGCTGCTGAATGCACGCTTTTTGTCTTTGATGCCATTAATAGGGAGAAGTGTTCTGTATAAACGGTTAGTTAAATTGCAAATTGGTTTATATAAATATGGATTAGTGCGAACCTGCTGACATTTGGAAAAGTTAATTGCAGACGGCGTAACGTTACATTGTGGTATAATTAATTTTTTTAAATAAATAGATGTATGAATATTAAACAATTGTGAAATCGACTCAGCTGTAATAACTAGATATAAATATTTGTTATTAGGAAACGGAACTTACGGGCAATGTTTTATTAATTACTAGAATCACGTGCAAATACTTTAGAACTAAATTAGTATGCCTAAAGTATTGGTCTGAAACTACCCCACATTCTTAATTCAAAATTCAAAAACATTCCATTCTTTTTTCAAATATGTATTTAACTTTAGCTTCAGAATACAACAGCACTCAGTAGTAGACCCTTGGAAATGTTAATTGCAAATTGCGAAACATATTTTTACGTTACATTTTGGTATAATTAATATTTATTTTTCTACGTAAATAGATGTATGAATATTAAACAATTGTCTAATCGTCTCAGCTGTAATAACTAGATATACATATTTGTTATAAAGACACGGAACAGACTCGCCTCGAATCAAATTCAAAATTCAAATACATTCCATTCTTTTTTCATATTATGTACTTTACTTTAGCTTCAGAATACAACAGCACTGTAGTGTACTAAACCGTTCATTAAAACCTACCTCAAAATTGCATAGCACTAAGTACATTAGTATTACCTAAAGTATTGGTTTTTAAATATTCCACATTCTTTATTCAAAATTCAAATAGATTCCATTCTTTTTTCAAATATGTACTGTACTATAGCTTTAGCTGTACATTACACTAAAGCAATGTTCTGTACTAACCGTTCATTTAAACCTACTTCACAATTGCATAGCACTAAGTACATTAGTCTTATTACAAGTCAGTACCCATAATTTTTACCCAGTTTATTAAGAAACTGCTATTAAACCCTTCAACCATGTTCTGCAAATGTGTCATCAAGTATACATTGCGCATAGGTAACAATTACAGCCATTTTCCTGTTCACCAGCCAGGGAATGGTGTAAAAAAACTTGTAAGATTTCATGCGTGTAATTTTCCCTGCTATGATCGCTCAAGCGTATTATTACGGCCGCATCATACTTGCCACCTCGCGCTAGAATTCTATTTAGCAAATACATATTTAGAATATTTGATTTAATTAAGAGCGCGTGAAGCGATTCTAAGCTCTAAGCATGTGAAAACTGTGCATGTATGACATAGTTAGTTAAACCTTTTTTTTAACGCATTATCTGAAAATCGCCACGGGGATTTGTAGGACTCAAGTGACGCTAGGCATCACTCTTCTACTTAGAGAGCCGGATGAGCCTTCCGCATAAGGAGATGAAGATGCACATGTTTGCATATCATGTCCTAGTAAACCAATCACAGAGACGCGACACCTTCCTTTGACGAATCACGATCAAACGCAATCCTTTCGTCTTTTGTTTTATTAAAACCTTCAGATATATTTTCATTTATAGAACAGAAGGCTCTGTTGTTAAGTGACACCCATGGACACTGCGAGAAGGCTCGTGTTGCCGGCTTTTTGAGAATTGGAACGCTTTGTTCTTGAAGGACTGTAAGGAATTATGTTGGAAATTCTTCTGTTCTGGTTCCTCTTACAGTCACAGTCTTTGGTTAACGCGAGTATAATTTTTTAACGTGAAAAATAAATGTTTCTATTTCTTTATAATAATAATTCGTGCGATTTAATCACAATTTTGACATACATTTAATTCGCGTTTCAGCTAAACAATCTTAATAAATATAGATTACGTGTCACGTTGTTTGTCCGCTATGGACTCCTAAACTACTGAACCCAGATCAATCAAATTTGCACACCGTGTGTAGTTTGATCCAACTTAATAGATAGGATAGCTTACATCTCAATTTATACCCGCAATATTATTTTATTGCAAAATATTTGTTTATTATTTGATAGTCACAATTCTAACAGATGGCGCTGTGTTTTAAGTACCAACGTTTCACATAAGCTACAATTTAATGGCACCACCACCAAAAAAGCATGGTGGATTGGTGTTCTCCTGCCGTTTCTCTTGAATAGTTTACAACTATGTAATATAACAAAAATCTTAGCCACAGCAACGCTTGGCCGAGTCTACTAGTAATATATAAATATTCAACATTCCAAGTATTGGTAAACAATTTCCCGATTTAGTTGACCACGAGTCCTCACACAGCCTACATATGATTGTTGGGTTAATAAATTAAAGTGACCACGTCTTGGCGATTTTAATGTAGTACATAATTCTTGTCGTGCTTATTACCTCCCATAATACTAGGCCACAACATAGTTGTTACTTGTTACTAGGGTTTCATCATTTAAGACAATAAAGAGTAGGCAATTTCCTCGTTTATGCCGTTAAAATACGGTGAACCAACCTTGTTAGCGTTAATCAGCATACTTTGTAAGTTGAAATCTCGTAAAGTCAGTAAAGGTGATAATGACAACTGCTATTCGTGGCAGCATCGCGTTTTATCTGCGATTTTGGGTGAAACGTCATTAGATATTTTTAGTTATCCATGGTACAACAAAATCGACGCTGTAAATACTCTTAACCTGCATAGTAATAATAATAATTAAACATTGATAAATAGAAATATAAACGAATTTAAAAAGTTTGGTCCCTGTGGCAGTGTACCTTTCAATGCTGGCATTCCTCGCTGTATTGTGATACTTATTCTTAGAGACAGGAAAGAACCAGCTCTGGGATCACCGGTCTACCAGGCACCAACTTAAATCTTCAATTAGCGCCTGTGCACTTGAAACCCACGGCCAAATCAAAGTTGGAATAAAGACTATTATAATTCAATAATTTAATGTACGTATCTTAAAAATAGCTTTTAAGTGTCCCCTATTTGAAATATCAAAATAAAACGAACCGATTGAATACTTAATTAGCACAGATTAGATTAGAAACCATTATAAATTATTAATCGTATTTTTAATAATAATAGATCAAGATTTTCGCGTCTCTCTCAATATATCAAAACTTTGAATATGGAACATCCTAGTTCTAAATTCAAATATAATAAAATATGTTCGAAATTCAAATTACGCAAAAACATGTTTGAAAAAGATTAGCATAATACTTTTGTTAATGATGCTGGCAATTAAAATGTTTATGTTAATTTTGACGACAAAGTTTCATCAACGCGGCGTGAGACTGGTCAGACACGGTCGTTACTATTTATTATGTATTAATCAAAAATATTAGTTATGGCTTGATGAGTATTTTTATGAGCTTCGCATATTAATAAGTTCGTAATTAGTTCGTGTACGGGAACGTAAACATAAGTTTGCGCATACCTATACATGCCAACTTTCCGCCGGACACTATAGGTATAGGTATACTATGGTATACACAAAATGTAAATATACTTAATAGTTTTATAATAAAAGAATCTTCTGAGAGTTTTACATGCTTTTATCTATTTTAAACAAAGTATTATTTATAAAAGATTTTTTAACTTTTACAGTTACAAGATAAAAATAGCATGATGATTTGTATAACCTGTGTAAACGAAAGACTGATTTTGTATGAAAGTAATACTCACAAAAGACGGCCATTTATAACTGGCTAAAATGTTTAATATTGTCGTAATATTAAAAGATAAACTAAATACACTTTACTAACTTTCATATAGATAGGTACCATTACATCATATTTTTTAATTTATGTATAAGTGTAATGCCTAATAAGTAGTTATTTCCAACACACAAATATACAGAATTTACAATATTATTAACCTACATAGTTAATAATAATAATTAAAAATTTATAAATAGAAAATTAAAACAATTTTAAAAAGTTTGGTCACTGTGGCTGTAATGAAATATAATATGCCTTATTTATATGTTTAGCGATTTTACTATTTAACATTTCCAAGGCTTTTTACCAATAGACAATAGTAGTCAAAAGTAAAAAAAAAATACATCATTTAACGTTACCCAACTTAAGACTAATAAGTAATTTAAAACTAACATACTTTACTAAAAAGGATATTTAACAAAATAAAGTGTCCAATAACTAATAGGGGGCAATTTGCTTGTTAAGGGTATTCCAAAACTTATTAAAATTAATTGGAATTTGAACTTCAGCTTTACATTATATGTTTTGATTAACTTACTATGTTTCGTTAACAATTTCCAAGTGATATCTTTTCTTGATTTAAATCTCGTAAATGTCAATATTAAAACTATAACTGATTGGCAAATGCTTGATCGTATTGCTATTTCCAAAAGAGACAGAATAAATAGGTGATTAAAATAATTGTAACCAATTATATAACATATTCTAAAGCTAGTCAAATTATCTGTTATTATAGAGTACAAACAAAGATTATTTTTAATTAAAGAAAGGGTTCCGGTATATAATGGTTTGATAATTTTCTTTAGAGCAATTTTGAGGTTATTTTCATAAGTGGAGAGCGATTATGCTTAGACGGTGATAGATTGCCATAATTTTAATACAATTATATCGTTTGTAATAATTGTGATTTCCTACTGATGTGTGATACGAAATTAATGTTATTTAGTATATAAATACAATTCTTGGTATTTCATATAAGTATCTTACTTGTGTGTACAGCTAGGATATCGGATATTACAAGATAAAAATAATGTACAACATGTAAAAATCTAAGCAGTATATATGGTTTTTTTATCATGATTGGACATTAAACGTGCTTTAATATTATTATTACTTGTGTGTACAGCAATCCCCCTAAGCCCGGTACCCTTATAACGCGATTTCCGTCACCATATAACTCAGTTTACCTCTCTATAACGCGTTTTTGTGTAACGCGATTTTCGTCACCCATTTAACGCGGTATTTCTCCCCTATAACGTGAATATTTCTTAAGTAATCTGTAGTGTCAAATTTATAATGATTTGTCAAGTCCATTTTTTTTTTTAGTTTTTCATCTGTTTCAATGTTATAAAATTAAACTAAACAACTTTATTAAATTCGTGTTCCTAGTTTTTGAATAACCTAACCAATGATTTTAACTATGAGTCGATTTTCATCGAAGTAACATCTCATTACTCAAACATCTAAGCCCATGACACACCATTCTCACCTAACACACAACAGGCAATCACACTTGTGTATTAAATACACATTTAATTAAAAAAAATAGATATATAGTGTATTAGTTACAAAATCCACACCATTATTTGAACCTAAACAAAAAATAATCACGTCCGCAGTTCATTAAAACGGAAAAATGTAAATAGAATTAATTCATTATTTAATCAAGCAATTTGGGTACGGTTGAAGTCGTTTCAACAAAGGACTGGGAACTTCGTTTGAGAACAATTTGATTGTTCTATATTGAATTTTACGTTAATATTCCTTCACAGAGGAGGAATGTATGACACTATTGATTGCTTTCTATTTTTTATATAAAACGGAGCCAACTGGTAGGAGGTTCATCTGAAGTTAGTAATGAAGTGGGAGGGAAGTAATATATAAATATATTATATATGTATATTATCTAATTTTTTCTATTCTAATATTAATCTAATAATTCTAATTTTATTCGAATAATTATAGAATTTATGTTACACTTAATGTAAGAGAATAATAATAAATATTTTTGAAGTTATACTTCTTTAGGCGCGTTATGAAAAATTGATGAAAGTGAAATTTTACGATGCGCGCGCACCGTGACACAAAATTAACAGAATGAAGTTGCCCACGGAAGATGCTACGGCATTGGAAATAATTTAAAAACAACATTCGAATCATAATAGAATTTATGTTACAGTTAATGTGAGAGAATAATAATAAATATTTATTTATTTAATTTTTCAAATCTAAACTGAACTTTATTGACTATAATGACTCCTTTTCCAGTCTTTGATTATTTAATTGTAATTATTTGCTTGCAATAAAAAACTATTTTAATAATGCCAAATAAGTATAACTTCTTACGCGCGTACATAAGTACACGAACCTTTTTTTATATAAAACGGAGCCAACGGGTAGGAGGTTCATCTGAAGTTATTAATGAAGTAGAAGGAAATAATAAAACTATAGCAAATGTGTATAGCACAAAACTTAGTATATAAACTCTACTTGTCATGTGTCTTTTTAATATTGTCCTGATCACTGTTTACATAAGTTTTAATTGCTTTGTTGTGTTCCATTAATATATGTCTTATGTATTTTTGCACTTTTTGATAAGGTATTATCTAATTTTTTTTTCTTCTAACAGTTGCACACATAGAAAGCGACAGGGCCGCCAGTTGCCCACCTTTTCATTTAATGATGTCAATTGTATTATATTTCTATATGCAACGAAGTGTTAATTAATAAATACTTAAGTGTAAAACTATATATTTATTGTAAATTATAATTTAATTACGTAGATCTCCATTTACTTATCATCATAATTTTGATTTTTCTTTGTCTCTTTGTACATATCTATACATAGTCCATGAAATGGTAACGTCTATTTTTAAGTAATTGTTATTTTCTGACTACACTATTTGATATCCGTTATGAATTTTTAGTTGGGCAAATCAAAGATTTCAAATTAACGACATCAACACTTCTGCGACCAATCCATTGAAGTTTCTAATCTATGTTTTATAATTGATAGGGTTCCTATACTTTTCTATAATCAACACATTACTGAATAATGATCATTGCAAGACGGTTATAAAGCTTGCGAAGTATTTTATAATATAGAAAATGTGTTCTGTCAGTACATTTTGATGTCATCAGTAAATGATGACAATTGACAACCGTGTTTTGTTTTCCTTTTTTCAATTGTTTTACACTAACTTGTTTCATAAACATCTCATTACAGTAATGTCAGCTGTCTCTTTTCAACACAGCGTAAACAATTTGACAGAAAGAGACGAAAGTGTAGGAAGTTTTAAAAGTAAGCTGTGCTATAATTGTGACACATCTACATAGTCGTAGCAAAACTGCCATCCGGAAACGGGACAGCCTCCGAGAATGAGACAGATCGTGCGACAGAGACACAAGAGCGCAACAGGTGGCCGTTTGCAGCAATTAAAAGCGGGTTTTAATTAGTAGGGGAAGTCGATTATTAGCGAATCCCGCTTTAAGGCTTTAGAATAACCACTCGAAATTAGGGGAACGATTTCCCTGTTATTTACGTTTGTTTTACTGTGAATTTTCCTTTGATTTGAAATTGATATTTTGTTAATTGATTTCCATCAACACATTTTATAGTAATTAATAACTTTTAAACTTTGAATTAATATTCTGATCATAAACCTAGTCCTATTTTATTATAACTATTGGTACTGAAGCGGCTTCAGCGTGCAACTCTCTGTGATCGTAGGTTTCATCCCCGGCTGTGCACCAATGGACTTTCTTTCTATGTGCCCATTTAACATTCGCTCGAACAGTGAAGGAAAACATCGTGAGGAAACCAGCTTGCCTTAGACCCAAATACTCGTGTCAGGCATAGGAGGCTGATCAACTTGACCTCTGAACATGAAACAGATGCAGAAATCTGAGGCCTAGAACTAAAAAGGTTGACCAGTTTAACAGACTTGATAGGTTATATTTCTCCAAAAAACCATTATACCACTATTTTAGTTAAATACTCATTATATATATATATACAATTAGATATTCATAAGTGGTGTTCTAAAGTGTGATGACGTCATTAAAGTATTGTTATAACACCGATAATGTTTAAAGGCCGGCAACGCACTTGCGAACCCTCTGGCGATGTCAGTGTCTATGGGCGGCGGTATCACTTAACATCAGGTGAGCCTCCTGCCCGATTGCCCACTGTTCTTTGAAAAAACCGATAGCTTTGGCAACAATAGAATGTCATCCAGTTATCTCTACTTAAAAATTTTATGATTTTGTAAGAGTTAAAATGTCATTAAATGAATAAATATTTGAGAATAACCAAAAATACTAAAATTACACAAATTTCATTGGATATTTTCCATAATACGCTGAATTGATTTCCCAGCATTTTCCAAGAAGTCAAAATGAGCTCGGAAGGCTTAGCTTTCCTTCAAATATCTGCATTTCCTTATCAAAGGCCCCAACGACTTTTAAAAAGTAGGGTGAGGCGACCGATGTGTGGGTGTTGCGCATGTGTGCGTGTCACGATTCATCTATGTGTTAATGCGTTTTCTTTTTACCAATTTTTGGGGTGTCCACGCTGTTATTAAAATAGCGGATTAAATTGTAATTTAAGTAATGTGCAGATTTCACTTCACAAAATATTATTAAAGACGCATAAAAGGGGGGAAATGAGCAGTGTTGGCCTAGGGGCTTCAGCGTGCGACTCTCATCCCTGAGGTCCTAGTTTCGATCCCCGGCTGTGCACCAATGGACTTTCTTTCTATGTGCGCAATTTAACATTGGCTCGAACGGTGAAGGAAAACATCGTGAGGAAACTGACATGTCATAGACCCAAAATGTCGACGGCGTGTGTCAGACACAGGAGGCTGATCACCTACTTGAAAAATGATCATGAAACACACACACAACCCACATTTATACAAAAAAAAAAGATAATTAATGAGAACTATACCAAATGTGTTTATCGACCTCTTAGCTCTTTATTCCTCCTAGCGCTTATATACCCTAGTATATACCTAATAGTAATTACTCTACTTAAGGGTTAAATATAATTATAATTACTGGCCATGCGTCATACTCGTGATCGGGTGCTACTTGTGGTGACTGGTCGGACTTGAATTCGTGTATGCGGTTAATTATTTCGACTATATAATTGCGTGTTTTTCCCACGAGAATGTAAGTGCGTGCTCCTATTTCACCATGCCTACTGCTGATAGAGGACAAACATTTTATAAAACGAAAAACTCGGCGATTAAAAAGAGCAGCGGAGAGTTTATTGCCAGTTCTTCTTGTCCGTTCTACGCCCTTGATTTGAGTACTGGCAGTAAATGTAAAATTAGAAGCATTTAATATATGTATTTCTTTATTGACGTTCATAAGTGTACATTGTGTTACCTAAATGAATAAATGAATTTGAATTTAATTCCATAAAGCGACTATAATCCAATTATCATCATAATTTTGATTTTATCGTGATTTTTTTTGTATTTCTTATGTAACAAATGGGCAGGAGGCTGATGTTAAGTGATACCACTGCCCATAGACGCCAGAGGGCTAGTAAGTCGGTTGCTCTTTTAGAATTGGTAATCTTTCTTGAAGGACCCTAAGTCGTAATGGCTCGGAAATACTTCAGAAATCAATATGTTTTTTTTAATTTCAAAGTGATCTCACATTCTCTTAACGCATACTCACCGTCCAATTCTTCCGAATCTCAAAGTGTGCATAATACGCGTACACGTAAGTGTGCGACACTTGCTATTCACGAATTCGTATCGATAGTATTGATTCCGTATTGTCGTTCGGAAAGGGGTGATAGGACGTCACCACACTGTCTTTTCTATAATTATGGAATTTAAATTATACTAATTTCTATATATATGTATGTATTTAGATACTTCTTCTACTAGAAAATTTACGCAACATAAAGTGAGTTCTAAAATCGAATGCTTATGATTAAAAAACTGTACCTTTTTTAAATTTTGTAGCCCAATTCTTTCTTCATTCTATGTTTAAAACAATAGTACCTAATATTAGTCCTAAAATCGACCATGCTTATTATTGAAAAACTGTTCCTTTTTTAAATTTTTAAGCCAAGTTCTTTCTTCATTCCAGATTTGAATCAATATGAAAATTACGTAGTGAACCAATAAATCTCACTCTGTTAGGACTTTGAGCTTTAAATAAAGATCATCATATACTATATAACAATGTTATATACTATTTACGTTACCGTCGATAAACACTTCATTTTAAGCAAGAATGATAGATCTAAGCAAAGAAACCGACAAAATTTCATATGCATATGTACACCCCCTAAACTAGAGAAAGGGTCTCAAACACGCGCGCCATTAGAAAAATGTCGCGATAAGGATGTTCAATCATTTCGCTACCAATAAGGGGTGGTATCGATTTTGCGAACGTCACCCGAACCCTTAGACTATTTTAAATAACTTAGATGTTCCATATTTGAAATATACCTTTTTAAATGAATATAATTTAAATTTCTAAAAAGGTTTTACGGTATAAGAACAATGTTAAAACTTCATGTTACCAAAAAGTATTTATATAACTATTTCTTATAGTATGTAGCTCAGATCGTTCTTGGTATTATTTAATATGAAGACTGCCAACATTTAGCTTATGATTATGCAATTTAATTATTTTAAATGTAATACATATTTATTTATAATTTATAAGGTATTTTTAAGTAATTTAACACATTTGTTAATAATCATTTATATTGTTTTAGGTACTTATGAGCTTCAATAATTAATTCATATGGGTAAGCTTTTCAACGTATTTTAAAATCAAACCTCGCAGTAAATTGTAGTAAAACAGTTCATAAACTACGTCTATTCGCCACTAGATGGCAGCTCGCTAGTGGTTCGTAAACAGGTTGTACACACACAAACCCTCATATGTGAAGGGTAAGTTTCTGTGGTTCATTAGAACTTATTAGTTTCGCAATTAGTGAATAGGGGGCGTAAGTTGTTCTAGCAGAAGTTAGTTTGTGTCGAAAAAATTCAGAGATAGGTATATCAACGCTTTTTACACACTTCCATATATAAATAGGTACCGTATCTACCTGATATTCAATGTTATGTATTTACATAGGATTTTAAATATATTTCAGTACATATTTTAAATCGTTAAATGTCATAACTTTAAAACTTTTCATAATAATATCCGAAGTAAACATTTCCTAAGACAGTACTACGAGCAATTAAGAAGTGTTCCTTTTTTAAATTTAATCCGAAATGCCTGTAGTTCCATATTTGAATTAATATAATGCGTAGTGAACCAATAATTGTTCGTCTAACAGGTAGGTACTTTGTATGAATGGGCACGTAACGTATTCCGTGTTTTGAGCAAAGAGTCACGGTTACATCACTCGATACACTTACACGAAGGTCAGGGGTTGGTCACGAGGGTCAACGCCCGCTTTTCAATAGAAATAAACCGGTTTGCGCGCGAAATTTACTTTTTTTTAGTTTTACTAGCCAGCCTGTTAGGTGGTTTCGTTTTTTTCAAACCGGCCAGTAATATTTTAATTCAACCTATGATAAATTCCATTTGTAATATGTTTAACGGTATTTTTAAACAAAACACTTATCATTGCGTTCTTAGGTAATCATTATCTTCATTTAACCTGTATAATACATAGACAAAATTTGATAGTTTCTCTACTCTACATTGGCTAAACACGCTCTTAATTATTTAAAGGGAAGATATATGGAAAGAGACCGCTCACGTCCAAACAATTATGCTTTGACCTACCTTTAGTACTACGCGATCTTTTCTTGGTTTCATTAGAATGCTAAGTTTCATACCTCCAGACTGAATATGCGAAACAAATTAATTAAAAAATTAAAATATTTTCCATAACACATAAAACTTCAGAGACATTTTTATGTCCGGACATTTTGAGTAACAATATATCGTATACAAACAGTAGTCAGGTGGCATTTTTTGCACACCGTGGGTGGTCGACATCGCATTATTTATTTGACTAGGACAAAACGGAGTTAAAAATATACCTTGTTTATAAGGTTATATAATCTAGGTTTGACTATCACAATTTTTAATAGGACAAGCTGGTGCCAATAGTGCCTATACCGCAACGCCAAGAGGCCTTACGGGGTTTTTACCGAACGTTAAGGGAATGTTACGCTGTTATTTTATCTAATATATAAAATTCTCCTGTCACATGTTCGTTCCCATACTCCTCCAAAACGGCTCGACCGATACTTATAAATTTTTTTATGCATATTTAGTAAGTCTGAGGATCGGACATCTATTTTCCATCCCCCTAAATGTTAAGCGTGGTCCCACCCCTAAATTTTATTTTTAATTTTAAGACAAAACTTTTTGTTTTTATTTTTTTGTGGTACAGCCTAGATAAATACATATAACCCATAATTGTCACCCCTTTACGATTAACTCCCATTTTTTAGTAGGTATAGTACCTACCTACCTAGTTTAGATAGTTATCTATTTTTATTGAACTAAAAATTTTTTGCCTAGAAATAATGTTGTATGTTTTTCTATATTGTATGTTGTATATGCCAACATACATGGCAAAACAACGTTTGCCGGGTAAGCTAGTTCAATATAATTGTATTTAATTCTATTAAATTTTGCGGCATGCTTGCCGTGCCTACACTGTTTATTTCGTGGTTTTTGTCTTAAGATCACATCAGTTATATATTTGATACTTTTAATTTTAATACCTACTGATTTAAGAAGCTTGCCATAGATAGGTACTAATTTTAAAAGCAATAATATTTGTATTAATAACTAATGTAAATTTTATGTTTTACTTCGGTAAACTGAAATTTTACATAAATCGAATCAAGTCTTAAAGGATTTTAATTTTTTATTTAAATATTATCTTAATTAAATTTAAATCATATTTTTGATATGAATCATGTCACAATAATATCTATATATAACTATACCTACCGAAACTTCTTAGAAGTTTGTTGATAAGATTCTACTAGTCATTGTATTAGATATACATATATATGAGAAGAAATTTTAACTTATAGGTAACTATTATTTATATTAAAGAGACACATACCTACTATACGTAACGATTAAACTGAAAAACTTCTGGACCCATTTCAATAATTCACTATTAAACTCTACTTTATCCCCGATTAACATATCGACCTATGCTATAATAATGAATAAATATTTATTAAAAGGTATCTATAGTCGTACGAAACCGGGATAGCCCACTTATATTATTGGATATAGGTAACAATTTTGTATGAAATTGTACAATAATAGTTTCAATGTTTTGTATAGGTAATTTTATTATTTAAAACCACTACACAAAATAGGTACCTACGCGATTTTAAGGGAGGTAATTAAATTATTTCTGTTTGAAATATGCTCATACATAGATAACTCAATACAATTATTATGGACTTGCGATTTATTAACTTTACTTGGAAGAGACATAACATATCGATATTTACCTATAAGGCAAGGAAACCTATTGACAGAGATCAATGACCAATTAATGCGTGATTAGCAAACAAAATGGAGGGCAGTAAATAAATATGGCACTGCACAAAAAATAATTACATCAAGAGATGCAATTAAACAGCGTAATTAACGCTAAGGCGTGGCTGTACTAATGAGGGACGCATAGAGGCGGCGGCGGACGTAATGAACATTAAAGATTGGCGGGAGATGCGCGCTCCCCCGCCCCCGCGCACCCGCGACACCCCCGAACCCCTCATTACTTATACAAAATACTTAAGACGCGCGTCGTCCCGCTCTCCGCGCGCTAATAGCTCGCGCCCACTATATCGCCGTCCCGCTTCACCCGCCGTAATTAAGCTCGCCTCGCCTCTGAAGCCCCGCCCCCTGTGCGGGGAAAGGGGCAACAGCGAGCGGGGGGCGCCGCGTCCATTCGCGCAGTGTGCCGGCGACCGTTGACAGTGTTGTGTCGCGCCGCGCTTTACAACCCGATACAAGAATAATAAAAACTCAGTTCCTCATTCGTGTGTGTTTCCGTGTCACAAGTTCACTGTGTTCCCTGACTAAGTGTTGTTTACGTTAATCGGATACTGTACAGTGTTTGTGACTGCGTGTGTAATGCCGCAAATTTCTGCATAACGGCGATCACCGGGCAATGCTCACAGGTTAATATATCGCATTTTCTAACTGCTAATGAGAGAGTCCCATTTGCCGAATTTGAATTCTAACTGGAAAAAGTCTTACTGAGTTTCAGTTAGGATCTATCGTAAATAATTAACAGATAATTCTAGTAATTCAATTGTTTATCGTCGTAGAAAAACAATGTTCGAAAATTTGGAACAATATCGAACCTTTAAAGAAATATAAAAATTTACTCCACAAATACCTTTGGGTTAAGGTTTTTTACTATACTTTTAAAACGAAATAGATTTTAAACAAAAATTATACAATGATAGCTAAGGATAGGTACTTTGAGTTAAAACAAACTTATAGGACTAACACTTTATGGAATGAGAATACTAAATCCTATTGCGATTTGAATGTTTATTTGTTCATGGGACTTAGACAAAATAATCTTAACTAGGTAAATTCAAAATTTTATAGAAATACGCATTACAAATCTCATACTATACATAAATAAATTTTAACTTTTCAATAGGTATAGGTACTAATATAGTGGCCTATTATAATTTAATGTAAATTAACATTTTCGAGATATTTTTGCATTTCAAGCAGAGTTGTTTGCGTCGGAGATTCGGTTTCTTTTCATGAATTTGACAAACAATTACAGATTAGCATTAGAAACGTGAAATTTTAAATGATAATATAATTCTCTTATAGTAAAATCCCTAATGTACTACAGATGATAAAAAAGTACCTACTGTGTGTTGTTAAGGGCCTGATCATTTTTAACTTAATATTTTCCTATTCATCTTTTAAATTAAAAATTAATAAGCTCACTTACAATTCTAAAATTTTCGTTAATCATAAACAGTCAATATAAAAACAAAGTAAACAAATAAATGTTTCGTAGAATATTTTCTTAAATTCATTCGGTTTTCCTGTAATCGACCCACGTATGTTCATAGTGACGCAAGGTAAACCAATTTATATATTTAGTTCATTTAAAATAATATTATAATATTACATTTCTAATTAAGTATCCGATTTTTAGAATAAATATTTATGATGTCTAAGATCTGTGAAAATTCCACAGACACCATAGATGTATAGATAATAAAGATCACCATGCCTTATTGGCATAACTAATTAAACATAAACAATAGACATTCCATCTCGGCGGGGCGGCCATCTTGGATAATTTCAATCATCCAGATATCTGTAGTCCCGGATAGAGTCATTAATCAAATGATAGATTAAATCGATCGCAAACAACGTTAAGTTTTTAATACCTTGGCTGCGTCGAAGTGAAATTAAATATTCGTATTGCTTTATCTGTTGCATTTAATTCCAATACTTACAAAAGGGGAAACTCTATATTAAGTAGTAATATTTTGATTGTATAACTCTTCGATACTTTTCCAATAATTTCAAAAATCATTATTTGAAAACGTAATTGTATCACAGGTGTATGCGCGTCAATATGACTACGCCCACGCGCGTATTGGATCATAAGATTCATAGAAATTCCTAGGTTTATTTTGATATAATCCAATACTATAATGTAAATATAGTATCATATTAATGGTGAAGTAATGAATAAATTTTGACATATAAAAAGACTTTCAGCCAGCTTTTTGATTCTCCAGTCACAGAATTCTATTAAAAGTTTGTACCATTATTTCTTTCATTTTCCTACAAGTTCTCTTATAAGCCATTTTCTTTACAAATGGAACCTTTCCACCTGCCCAGCCCTTGAATAAGTTGCTCGTTAAATTCTTCCGGAAGAACCTTAACATGGCAAATAAAGTATACATTGTAGGAATAATTAAAATTACCAGTACACCTATACAAAGAATATTAATTGCGCTGCACTTATTAAGTAAGAAGCAGATGTCTTGTCACTGATCAAGTATTGGCACATTCCAAAGTTTTTCCTTTACAATTGTATCGTAATTTAAATCATTTATTTTTAGCATTAAATACTTCATGTAATATGGTTTCTTACGAATATTTTGATTGATGTTTTAAATTAGAGTTGGTATACGTATTTGATTTTAGAACTGGCTGTAACAGTAACATTTTGTTTTGACATAAGTGTGCATTGTTACCAGTATGAATTATTTTATTAATAATCTTTGCTTCAGTAGTGACTATATCTTTGTGATAAACGGGATTATAGGTTATTGTATGTGAGTAATTAATTGGTAGTAAAGCAACGATTGATTCTAGAAAATTCCTTGTTTCTCTAATCCTTGCTTGGAATTCTGAATGCAAGTATTAGAAGTATGAACTATTAGGCGGCGATAAACAATATTAATAAAAATCCATTTTTTTTTTAAATTTATATTTTTAATATATGTGTAATTCGGCAAATGGCATCTTATTAGCTAAAGTTTTTGTATATTCACGTGCCTTTTGTATAGTGTGTAGCGCCATCTAGCGTGCGGTAGGGAAAGTGTCGACCACTCAAAGATAAGGGCTATCGAGACGGCTTGAGATGTCAAGATAAGATGAAACTATTTGTTTTCTCATGTTGATAAGGATATTGGGAGATTTCGACGATGTACTTCAATTTACCTATAACTTTTTAATAATACATTTTTGTAGATCATTTGGTAGCTACTTGTAAATAATAATTTTCAATAAAAGTTTACCACCGCCTCTACGGCTTTTATAACATGTAGCGAATGTCCTAGACTCGGTTCCTGTTGAAAATATTGTTCCAAGTTAAAAAACGAATAATTAAACGAACACATACTGTTTCTGCCTAGATAGCTCTTTACGAGATATAATCACCACCAAAATCCATTAGTTTTCGTTTATCTGCATTAATTTTATACTTTAATTTAAATAAATTTAATATTAAATAAAAATAAATAATTAATCATTCCATTGTTTGATTCATCAACATAAAATTATTGATTCAAACAAATATTATTTGTTCATACAAAAAACCGGCCAAGTTAGTTCAACACACATAAAAATACGGTGTTTTTTATTTACATTTAACAAGTTCAAACATATATTGCAAATTTTACTTACAATAAATAAGAATGTATTTAAATATCTTAGGTAATTGAAAATTGTTTTAAAAGCAAAGAAAGCCTTTAGAAAACACATCAAAATCCCGAGAAAATTTATGTCTTAACAAATTCTGAATTTGGACCATGGATAATAGAATAACGTAATTCCAATAATAGATTAATAATTATAAAGTGTAACGCATAAATGAAAATCTTAAGGACCAATTAAAGAAAGAATACGGTTTTAAAAATTGTTCTTTATTTAAATCTAAATGAACGGTTGTGAATGAAGAGTGACATAGACAATTCTTTGCGAAATCTGTCAGTTCTCTCTGTGATTTTGTTGGTTCGCTTTTTATCTGTGGAGAGTTTTCTGTCAGTACGTGAGGATCTCTAAAACTCAAGATAATTAAATATTTATTTTTAATTAGTATGTAGCGGTTCGGTTTTTCCAATCCGCGTTTTAGTTTAGAATTAATTTGTTCTAATGACCTTCACGCTTAGAGCTTGTCGATACATAATTAATATTAACGTATTATTTATTTATAATTATATCTTTTGTTTCTTATTAATACTAGTATTTTTTTATGGTTTCACTCGATCCTTGAAACCTTTACATAATCGTATATTAAAAAAATACAGCAATGAAATTTGGCGGAAAAATTCGATAAAACACCACAGACACTATTGGTTTGTGTCACAGAGTATATGAATTAATGCCTAGACTTGTCTATGCCGAGAGGTAAACATGTCGGTGACCTAGGGCCGCCGTTCTGCCTAGATACATTGAATTACCCTAACAAATCACATATAATACAAATAAACATATTGGTTTTACATAACGAATTCAGATATTGTACGCAAATAATACATTTTGGGGACGGAGTTAATATGATGAAAATTCAATGTATACTTAATTATTTTTATTTTATTTATAAACGAATTTATTAATTAAAATAGCCTACGCCGATGTGACTTAGGTCCCGGTTCGATTACCAGGAAATTGTTTCCGTGCGTGCCAAAAAAAAAACTTTAAATTAATAATATAGAAGAATATGTTTTAACATATATTATATCCTTTATCTTTAGAGCCTAGGCGTTACTTTTATATGAATTGTAATAAGACTAGTCTCTTCAATAGTTCGAGAACATATTTCCTGTTTTGTATCGTCTGCGTAACGATAAAATTCTTTACTACCAAAATTCAAAATAATTCAACAGTACAAACAATCTCACCATATTCCTTAGGATTAGCATTTTATCCGAATATTATGACGTATACTTGAACATAACGTTTAAAATGTAACGAGATTGTGTTGAGAATGTAAATTCCAAATTCGAATTCACGATACCTAATCGTGAGTGACCGAAACCGTTATGTCCCTCATTCACCGATGACCCATTCAACGACCGTTAATTTTCCAAACTCGTTCACTTCCTCTGAAAAACCGTTGACAAAGACGTCCAGTTCCAATTTCAAATTCACACAAAAATTGTCTATTGACAAATGTTCCGTTTTCTCGTTTAGCGCAATTTATTTACGTTGACATCAATAACTTTTTCGTCCGCTTATATGGGTATGATAATTTGTTTCCGGTGTTCGACGCGTGCGCAGGCCACGACAAACTATTACATTCATGGCGTTAGCACGATTTGCATTAGAATTTCGTTTTGCGCCTAGTGTTGTTAAATGGCCTATCAAATTTCGTGTTTCTCTCCGGGATGGTTTCTTTTGTATGTACTTGACACGTGCGTGAAGAATAGAGCCTCTGAAGGTTTTTGTTACTGAGTCATGCATTGGTAATAACCACTTATAATGGATAATATTTTAACATTGGATATATAGTGAAGCATGTCAAAAACGCATTCTATATTAAATTATAGGCAGTAACAATAGGTTAAAAATAGTTCTTTAGTTTAACCGGGTTGTTATATACATTGCCATAAGAAACACATTATTTTTTTCGCTACAGAATATGGCACACATGACAGATAAAATATCCTAATATTTAGATTAAAGTTACCTTTGTGACGTAAGCTTTTGTTTTATTGAATAATTGCCGCGAGGTGTTTCGGACGAGACCAACTGGTTCTTCCAAGGCCAGACGTCGAACCGCACGCGCACTGCAAAATGGACTTTTACTTGGAAAATATATACTGAAAAGTAGGGATTTTAGGGTTGTTAGAGATTATAGTATACACTTACTAAGACTAACTAATAAGAATAGTTAAAGTTTCTGTTCTTTAAAAAAAAGTTTACTTATTGACGAACCTTTTTAAATATATTTTTTATTGTTATTAAAGTTTGTTACCAAATATTTAAAACGTAAAACTATTTGCCCAACGTTAAATTTAAAAGTAATTAAATTCTTTAAAAAATCTATGATGATAAATCTGGTATCCCGAGAACAAACGCATTAATGTGTCATTATAATCAATTTATATAAACAGGAAATTATTCTGCAATTTTATGTTGATAGGTTGAGTGAAAGTTTTAATATTTCATGTATGGTGTTAAATGCAATTCATCTTAACATGATCACGCCCGCGGCAACCGGCCATTATTCTGCGTTGACATTTTACATATATCATTCAAAGAACGAAACACAAACATCAATGTTGCCAGTAACTTTTAAAAAATAAAATAGAAATATCAGGCCAGTCATAAAAAAAAGAATATCCCACGTCATTCCAATTTCAAATGACATTCCTTCCGCCACTTCGAAATATCATAGAAATTGCCACCAAAATTGCAAACACTTAATTTAAGTGGTTTTAATGATAAGCGCTAATCCCTTGTATATTGCCCGGTTATCGCGTAGATAATTATCGGCATTTTAAAGAAATATTAAACCCTACTAATTCCTTTATCATGAGCGCTATGTACTAATTAGGCATCGGTTATATTATCGATTAAAAAAGTACAATCGATTAAATTCCCCATAACTTTATTTATTAATATAATCCCATTCTATTTTAGATTTCTCGTTAAAATATGCAAATCTCGACCATAAATTAAAACAATTAGGTGTCCAATGTCAAAGGCAATTAAATTCTTAAACAACTAATGTAGGCAGTAAATTATCATTCAAAGTAAATTAACGTTTGTGTGAAAAGGCGAGGTGATATCGCACTGGCCACATTGTCAAGGTACTCTACATTATCTAGTAATAATTACGATAACTGACCTCCCAAAACGTTATCAATATTTGCTATTAATGTCGATAAACGGTCATCGCTAACCCGTGAAACGAAATCGATATTCTAAGAGTCGATTTTTTGAATCATGAATTCCTTGGGATTTTGTTTTCGTTTAATTAACACTTAAATGTGCCTACTCGATGAATAATCGATTCGGTTGCTTTATTCGAGTCGAGGATTGCGCGTGAACGATTGTATTATGCATGCAACGTGTCAGTTTAATTAAGTTTTGTTTGGTGCAGATGTGCTTGACTTTTGTATGACGATTAATGATCTCTTAAGTACCAAAATATGTAGTATTTTATGGGTTTACATAATATTCGTACCATTTATGAACTGAGGAAACCTTCGCGTCCGTACTTTAAACATTTTAATGTGTATGAAATATTTAATTAACATAAACGAGTACTTTATTATACAAGTTTTATTTTATGGCATGTAATGGTCAATGCCTTGTATTACCTAGAGGTTTAGGGTTTAAACATATTGAAAAAAAATCCTATTTGATATCTTAATAATTAAAAGGTATCGCATACAGGCAATAAATATTACGACTGTTATATTTTTTTATAACCCTATTTACACAAGTAGATATTAATTTGATCTCATAATAAACGTGTCGGAATTTTGATAATTAATATGGCAGCCAATTAAATAAGTGAAACCAATAATTATATAAAATATATTACAGTGGATTAGTTGGCGGCGCTTTGTTTCTATCTTAGATAATAATTTAATTACCCTTATAACATTGAACACTTATATAGTTTAATGCTTAATACTTAGAGTTGAGTAGTACCGTCAGCGTGCGACTCTCATCCCTGAGGTCGTAGGTTCGATCCCCGGCTGTGCACCAATTGACTTTCTATGTGCGCATATAATATTCGCTCCAACGGTGAAGGAAAACATCGTATGGAAACCGGTTTGCCTTAGATCCAAAAAGTTAACAGCGTGTGTCAGGCACAAGAGGCTGATCACCTACTACTTAGATTAACAAATGATCATGAAACAAATACATAAATCTGTGGCCCAAACTTAAAAAAGTTGCAGTGCCATTGATATTTAGAGATATATAAGACTTATATACATTTTATTTATGCCCAATATAATCAATAAAGATCTAGATCTTAAAATATTAAAAGTTTCTAAATAAAAATCTATTTATAGATACTACGTATAATAACCCACATGTCCCGTTCGCAAATCGCCGCGGGCAGAGTGCATTCGACATTCCAAATTACCCTCCCATCACTCCCATTGTTCAGGGCTTGAAGCAATAAAAATTATCTTAAAACAATAGCACCCCCGGGCGCTGAAGCCTTATTTCACAATAATTATTTCAAGAAATACCGCCCTAAACGCTCCTTGCCACCAACAGGTGTGGATGCAGATTTTTAAATTTGGAACGCTTAAATTTTAAAACGTAATAAAAATTAATGAATACTAAATGCTAATTGCTGTTACAGGGATTTTGGACATCGTTTAATATTGTTTTTGGGTGGAAGTAAATAATTGGAATATATTTTGGTACTAAAACAGTATTACCGAGGGTCATGGTCCAATTATATTCTGCTTTTACGAAACCTCTTAAGAATTTGGTACACAAATGTCTTACATTTAATTTAATATGTCAAATGAAGCATGATGCTCAACCAAAGTTTACTTGCAGTACATGCGGTGCCTTACACCTTTCTTGTAAACCAAACACTTGGTGATTAAAAAGAGTGCCGGAGAGTTTCTTAACAGTTCTCGCCCGCTCTCCTCCATGTTGTGGGAACTGGTAGCAAATGTTTAATTTTTTTTAAATATTCTCGTTCATAAGTGTATATATTTACCAATTACTAAACTAAGATTTAAATTCGTCCTACAATTTAGATGTCTAATATAACAGTTGAGAAATATTATTTAAAATTTTGATTATAAAATTGTAAGTTTTCGACAAAACATCAAGATCAAGAAAGCCTCCAAAACTAAACGAATATCAGCGGAGCGTGTCGGTTAAGCGTATTTTAATAACATTTCGGGTCTCCAAGGTGCGACGTAATTACTGTATATCATCAACACTCCCCAACACAATTAAGTAAGTTTTTTGGGAATGCGCGACAATCACGTTTTGATTACGCTCATAAAAACGTGGACACGACTTTGAACGATTAACTATTCACGGCCAGTTTTATTACTTTGTTATTTCAAACTGTCTACAAGCAAACCTACCGTTAGCGAATGGAGAAAGAAAGCCATGGATAGAGAGATATTTGGATAAAGCTGGAGGAGGGGTTCCGATCAGTATCTACTGAAGGAACTTAGGATATTAAGATGACAAGAAAAAAATGTATCTAAAAATCTAAACTATACATTTGTAAATATTGGAAATAAACGGCAATTATTGTTTCAACCTATTAGACATTAGAAATCAGTACTGAGATTTAGATAAAGCTATATTTTTTCGGTGCGTTTGCCTCAGAATTTATGAGTAGTACAAGCAATAGACGATTCAGTAAAGTTAGGTAGCTAGAGAAATTACGCACTTTATGCACTTTCCTAGATTTATGCTTTACTAGTGTTGGAAGAAATGGCTTGTTATATAAAACCGCATGTTTCCTAATTATTTTTTTTATTAAGCGGCCTACAGCTTTTATAAAAATTACAAAACCAAATGATTTAACAAAGAATTACTATGGACGGCCAACTTGAGTAAAATATACTTATTGGTATCTGTACGTACGTATTTGTGAGAGTGTGTGACTACTTACATAACACATTATTTTTTACATTTTGAGGCCTTTGTTTTATTAAAAATGTCAAATTGAGAAGTATGTTTATCCATTATAGCCGACGATTTAAGTGTATTATTTACGCCCATTTTCCGTCACATTCATGAATTTATGTAATTGGTGTTGAAAAAAGACAATTTTGTGTCACATTCACACGGCTCGTTACATTGTTTTATTTACAGTCGGGTAAATTTGTCATCAAGACATTTTGTGTACGGGACATTTTTTAAGTGTCGCAACTTTTTGTAACTTTTTTAAAGATTAAAATTTGCTATAATTAAAAAATATCGAACTACGAAAACATTGCATCACTAATGGGCCCTTAAAACTACCTTATATTATCTTCGTTATTACAAATCCAACCAACGTTTAACAAGATTCATTCAAATGTTATTTACTCTAAATTTAGTAAAAGGGATAAGTATCAGAAATATTTATATGAACATATTCATATTTTATCGAAGCTTATTAAAGATCGGCTACTACGAGTCGCGAGGTGAGAACGATGGTGCCTCCCGCTGTGAGCGTTCATACGAGAACACCGAACGGAATTCAAAAAGTTATGGCATTCCATTTTACTCTTTTACGTTTTATGAACCACCTTACCCTTTCTTCGACCCTGGTACTTCAATTATTATAAACGCATTTTAGTTTTCAAGCTGTTAATAATAATTCTATGATAATAATATTTTCAACACAAATAGTAATAATAATAAAATTTATAAATAAAGAATTTTAAAAAAATAGTTTGGTCCCTGTGGTTGTGTACTTTTAATGCTAGCATTCCTAGTACTGCGATACTTATTCGTAGAGAGAGGAAAGCACCAGCTCTGGGGTCACTAGTATAACAGGCGCCAACTTAAATCTTTCGGCCAAGAGTACTCTAAAGGGAATAAAATCAAAGTTGGAGCAAAGACTTATAAATTCAATAATTTTATGTATCAAATAGCTTTTAAGTGTCACCTATTTGGAATGTCAACATAAAACGAACCGATCGAATACTTAATTAGCACAAACTAGAAACCATTATTAAAGCCTTAAAATCGTATTTTTAATTACAGTAGCGTTGGTGTGAATCTGACTCGGGCAAACAAGATGTCGGACACCTCGCACCATTAGCCTGGCTTGTTCAAATATCGAGTGTCGTGTTTGTAGTCGCAGTGCAAACATCGACAACGCAGTTTGCGTTACGCATCACTAGCAGTGTTTGACGATGCTCGCGGTAAAGGGTTGCCCTCTACATGTCGATAAATATTCTCGTTTGCCTTGTTAACAAATAATGAGTGTTCAAGCGTCCTACCGTTTTCGTTCACTCATTAAGTTGCACATATTTTTATAAACGTTTTAGATTCAAATGGCTAAGGAAGTTGAGACAATTACTAGACATTAAAGATTTGCTATTAACCTGTTTTAATCGTTACAAATTCCCACGTTTGTGTGATAATTAAAATTCATCATTGATAAAACGTTTTCCACATCACATTTTAATTACCGCACGACCATAAAAACAATAGAATGTCGCGGTTTTATCGGTGACATTAATTTTATTTATTTTAATATTCGTCATTAATTCGTGTGTATTAGATACAGTACATATGATTTGCGTATTATTGTATTTTTATAGAACAGGGCTCACCTGATGTTAAGTGATAACGTCGCGCATGGACACTCAATGCCAGAGGGCTCTCGAGTGCGCCGGCGTTTAAGAAATGGCACGATCTTTTCTTGAAGGACCCTAAGTCGAATTGGTTCGGAAATACTTCAGTGGGCAGCTGGTTCCACATAGTGGTGATCAGACAAACTGTCTTCAAAAACGCTCAATCGTGGAACGTTGGACGTCTGATGATGAAACTCAGCTGCAGCTCTCCGTGGTAAATGTTTCCTGCAATGGAATATATATAGATTTAATATTCAAATAGAGATAATGTCTTTTAATCAATCATTGGGAAAGATTAATTACAATTTGTACTTGTATAATAACGCCATCTATTGTCCGGTTTGGGAAAGTTCAAGGCCCCATAATGAGATGTTTATTAATTAAGCGTGTAGATAAACCGTAGATTAATTCGGACGATATAGCCATTGTAAAGATAGCAAAGACGTGACTGGATTTTTGATATTTGAATATTGTCACGGACATTTGTGTAAGGAGATTATTTAAATTGTTTTAGGTGCGGTTCTATACATATTCAAAATATAAACAGGTAATGATTAACATAATGACAATCAAGAATATATGTGTTGCCTATTGTTATACGAAGCTTATTAAAAGCAAAATTTCTGCATTCTTTTGTGATAGAGTAAAACGTTTTTTGGACATATGGAACGCGTCTCTTGCTGTTACTACTCTGAATCGTACACTATTCAGTCGTTGATGAAGTTATAAGTTAAACGAAATATATTTGCTAGAAATTAAAAAAAACGCAAAATATGTTGCTAAGCTCAAAATTGGGAGACGGCTGGTTATTTTATTTTTTAGTAACTTCTTGAACTTAGTAAGGTAAAACCTTCGAGAGAAATCGAGAGAAAAATTGGAAAAAAATATATAAAAATTTAGTTTTATTTACTTAGGTTTTTATTCCAAAAATCGCTACTAAAAAGGTAGGCTTAGTAAAACAATCATATTTAGGCGAAACAAAGTTATGAGCCCCCGCGAACTAACTAGACAAATAGATAGTTAGTAAATAGAAATTGAATTCTATTTACTTAAAGCTCTTGAAGTAGCTATTTACTTTGGTTTTACACACGAAATTTCCAAAAATCCTTTTTCTTCCCATATATTTGTTAATAGTCACGAAAATAAATAACCCTTTAAGTTAAGGCTCTGTATTAAGTCTATATAAAAGTATTTAATTGAAAATACTGTAATTAATCACACACTAAAATCTATCTCGTCGAAATTAATTACGACTAACGGGCGGACGTTATTCAAGATGTTTTCTATTTGTAATGGATTATTGCTAATTCCTAATAATTTCCATCGCCATAATTTACAGGGAATTAAACGTTAACGGTATCGAATTGACTTCACTACCGGTTTTACACATGCGCATGCGTTTAGTTGAGTTTTACTGAGGATTGTTATATAGCTATTTTTATACAATGTATGTAATACCTGCGGATTCATCCTCAGTTCAGTAGTTATAATTTCTTTATTTAAAATTAGTTCGTCTTCATATTTCCTTAACATATAACTCGTATCAATATGTAATAATTAACTTAAACCAGACAAATCCCTCACAAAAGCCAGTTTAATTAAAGGATTAGTAATTAATTAAATCCATGTGCATATTAATCATGAATATTTTATTATTGGCACCTGCTATTTATCTTATTGACATGGTCCCAAAATCAACTTAATAATATTAATAGTTTTATTTATTATTTAATGCATATATTTTGTCCCTTTCGTGTCATTGTAAACGAAATGTGACACACAAAGTACTAATTTGTTGAATTCTGAGGCGAAACACACAGCTTTTATATAATAGTTGATATTTGACTGAGAAAAAGCAGTGTTGGCATAGTGCAGCTTCAGCTTGCGACTCTCATTCCTGAGGTCGTAGGTTCGAACCCCGGCTGTGCACCAATGGACTATGCACATTTAATTCGCTCGAACGGTGAAGAGAAACATCGTGAGGAAAGCGGCTTGCCTTAGACCCTATTAGATAATGATCCTGAAACAGATAGGTACAGAAATCTGAGGCCAGACCTAAAAGGGTTGTAGTGTCACTGATTTTTTTTATTTTAACTGGTTCAAGTTTTAGCAATAGAACTTCCATAGACACAACATATATGCATCACGATGTCCAGATTAATTTCCTTGCAACGCACTTCATTCATATTCAGCCACTATTTCATTGATAGCCTATCAAGGTTACATCATCGGCTATAGACCGACGTGACGTTAGGCACATTAAGTAGCAATAGTGAATATCAAGTGTTCCTTACTTAAGCATACATTAAGATTAAAACAGTAATATTTGTGTATATCATGGGCATTGCATAGACATCACAGTGTCACAGATAATGAATGTAATAAAAGCTTTCTTTGAATATTTGTTTATTATTATAATTGCAGCTTGAATCTTTAGAAAACTTTTAAAATCAAGATTATATATAGTCATTAACATTACCTCAAAGTTTAGATATAAAGCTTTAAATAACGTGTATTTTATGTTGAACATGTAAGCTTCAGATTCCACCTTTAAATTAAATGGTATCAATTTATTTTCTTATTGCTATCAGAATGTATGTGTAGAAGATTATCAGCCGTCGTTGGTGGCTCTGGCTACCGGTTTTACGCCCAAACATCGTCTCATTATCAAAACGAGGAGGCATCGTGTCAAAACATATATTCAACTCAAATAAAATAAATGCAAATAAATTAATTGTGAGATTTCACGGTAGCTTAGAGTAAATAAAACCTTTTTTGTTGAACCTATTTAAATAATCTATGGACAATTGCGGAATTAGCAAATATACATACAAATATTCGCTGTAATGTCATAATTTAATAAATTATAAGAATAAAGTCTATTAAACCTAATAATGGAGTAAAATACATTAAATAAAACTGCAATTGATACAAAAATTTACTTACATTTATGAAAGATGCATTTAAAGATATCAATGATAAGAAATTCGTCCAAAAACAAAAGAGAGGGTAATGCCGTTAACCTAATAAAGAGAAGGGTGTGTGTTTGTAAGGCAAGCCATGCTCGCACATAAACCATATCCACGTGTGCTCAGAATAATTACGGCTTCGATTATAGTAGATACCTTAGATGACGCAAGCTCGTATTTCTTCCAAATTCATATTTCGAATTTGAATTCCACTGTTCCAAATTTAAAAATATTTTAAATTCGAAAATCTAAATAAGGCTGTAACAATAGCTCTGTTAGTGACATTCCTTTGCATCTAGCAAAATTTATGATCACAAAAAAAATTAATGGTCTATGATAAAATAATAATTGACATTTAAGGCGACGACATAATTTCGATTAAATATAAATTAGGCAGTTTTTAGTCTCGAATATACACTTTATACTGTATAAATTACACTTTCAAAGTAATTTATTATGCCTCGTGCAATTAAAAGAACTTACAATCAAACGTCAAATTTATTATTATTAATAGACTGGAATGAAATTATAAATAAAAAGCTATTTATTATGTAGATTATATAAAATCCGGTAGCGGTTAAAATACTCAATCCATTCAAACATTTAAATTCGTCCGACGGAAACATCACGCGGTGATAAATTATTTACGACCTTAAAACACTTAGGAATAACCAAAAATTCATTTCCATTCATAAGACGGACCCATACCACACGATCATAAAAACCTGTTTAGATTTTGATAATTTTATTAAAGATCGAACGGCCGATCGCGAGGGATCCCTAAAGCCTCATATATTATAGCATTAACACAAATTATACAAGTTTAATGCCACAACATAGAGCGTGTGGGTGTCTTAATGTTAAAAAGTGTCGTCTTTAATTATTACGATCCGGAGAACTTTAATGTGTTCGAAATGTCGCATTCTTTATTACAATAGAATCTTTCCAAACCGGATATATTGGACCTATTGTATCACAACATATTTTGTTTAATGTCGATAATATATAGTCCTCGTGGAATGTGTTCATACGGGAATGTTATATTACGCGTTGGTATTAGTTTGACGACACGCACTAAGGCTCTAGTGCGTTCTGTAATTACTGATCTATTCACTTTGCGTCGTTACATAGGTCTTTTGTACGTAAGAATTGTCACCGCGTGGCGTAAATAATTTCTTTCACCCGTTCCGACGTTCATTAGGGGCACATTGTCTTGAACAGATTTTAATGGCGTCAACTTTATAATTTTATTACGGCAATTTGCTTCAATTAGTTGAAACACTCGTTTACATTTTTGGCCTTAATATATTGAGATAGAGATGGAGTGTTCGCCAGGTCGTGGGTTCGATCCCCGGCTGTGCACCAATGGACTTTCTTTCTATGTGCGCATTTAACTTTTTTTTTTATTTTTTTATTCTCGAACGGTGAAGGAAAACATCGTGAGGAAACCGACATGTCTTAGATAAAAGTCGACGGCGTGTTTCAGCATTGCCTATTAGATTGAAAAATGATCATGAAACAGCTTCAGAAATCTGAGGCCCAGACCTAAAGAGGTTGTAGCGCCACTGATTTATTTATTTTATATTGAGCTAGAACACGGTTACTTTGATTTAGCCTTAACTATTTAAATTGTTAGTCCAAACAGGTGCGATTAAAGGTGTTTATTGCTTCGAAGTGAATCAATTGTACAAACTTGAAGTACTAATGGAAAGAAAACGATTTGTCGATTGCGTCAGCGAGATTAATTAAAGTTCTTATGACGAGTATTTCCATTTAAGTCTTGACGGAGTTGAGTACTTTAATTAGTGGTTTTCTATTTGTCGGACACTTGGTAAAAGCTTTCTGTTCCTATCGGTTTTTATAGAAGAGGGGGAACCGGGCAGAAGGCTCACCGGATTTTAATTGATACCGCCAATGTACACTCAATGCCAGAGCGCAAGTGCGTTACCGGCCTTTTAAAAATTGGCATTATTTTATATAGAATAGGGGCAAACAGGCGGTTCATCTGATGTTAGGTGATACCACCGCTCATAGACACACATATTGCCAAAGCGCTCGCGAGTGCGTTGACGGCCTTTTAAGAATTATAATGTTTTTTTATATAACATGGGAGAAACTGGCGGAAGGGTCGCCTGATGTTAAGTGATACCCATGGACACTCTCAATGCCAGCGGGCGAGTGCGTTGCCGGTCTTTTAATAATTCAAATGCTTTTTTTTATAGAACAGGGCGCAAACCGTCGCTCATAGACACTGACATTGCAAAAGGGCTCGCGGGTGCGTTGCCGGCCTTTTAAGAATTGGTACGCAATCGTAAAGTATCGTATGAATCTTAGCTTTATAAATAACGTGGAATTAAATGACGTTAATTAAGAATCGGCCAGATTTCAAATTTTATTGGTCGCTTAAGCGATAATAAGATAATCACGCGTACGATTTCAAATAGTGGTGTCTATCACATGGGTTACGTATTTGAACGTGAATTGAATGCTCGTGTGTTTATCTACTGTTGGATTATGCTGTAGCTCCCACTTAACACACTTTATACACATTACTACGTCATAAGTCATAAAAAATATAAGTAGATACTGTACGGAGTATCAGGCGACACTTTCTTTTCCAAAGTATATTATCGACTCCCGGTCTTACGAGAGAGTTCTGGGCGACCTCCAATTGTCAGAGAGCATTCTCCTAACTCAAAGGCCGGCAACGCACCCACAAATAACGTGTCCATTGGCTACATAAAGTTACGCTTTTTAGTTTGGAAACAATTTACGAATAAATTAACGGCTTTCTAGACATCTTGAATATAAGTGGTTTCGCAAACAACGCCTAGCAACGATTTCCTATTTGGTGTCATACGATAATTAAATGAGAAAAAGTCGTATTTCTTAATAAGTATGACACGAGACTTTCTTGCGACATGGCAATTAGCGTTAGAACGTGTTAATAAAACAAATTTCGGTACTCTAAACAATTGGAAACTGAAGTATTATCAGTGCTACAAAAATTTTAAATACAAATATAAAACTGTGCCAAATAAATAACTGTTATGGTTATTTTCCATCTTACTTCAAATATAAAGGATCTACTAAACATATATTTATATTTATTTCCAACTGATTTTTGTCACTCTTTCATGATTATTAACAATCTAATAGGGAAGTAGGTGATCAGCACACGTCGACTTTTTGTGTCTAAGGCAAGCCGGTTTCCTTCACCGTTCGAATGTTAAATGCGCATATAGAAAGAATGTTCATTGGTGCACCAGGGCTAGAAACTACCACCTTAGGGATGAGAGTCGGACGCTAAAGCCACTTGGCCAACACTGCTCTTAACCTACACAATAATAATAATAATAATTAAAAATTGATTTGATCCTGTGGCAGAAAGAAAAGTTTGGTCCCTCTGACAGACCTTTAATACTGGCAGCCAACGAAAAGCAAAAGAAATAATACTTCGACTCAATGTCGAATAAAATATTGATTATTTATTTTGTTATTCACACTTCGTTACATTTAAAAAAAGAAAAACAACTAACATAATACATAAAAAATATAAGGGACGCAACGGGCGGCCTTATCGCCAACAAGCGACCTCTTCCAAGCAAGAAGGGCATAACAAAATTTAAAAAAATAATAAAAATATAACTAACTCTACTGATACGCCCTCGCATCGGCTTTAGAAATTGTCACCAAATAAAGAACCTAGTCGTCACGACAACGATGCGTTTAATAAGACCAAATTAAATATGTAAGCTGATAACGGTACATCTAATTACCAGCTATATTAAATTTTTACTCCGCAAAAACTAGTATAAAAACACTTGTTCACGCCGTTTTTATGTATTTTACGATGTTAGTAATATGTTTGAAATCCGAATCATATATCATACGTTCATATTAACTTGTTTTCAGAACCTAAAATTCATCGTTATAAAGTACGTGACATCGTAGGACTGCCAAACTTAGATATCTGATATCACTGACAAAAACTGTTCCCATTTAATTCTATCAACATCAAAACGTGAAAGTTAATTTCATAGTGCATTTTCCTTTTGATACGCTTAACTATTGCCCTTTTCATTTACTTTAATATATAGCTTTTTTCGTTAACACCATTGCTTCATTTATTAGATAGCTTTTTATAAAATACCTTTCGAATTTTCGAATCGTCGGCAGATGCTAGTACAATGGAGGTATTATGAAATGTTATACCAATTAGTTCCGAATGCGGCTAACGTACATACCTATGACATTATCACTATTTTGTCTTATTGTTACGCGAAAATATGAACCCACATAATTTGGGGAATTTGTTACAATCCACACTGCTTTTGTTCTGTATTGTGTTCACGGATCGGAGAATCAAGCTAGGGGAAACGGGATTATATCGAAAAATTGTCAATTTTCATAATTACGGTAGAGTATAGTCGATGTTATTGTAATCAAATGGCTCAGAGTTACACGAGACGGGTGGTGCTAGCTTCAGGCTATGTGGGCTGGTAGTGCGTGGAATATCGTGTCGAAGTACGAGCGAGTTATTAATAATCTGCATTCACGTGCGCACGAGCAGGCCGCGACGACATTCCATCGCATTGTCCCGGCTCGCTCCGCCCGCGACACTTTTGTCTATTCACACCGATATATCACCTGCGCCGGCACAATGCGAGCATTATTTACAGTAACGATGTTCGCGCCACATCGATTAATTAGTGTAACACTACAGATAAGATATAGGGAAAGCGATCGTTTTCAATTTCCTCTCGAGGGGTAGTCGGCGTTAAGTGCGCGTTAAGTGCGGACAATCGAAGATAAAACGTACAAGACGAGACTGTCCCTTAATCCGGTGATCGAAGATTGCGTGAAACAGTTTTGTCGTGGGGTGGCACGGTCCACTCGGTCGCATTGTTTGCCTCCTAATTTGATTGCTACAGTCGGACGCGTACAACACGTGACGTGCGATACGTGTACGACTAATTAAAACCTCCGAGATGCTAATGAGAGGAGCTCATTTGGGCCACCGCTTTTTCTTAATGACAGTATTTAATTGGGTTTGTACAAAAAATTACGATCCGAAAGAAATTCCAAGAGGCATAGGTTAATTTGCTCTGATTGAACAGGCAGTAAACAAGTAAAAGGAATGGCTATTCGCATTATACGTTATACTATCGTACTTAAAGAGCGAACACACGCGACGCGAACTTACTCATAGACTGTACGACGCGAGCGGGTTTAAATTGATTGTAATGTGTTTAGAACAACTGTGATTCGAGTAACAAACGTCTTCTGGTTTTCTTTAAACGGTGACTGGTCATTCCTCTTTGACCCCGAGTGTCTTAGACTCTCAACATTATCAGCATTATATGGGTATTAGCGAGAATCGCCTAAGGCTTAGGAGCTATCTGTGGCATCGGTCCGGTTAATATGCATATTATATTGTCGATCGCAAAAATGACTGGTGTAGCTTAAGGGAGTAATTAATGGAAGGAGATTTAATCAGTAGCTCTTAATTATTCGTTATGCGGGTCCTGAATGGGCGCCCTTCGTGATTTGATATGGCACTGATACGTTTACTGATAAATGATTAGTTTCATTTGAATACGATTTGCATTTAAAGCGAATTTTAAACGATAACAATACAGGTTTACGGTTCTACTAATGGATAGATTATTAATAGTATTTCGTTGTGTAACTGTAAAAATAAGTATTTCTGAATAGTTGGGTACAGTGTACACCCTTTATAACGTAAAAATGAGTTGAATTTGTTTGGTTTAACACAAAACCCATACATTAATTATTCACTCTCTATTACGAATAAAAATGTTGTGTGTAAAAAGTAAAAAGAGTGTATACTGTACTTGATTTAAATAAAGAACAGGAAATTTTAACCAGAACGATCTAGTCTAAACAATAGGGATCTATCAATGAACATCTATTGATACAATTTGTATGGAAGTAGCTCACATTGATTAGGGAACAAATTTGTCCATAATAGGAGAGCCACTATTTGCATATCAATCTGGACATGCATCATTAAATTTAATTGCATTTCCCCAAACATTAGACATCAAATACCAGGTCAATGCTACCAGCTTGCTAGCTGTCAATTAATACTTGTAATTGACGTCCAGTTTTTACGGCGATATAATTATTTAACGAGCCAAGTTATGAAATGTGTGTTGATTACAAGTAGGTTTAGCGTAGGGTAAACATCCAGTTTTTGCGCTTTGTAATTGGAATCAGTCCACCAGGTTCCATTTAAATCAAATGTATTAATTAGTGTGAGAGAGGTCGAGTGGAATGGTACAAACCAAGTTTCTCACTTATAATATAAATATTCGTTCCTCTATTGTATAGACTTGCACTTTGCGAATCTACTTAACCCCAATAAACTTTAGTGATGGGAATTCATTAAGATGCAACTCTTCTCACGATAGTAATTTTACATTAACACTGTGTCAATTTGTGAGTTTTCTATCTTATTATCACCATTAATGCTTAAAGTCACCATCATGACTTCATTATGCTAAATTATTTTGACCTCGTTCCTTCTATTTTATACATGACCATAACAGACTTTATCTAAAATGGAGAACATAATGAAATAAATTAAACATCATTCATCATTTGAAGAATAATAAGTTCAAGTTATTACAATGTGCACTTTTGTCCCCACGATAAATACCACCAACTGATACAAGAATCTGTTCAAAAGTGTTAAATCGGTTAATATAATGATGATGGATGCCGTCCCGACCAAACAGCCCGCAGCGGGGGTGTTTTACCCCACTATACAAATAAAATATTTTTATTATTAACAACGATGTCTCTGTCTCTCACAATAATAGCCAATCACGCCATCCCCCTCACACGATTTAATCGAAATCATATTTCTGTTTTGTCATTATGGTATCACATTTAGAGAGTTCCACGCTTTTGTCCCGGATTCCGAATCGAGGGTTTCTCGTTACAAATGCACGGGTTTTTTTGTTTTCTTTTTCGATAAGTCACACTCAAAGAAACACGAAACCTTCGAGAGTGCATTCAACTCATATTTCATATTTGTAAAGCCTTGCGAACGTTGCGTTATCTCCGTTGTCGCCATCTGTTATCAAGTAGCGAATTTTTTTACCTTGTTTACTTATCGTCTATGAATGAGCCGGTTTCCCATAAAAACGTGCAACCGTGTCAAAACGGACATTGTTTAAAAGCTAAGACAGACGTACGAGATCCTTTCATCACCGCGTCTACCTGTGATCGTCACAAAAAACGCGGCAGGTAGCCCATTTGTTTGTTATTAATTCTCGCATCGAATTTTTTTATCGACTTTAATACTGGAATATTAATTATAATTATAAACGGGACTCGCGTTATGAGGTGCCTTTAGTTTTGGTCCTAAATTTAAATCTGGTCATTTATCATGCGACAATGTCTTTTTATCTGCTGCGCTTTTTGTAATTTATTATTTTTTATGAATACGGCTACGGGAGTGGGTGCTGATGAACGACTATAAGCTGTGATTACAATGGCCACTAATCGATTATAAAATCAACCAAAAATTGGTACATTAAACCTAGCCTTTAATATATAATAAATAATAGTTAAAAAAAACTAAAAAACACGCTTTTAAAGCACATCAAACTAAAAAGTGAATATACGTACTAAATTGTGAAGTCACAATGAAACCAGTATTTTTTGTTCATTACCATTTTCAGCCTAAATTAGGAATTATTTTTCACTTTTTAGTGTGATGTGCTTTAAAAGCGTGTTTTTTAGTTTTTTTAAACTATTATTTATTTTTTAGTTACATTTTTTTTTTTCGGATTATTGCATTGTCATCGATCTTTGACAGGTGCGCATAATTTGAATAAAATCTGTCCGTTTAAAGTGGGTCAAAATCGAGTCCGAAGGAGTCGGTTACATACATACATACATACAGGTGAAGCTAATATAAAGCGTGTAAAATTTATACCTTACTGTTATAAGTTAATGTTCCAACAAGTGCGCAGAAGCACCAAACACCAAGCGAATTATCAAGTACCGCCCTTCCACGCTTTCTGAACACACTACAATACGCTGTATTATTAACTTTCCTAAGTAAAGGCTTTCCAACGATTAAGTCACGTTATTATAAAATATATTATTATTAATTAAATGTATTTAAAGTCAAATAATCACACTTTTATAGGAAGATCACCAATTTTTCCTGAAAAAATAAGCAGTGTCTATGCCTGCAAAATTGGTGATTCAATACTTTATTTATATAAAGCTCTACAACCTCGTTAGGTCTGGGCCTCAGTTCTCTCTATCTGTTTCATGATCATTTGTCAATCTAATCAGTTGATCAGCGTCCCGTGACTGACACACCATCACCGTTCGATCGAATGTGAAATGCGCACATAGAAAGTCCATTGGTGCACAGCCGGCGACCGAACCTACTACCTCAGAGATAAGAGTCGCACGCTGAAGCCACTAGACCGACACTCTTATTTTAATCGCGTACTTAAAATTATCTCTCAACATATTGTTTCGTAATATTTCGTTATATGCGTTCCAGTTAGAATAACATTTAAAACATTATACGTTGTCATATTGATACACTTTCGAATTAAAAGAGGCGTAAAATAGTATTGTTTAAAGTCAAGGATTAAATCTGTCACGATCTCGATTTAAATATCGTGATATTAGAACAATAGTGAGGTCATCTTTACATTTTCGGAAGTTTTTCAAGGTTATTCATAAATCTTATGAAATATTTTAAATGGAATTATTATTAATTCAATAAAATGGAAAAGACTTTAATTCCTTGCTTTTTACATAAAATATTATACAATTACATGTAACACTAGAATTATACTAAACTAAAATCTAAAAAAAAAAAGTTAAATCATAATTAATATAAATAGCTAACTACGAGGTAGGAAAATTTCCAAAACGAAAATTCTTTAATTAATTCTAAAACCTCGTCTGATATCAACAGGAGGAGTTCCAAAGCAGGTACTTTGCACAGTAAAGGAAGTAACTTAGTCTATATTATCCATATTTTACTTTAATTAATTTTAATCAAAGTTTAATAATCTACCCTATTATAATTATTACTTTTGTTAGTTCGACAAGGACCGCCATATTGGTTAAAGGTATCCTCCAAAGATTGTTTCAAGTGTTCTCCTTAGGGTTTTTCGAATAGAAATATTTATGTATTTTAATTGGATTAAATCTAAAAAATCAGACGAAGTCACAGATAAGCTTATTGTAGTATTTAAATTCAACGGTGTGAAATTTTCTTCCCAAAGCCACTCGATTTCCTACGCTCAGTGAGGGTATTTAATTTAAATTCATTGATATCGCTTATCCAGCCTAATCCGTGCCTAATTTCAGAGCAGATAACTTATTCTTGTTTACCTAAGCAGTAAGTCGCATTGTCCGTTGACATTTATTTCAATATTGCGTGGAATAGAGTCATTATCTGTGGTATTGACCAATCAAATTTAGTGCCTGTTACGGAAGCAAAGCTGTGCTAATCGATTTCACTGCTCCGTCCAAGAAATTAATATAGAACTAGAAAAACAACTTAAATGAATAGGTGTCCGAGTTTTTATTGTGGTTTTTCTATTGCATTTAACAATTGGTAACTTCATGACAGTTTTGTATGCGGAAATTTTGCCCTTAATTAATATATTGAGAGAGAAGTTCAATAAATACATTAACAGAATTTATTTTATTCAGCAAATATATCTTTGAATATTATAGTGGCTTTAGCGTGCGACTGTCATCTCAGATGTCGTAGGTTCGATCCTCGGCTGTGCACCAATCTTTCTATGTACATTTAACATTCGCTCGAACGTTGAAGGAAACCGGCTTGTGTTAAAAAGTCGACGGCGTGTCTCAGGCGCAAGATCACCTACTTGCCTATTAGATTGACAAATGATTGTGAATTCAGAAATCAGAGGCCTAAACCTGAACAAGTTGTGACGCCACTGATTTATTTTATTTTTATATCTTTGAATACAGTAAAACCGTTTACTCCGTACAGAATATAAAACAATGCATGCGAAATCTCAGTCATAAAAACATTTGGCAACAATGAAGTTCTGAGAGCTAATAAAGCGGCGCGTGAATTCATGAACGTTTAGAACCCGGAAAATAAATAAAAGATGGCTGAAGTTCGTCTCAAATTGAATATTAGATTGAAATTACGCGCTCGGTCGGTTTCTCTTTTGTTACGCGGGTGATACATAAGGCGCGCGCGCATACAGCAATAAGAATTTTAAATTAGCATTCTTTTTGTGCTCCCACCACCCTTGACACCCCTCGCCCTTAATAATATGGTGGAATTGAGTTGTTATACACCCGTTGGGAGGCGCGGGTGCAACTCACCTAGCAAAGGCTTTTTGTAATTGAATTTAGATATACTCCCCGGATGTAGGGGTAGTTTCGTTGTGTGAAAGTGTGATATAAATTCTTGTCATAGCGGCGATATTGCTCGTTAAATTGAATCTACTGAATACTTTTAAGTGAATTCTTAAATATGTTGCTCTGAGAGATGATTTTAACTCCGGCTATCGTGATTAAGATAAACACCTAATTCATCTTAAATAGGTTCTATTAATTCGATCAGTCTTCCGAGAAACAACGATAGCATGATTCTGATGTGTAATTACTGATCGCTATTAACATCGTCCGTACAAACATGGCGGCTGATTGCTGGTTTCGTTTTAATTGCGCGCACGCAGACCGATGGAACACGGATTTGATGTATCGTGGATTCGTGAGAATCTTAATTGCTATTGATTTTAGCTCACCTCATTATCTATGGTTTTGGACATCCCTACACAATGAAACACGTACTTAAAATATTGCGATAATGTATTTTATGCTACTGATTTCCTCGCCATTTGATAAAACGAACAATAGTATGTCGATCAACGTATCAACACTCGAACACTCGAAACAATTGTTCGATTAGAAAAAAGTCAAAATCATTTATTCATATACTTAGGCAAAACAAAGTAGGTAGGTACACTTATAAAAGTAAAAAAATAAATATATATAAATGCTTCTAATTTAACATTTACTGCCAGTTCTCAAATCAAGGGCAAAAAAGAGAGGAACAACGGAAGAGAAGAACTGGCAATAAACTATGTACTATAATTAAAAGAAATGTATTAAAACTAAAATAATTTAAACCCACGCCGAAAGCCACATAATTGCAGTTCAGAAAAAACACAATCATTTAAATTAACATTAATGACACATTCTGGAGACTCGACCGGCGTCACGCTGATCTCACTGAAACGCGATTAAAACTAATTCGTGGTCTACTAAATTATAGAGAAGTGGTACGCGATCGGCGGATGTCGCCACAACTTCGGCGCCGGTACAGCCGAAAACCGCACGTCATTGTTTTTTGTGTTCCAGCCCCAGGCACCGCAGCATCCAACACCGACCACTAATTAATTATTTCACGTGTATCGATCATTAATTATCCACCGATATCCGTTATCTTTTAATGACGCACGGCAATTTGTCGAATAACCCACAAATCACATACAAAATGGAATAACGATTTGAAATATTAACATCCAGGCATAGCAGTAAGCATCGGGATCGAATCAATCTTAATCTCGTACAAAACGTAATCCAGATATTTATGAGGGAACACGTGTGCTATTATACTCGTCTGCGGCAATTTGCCTCAGAAATTGTCTTAATCGCCCGCTCAAGGGACTATTTATGTATAATTATTTCAAAATTCGACGCAGCGTTTGATGCCTTCCCGCTCTCTTTGAGGTGGTTCGACAAAAAAGTCATCTGTTGCAACAATTAAGCGCCGAAAAAATAGAAATAAGTATCGAAGGGTCCGCAATAATTACAGGCGAAAATTGACGGTTCCTCAGCACATGGACTGACTGGCGCCCGACAGATCATGCGAGGGTATCTATGCTCTTCACGAATTAGTATTGCGAGAAACATTTACGGCAAATTGATCGTTACATTTCAAAGAATATCAATCTCATCAATTGAGTTAAATAATCATCGGTAAAATAACACAGAAATATCCGAATTTTCCTTATATTGGTAATATCGAAAGCCGACAGGCGCCTTGTGCAATTAGCTTCGTAAGCAAATAAATCATAAAATCATCTTTGCTTCGATCTCATTTAGATGATTACTATTCGCTCACGTACTAAGCCTTGTTATTTGGTTTCGCAGACGCTTTGGGGTTAATTAAAATGACAAATTAAGAGAATTAGCCTCACGTTTCACATACGCCGCGTAATTGGACACGTAATTTTATTTTAATTACTTTTCTCCTTGAATTGTTGATTGAGGGTGAGTATGTTGAGGTATAATAGGTATTTAGCTAATGCTCAAGCACTAGTAGTGCCTGCAAATTGCATTTACTAATTACATTGTTGCTTTTATATGTTTATATGTACCGTCACTGATTACGATGTGAATGGAGCGGGCAATGTTAAACCACTCCCATGTTAAGTCTACTGTGTAATTGTGGTATCTTGTTTCAGTATTAGTTTTTAATTTACCGCTTTTAATATATTCCAATATGATATTTAGTCACAGTCTCACCTTGCTGATTATCAAATATATAAAGCCTAAGTTTGACGTTCTATATGAGTCACAAACTCGGAGTAAAGAAATGTTTTCGTCGTCGGGTATAAATAAATGATAATAATAATTATAAGTCGGGACAATTTTCACTGATTGATAATTTTCTTGAAATTTGACTCAAACATTTTACATTGTTCCTTTCTTTCAAAATACTAATAATACAATTTGTCCGTTCTCTTGATTGGCATCAAAAAAATAAGGGTTTTTTTTTCATATTTGAGTCGGTTCGATCAGACGAGACAAGTAATTTTTAGAAATTTTATTTTATTTTATTTTTTAAAAATTCAGTAATAAAGTCTTCTTTAAGCAAATATCCTATATATACGATATTTAAGGTACTTTCCCTTGATGTCCCATAGTTTTAGGACACCTTGTATATTGGTTTTTTGTTAAGAATAGATCATAGAAATTCTATATAAACAACTATAAAAATATAATTTAAAATACTAGGTCTTTGCAGTTTAGTGGTTCACAGACTATTATTATCTTTAATATGTATAGTCTGTATACACTAACCTTACTCTAAAAAAAGTTCGAAAGCCTTCGTTTAAGCCCATTATCGTGTAAGGGTAGCCGCAGAGGACATGAATCCTTACCATGCAACACTTCAGCGTTTCCCACGTAACAAGACTATTACGCTGTACATCGCTGATTAAGTAAATCTTCGGGATGGAGATTGTTCCCATAAAATGCTTGTGTTTTAAGTTTTTTGACGATCACATTATATTTAAACTCTCTTGTGTATAAAAACTCACTGTGTATCTGCTTCTAATTATTTGTTTAAGGGTCTAAAACATTATTGTTTTACGAAAAATATTTAATTAGAAGATATAAATGTAATATTTATGGTAATATGTCAATCACGTTTTTTTTTATTGTCTCAGCACAAAGACACAATCTAGCCCAACTTAAGACTAATAATAACTAAAACTAATATAATATAAACTAAATAATACTTTTTTTTTTTTATTGGACAATTCACCATGACCAATTGACCTAGTCCCATGCTAAGCTGGTGAAGCTTGTGTTATGGGTACTAGGCAACGGATATAGGTACATACATATTTTAGATAGATAGACATATAAATACATATTTAAACACCCAAGACCTAAGCATAACACCAAATGCTCATCACATCGATGTTTGTCTCAGCCGGGGATCGAACCCGGGACCCATGGATTCGCAGTCAGGGGTACTAACCTCCAGACCAATGAGCCGTCAAAAGTATAATACATTAATTGTCCAATAACACTACTTACAGTCTCTATTAAAAGGAAAACGTGAATAGTAAAAATTTATAATTTGGTTTGTGCTTTATTTATTTGGTTAGCCAACAGGAAAACGTCAATCTAAATGTATATCAACTCCAGTGAAAATATTATGGAAGTAATTTAATCTCAAAAAATGTTACAGTTCTTTTTCTAGTCAAGCTATAATTATCTATATTAAAAACCACTAGAACAGGTTGACAACTTAATTCAAAAACCAATCAGAGCTTTACTCGCTTGTTTAACTACAACAAACGCATTTCATAAATTCCCCCCACACCTAGTTGAATTATTTATGATAATAACAGCTACGACATTAAGGAAAGTGCACCGATTGTCGTGGTTTCTAATAAACAGTAAATTCTGATTCGAAAGTGATCCATGGATCACGATCTAGACCGCGCCTTAATGAGTCTTAACTAACTCAGTTGATCTCTACGTTACGTGAGTTTTTTTACGTTCATTTTGAACAAAATTTACCTAGAAATGTTTCTTCACCAATTGCGAGTAGGTAATTTTTCCTAGTCCTAATTTTTAAGCGTATAGTTTTCTATATCTATTAATATTGTCACATGTTTTTATTTTAAACTAGCAAACCCGGCGAACTCCGTTTCGCCACCAGATGGCTTCGTTTTATGTAACATTTCGTTTGGTGATCCCGCTTTTCTGTTGAAATTTTTCCTGAATTTTCTTTGCTATAAACCTCACGGAGCCCGAGACCTTTCCAACGAATGCAAAACCGTGGAAATCGGTTTGTGCGTTCTGGATTTATAGCGTCAGGAAGGAAAACCCGACTTATTTTTATATAGTAGATAGCACTTGGACAGAAGTAACGTAATCAAACAATATAATAATAATATAATCTAACTCTCAAGGGGAAGATGATTTTACTTTTAAAGGCAAGGCAATAGCGTAGGACAGTATTAAGACTATAATTTTTGATAACAATAATATTTAACTGTTATTATTATTATGACACCACGATAATTATATAAAAAATATGACATTTTCATGCCTATTTTAAAATGGCTGACTGTGCGGATTTTTGTATTAATCTATAAATTAACTTATTATTATTATTCAATATATAACAGAGAAAATACTTCTTTGAAATGCCTTAAATTATCTTTATTAATGAACACAGTATCAATTATTAAAGCAATGCGATCATGCGGGCTTATGTAGTAGATATGTGTCTATGATATTCCCACGCTCAGATACAATTTGCTACTGCGAATGTGTGCGTTCATTGAAATTGGATGAAGCTACATTAGGGCTCGACTTATAACACGGCTAATCAAGTTAACCATGAACACGTAAATGATAAATTAATACATAAACCTTCCAATAGGACAAATACTTAGTGGTTGCAACAAGTTATTCTTGACACAATCAAAAATCTATTAGTACCGGAGTTCGAAGTCACAACCTTGGTTTTCATAATCGCGCTAACCACTAAGTAACACTACTAAATAACCCTATTACGTGATAACGGTGGCGGTAAAAATTTTGATGTTCTTTTATCTACATCACTTTCCGATAATATTCTGTGCCAGAAATCGTCGATTTTTGTGTCTAAACCATCTCTGTTAATACAATATTTCCTTCATTAAGAGAGTGTTAAATCACATAAAAAGAAAAATCCATAACCTCAGGGTCGAGAGTCTGTCAAGCCATAGGTAATCCTGGCAGGTACATAAAGAACCGAAAGTTTTGTTTGGACCAATTTTACGGATAATAGAAGGTAACTAGCCCATACTCCAACACTCGTAATTGTCACACTGATGTGTTACGATGAATACCTGCACGTGCAAATGTTGTTAAATATTAACTTTATTGAATACCACTCGATTTGCACAACATAAATTATAATCCTCAATAATTTCGCGCGTTATAACACATAACGAACGAACATTCTTATTAGAATATTCAGCTTTTAAATAGCGAACAAGAATTTTTAAATATGATCAGAAACGTACTTAGCAAAAGCGTGGTTCTTTTTTGGCTTTATTTTTACTATCTAAAAAAAGTAAGACTTAGAAATTTGAGTCACGAGAAGTGAGCGCTCACCTCTCTAATTGCCTTTGCATAATTTCCATTCGCGTACAAATATTGCAATAATGACAATATCAATTAGTCTTTTTATATTTAAAGTCGTGATTTTTACCGTAAATAAAAAAATATTAAAAAAAACTAAACGAATTTATGGAAACTCTAAAATGACATGAAACAATAATATTTAATTACATTATTTATTTTATAAGTATTACTACTTATTAAGTAGAAAAAATAATACTAAAAACTAAAAATAAATTGAGATAATAAAACTCTTGTACATTAGAGGATAGCAGATTAAAGTTAGTCCATAAAGTATTTTTTACTGAGCTAGCAAACTAATGTAGGTATATTAATTACCATGAAATCATGCCTTCAAACGGATTCATTTTCTTATCAGAATTGGGTTCACCTTGGGTATTAATTTATAACCGAAATTTATACAACGAATTTCTTTCACACAGTCTGTCATTTAAGTAAATATTAACATTATCAAATTCTGCTGTAATATAATTTATCGCACAATCGCTCTCAAGGGCTTCGTTCTCGACCGTTAGTAAGCAAACATTGAAATAGGCGCGGTCTGTCCACAAATGACCGATCATTGAGGACTTCTAATTGTTAAAAATATCTAATTTGAATACATAGTTTATCTATAATACATATCCGGTTAGGTGGGAACGTACGTGTTAGAGTATAATCATCCATCCGGTCATTATTCACTCATTAGTCAGTGATTAGTTTAAAAATTAGTCAGCTCAATTCAATCGAGCTTAGTGGAAATTGATTTTGCCATGTCGGCCATTTTACCAACTCATCGTATATTCTTGAAAAGTTTTAATAATAACAAATGAGGTATTTCCATCATGGTTCTATCAATTATTATAACATGTGTCAATTCGGTGATTAGCTATCTTAAGTCTGTCAACTAAATAAATAAGTGGAAATACTTTTAATATTTACTTCGTTAAAATGGTATATGTGAGACTGAGTTATCAATGATAACGCCCAAGATAACGAAGATGACGGCTCAATCTCAATTTTTTAACAAATTTTATTGGAATTACTCAACTCGATACGTTATTGAAGCTACAAATCATGTCTCTATATTTGAGGTAACAAGGACGAGTATCGTATATCTCGTTAAGAGTGTTTACAGAGTTCCAATATTATTGGTTGCTTAATTGTAATAGTGTCGCCGTTGACAGAATTGACAGGCTGTCATTTGGATAAATGATGGCATTTGTTTGCGCAAATGCTATTGAGATAAGGGCCGATTATTCTGAATTTTAATTTAAATACTTCACGCACATAGATGTCTATCTATTATTTATTATTCTAACTACTTTGTTATAAGTTTTTGTGAAAACCAAACTCATGTTGTACGTATTTTGGTTGCAGGAAAGCATGTGATGCCGGCCCTTGACGCCCGGCGCCATGCCCACGCCGCTGCAGCCAGGCGGCCCCGCTAGCGGCCCGCCCTCGGAGCGCAAGCGGCGCCGCAAGCGCGACGATCCGCAAAGTTCTGCCGCTCTCGAACCGGACGACGACGACGACGGTACCATGAGTCCTGAGGAGGACCCACGGGCTGCGCCAGCAGCACCAGCTGCCCCTACGCCAGTGCCCTCTTCTGCCCCCGCGCCAACCTCGCCGCCCGCTGCCCCCGATGCCGTAGATCTCACCTCACGCCGTGACTCGCCACCACTATCCTCGGATGTAGAACATTTCGATGGAAAGATAGTCTACAACCCTGATGGCTCAGCCTATATCATCGAAGATTCTGAGCTGTCAGAGGGTGAAACTAGCCTCTCGGACTTGCCTAAAATAGAACCTGGTTGCATTGTTGATAGCAGAGATAGCAACATTGAAAGACAGCTTGAATTTCCACAAATAGCAAGCGCATTCTACGTATCAAGAAATCCTTCGCTATACGGCGCTCTATATGGAAGACTAGCTGTTGAAAGAGCGAGGGCGAGACCTGACGCACCTGTAATGCACAGTTATCGAGTGTTTAGTTTTCGTGGAAAAGAGACTCCGAGACCTCAGTCTCCAACCCCTGAGTGCGTAAGCGTACCAGTTAAACCTATTCTAATGTGTTTTATTTGTAAACTTAGCTTTGGATACGCGAAGTCGTTTGTGGCACATGCACAATCTGATCATAGTTTATCTTTACTAGACTCTGAAAGAGATGCGCTGTCAAGAGAAAATGCATCGGCTATCATTCAATGTGTTGGTAAAGATAAAGAATCACTAGTCTCATTCTTAGAACCAGTAGGTGCAGCTGCGCCACAACGTGCTTCCATCTCTGGCAGTCCTGCCAACATGTCAGAACTATCAAGTCCATCAGTGGAAAAAAGGCTTGATCTTATGACGCCAGATAGAGACAATGAGAGTATGTTACCGAATGGATCATGCGATGACAGGAGGCCGAGTCCACCTGCCTGGAGGCCACCTAGATCATTAGCGGAATCATTACTACCACAACATTCTTTAATATCAGTGGCTCATCCTCATGCCATCAACGCCTCGGTTCAGCCGAGAGTAAGTCCTAACTCTTCACCGCCATTCCAAGCGGCACCACCAGCATTCCTTTCTGGAACAACGATAGGAGTGTGCCCAGATCATTTAGGCGGGAGACCATCTGGTGCTGATTGTCCAAAATGTGAGCTTATTTTAAATTCAGGTAGACTAGGAGGACCGTTGGCTGGTATGCACAGTCGAAATTCGTGTAAAACCTTGAAGTGTCCAAAGTGTAATTGGCATTACAAATATCAAGAAACATTAGAAATTCACATGAAAGAAAAACACCCGGAAGCCGAAACCAGTTGCATTTACTGTATCGCTGGTCAACCTCATCCACGATTAGCTAGAGGAGAAACCTACACTTGTGGATATAAACCATATAGATGTGAAGTATGTAATTACTCAACAACGACTAAAGGAAACTTAAGCATTCATATGCAATCTGACAAGCATCTCAATAATATGCAAGAATTACAGAACGGTGGTAATCCAGGAGAAGGAAATTTACCACCTTCACAACATACACCACCTGGAGTACATAAGCCACCGTTACCACATCATTCACCTTTAGGTCAAAAACCAAAGCCAACATTTAGATGTGACGTATGCAACTATGAGACAAACGTGGCCAGAAACTTAAGGATACACATGACCTCAGAGAAACATACTCATAACATGCTTGTTCTACAGCAAAATGTAAAACACATGCAAACATTATCAGCGTTGCATCATAGACAACAGAGTCAACAACAGCTTGAAAGCTTACTCCACTTTCATGGAGGAGAAGCGCCTCCTCCCAATCCTGAAGCTGCTTTGGCGGATATGGCCTACAACCAAGCCCTTATGATTCAGCTAATGACAGGTGGTCCAGGACCATCCCCACCTGAACTAGGCGCGCATTTAGATGTAGGCTTGAATCCAGATGCCATGGAGCCACCACCGGAACCAGCGGATCCCGAGCCAGAAAGAACTTTCCATTGCTGCATTTGCAACTGTTTCTCTACGGACTCGCTAGAGGCTCTCGGTCACCACTTGGCTCAGGACCGAACTAAAATTCGGGAGCAGGAGATACTTGCGCTGGTCGCCGGTCACTACGTTTGTAAACTGTGCACTTACAAAACTAATTTAAAGGCCAACTTCCAACTTCATTGCAAGACTGATAAGCATTTGCAAAGGCTACAACATGTAAACCACGTCAAAGAAGGAGGTCCACGAAATGAGTGGAAACTTAAATTTTGTGGTGGAGTTGGCACTGGGGCCGCTGGAGTGGGTGGCGTTCAAGTCAGATGCTGCGCGTGTGATTACTATACGAACTCCGCACATAAGCTCCAGCTGCACGCAGCCGGTGCTCGTCATGAAGCTGCTGCGCTATTGTTGAGACACCTTCGCGATTGTTCTTCTAGACTACCACGTGATCGTTCGAGAGTATATCGATGTGCACTGTGTGGTTTTGGGGCACCTCACCGCCTCCCTCTACTGCAACATGTTCGTTCAGTGAAGCATCTTCAGATGGAACAGATTCATCAACTCCAGCGCCGCTCTGAGGGGAAAGACCCTACACCGGACGTTGCTGAACTTTTCCAAGTTATACCTCAGCCATCGGAACTACCTAGTCCATTCGATCAACAGGAAAATGGTGAGTTTTTAAAAATCGTACTAAGAAATATATATTAATCATTTAACTTCTATATTACAAAGAACGCATCATTTGGTCGTTGTCGTTAAATCAAGGTTTTTATTTTAATTATTTATAGCGAGATTAATATTTAAGACTAACAAAGCTTTCTTTAATATATACGCAAATTTTGGCCACAATCCTTCAGAGACGATATGACGGCCAGCCGGTTTCTAATAAGAAATAAATAAGTAATTTAATAAATTTCTAGTTAGTGACTGTTATTTTCCAAGCATAACAAACCTATTGTTACACTTACTGTTAACTTCCTTATGGCATTGTTTTGAAGTCATTAAGTAAATAAATCTACAATAAAGAACTAGAATTTATAAAAAATGAAACGTTAACAAAAAGCTAAAGAAGGCAATTAGATGCGCGTGCGCAGATCGATAATCGAATCATTCTTTCTTTTTCACCTAGATGTCGCTCACCTATGTGAACGTTATGGTACCGAGTTATTTATTACTTATTATATTTAACATATTATTTCGCAACATTTTATACTATAAACCGTGAAAATTCCATTAAAATTAATGTCACCAGAACCATTACTGTAGTTCATATCGATAAAATAATACGGAGTAGACTTATGAATGTGATTTCGAAACATCACTATCGTTTTCCAATTTAAAACGATTCGTTCCTTAATCAATTTTGTTTTGCGTTTTTTACAAACTTCTCACTTTTGAGCGAGTTAAATAATAAGACATCGCTGTATAACTTTTCGGCGGAGTGAGGTTAATAAAGTGTGTTCTATTATCGACATTGTATGGTACATTACTGCGTGACTGGCACTTCAAATCCAGCGGTGACCATGTAAAGCGGTGGGTATTTAGCAAGGAACTCGTAATTACTATAATGAGATAATTACACACGGACAAAATTTAATTTGAAGCGCACATTAGAACAGGTTTCTTTAATAACGTACGCCTTACACGGTGTCGCCATAGTCGGCCTCGGTCATTGGTCGGAAGCGACTCCGCCCAGCGCGCGAGGGAGACGACGAGAAGATTTGAATTGAGAACGCGAATTTTCCATAAGTACCGCACGCGGGACAATGACTCGCATTACGTATGTGCCCATCGCACATTAAGAATGATTGCCCCCTTGTGATGAGCTCGCTACATCATCTTACAATGTCGCCAGCCGCATTTCTCGACGCATGTTTATGGTCGCACTGAAATACAATAAACCATGAGAGAAATGTGGAGGCGAAAGAAATCCTACTTACACCATTGTGTCCCGTATTTATGCTTATTACTTATTTTCACCTTATTGAGCAAGTGCTTTAAACGTTCGATAACCATAAATTTACTTCCGCGATTGCTTTTGCATGGATGTATTGGATATCGAAATGTGCCAAACACCACTGAAGATAAAATAAAACAATTTTTGTTTAATATTTCCCTGTCAGTAAATTCTTTATAGTATCAAGATTATTATATTATACAGAAAACAGAAAATCTTGATCCAAATTGCGACATTTCAAATGCATTGTAATCCTAACGCCATGTTGTAAAAATTCTGACCCAAATCCCGCGAAACAAAGCGCACACAATACTTACTTTATGACGCTATAACGATGTGGTGTTTCCTTAGAAAAGGCTCTTTGTCCATTGACAAAAAGCGTTGGAGATCGCATTTATAGACACGGTCCCTTACCTGTTCCTATGCCAGACTGTCGGTCGGCCGGTATACGTCATAAATTCACTGGTCACTCCGGTCCACGATAAGGGTCATTCCTTTGATTATTATTATGGATTTACTTAGTCTCCCCTTCATTAGATGTAACGGTTTTAACTGTTTAAAACTATGAAACAAGTTCCCGCAAGGGCTGGTTTCAGCTGCGCTCGAGTGTGAGATAATTTCCAGTTTTAATTAATTGTGATGTCCCCTTATGAGATCACGCTTTTATTCGAATTTCAAAATATTATTTGAATTTTTTGTTCTCAACTTTTTATCAAAGCTGTCTTAAGACTGTTACTGGTTCGGTCACTTCCATGCAAACTGAATTATATTTTTATTAAGATTGACCATAATTTTTTCCAAACTTAATTATTTTGAAATTTTTAATATAGTTATTTTATGTGTTAATTTATCAGTTTGTAAACAAATTTAATTTAGCATCTCCAAAAAAGGTAAAATTCCTTTAAGATAACATTATTTTTTTGTAAAAGATTGTCATTTTTACTACACTATAACTGTATTAATATATATTTTTATTTTTTATTATTTTATTTTTATTTTAAAATCCACACTAACGGAACATACTAACACTTACAGAGAACATATGACATACAAGAACAACATACAAGCACAACATTTAGAGGGAAACATTATATTGATAAAGAGAGAAAATAACTTAAACATTAAAAGTAAAAAACAAACTAGATAAAAAAATACAAATGTGCAATTTAAATTTATATTAAATTTATATATTGTACTTATTGAGTAACTTCAATAATGATAGATGTAACGAACGGTCGTTTTTTCACCTTCCTTATTTAAGCGTAAACAATATAGGGCAGCTTCTTTCACACGCTGCCGTGGACATATCCCTGGTCAAATAATAAATACCCTCACACGTTCTTCGCATCTACGCATCTCTCTCGCACTTATTGTCAAATTCACATACGATCTGCCAAATGCATTTGATCTGACGCGAATTCGAACCTTTTGTAATAATGAACAATGATTGTTTGCCCGCTCTGTATCTTCTTTGTGTGCAAAATTACAATATACTTGTTACGTTGTATTAATGTGCCTGTGAATGTGTGCGTACGGGGTGGATAGAGCGATACCTTTGTCTTGCTGGGACGACGCAAACAAAACAAGTCTTACTAATAATATAAAGGAGAAGAATTTTATTTTTAACTTCAATTCAGAATAGTAACAAACGCTGGCACCGAACAATAGTCAGCTTCATTTATAAAAATAATCTTTTTTGTAGATAAATCTCACGTAGACGTAGGTAGACATTGTTAACATGTTCAGATTACCGATTGCTATCCATTCCGTGTGCACATTCCGTACAGGAAAGTAAGTCACTATGCACGCCCACACTCCCCTGATTTAATTATCTCTTACTTAATGTATATTTTCTTTTTGTTAACAGATAACAAGGAGCCTATTGACCAAAAACCTGAACTCACTCAGGAGCAAAAGATGTTGCGATTTTTGGAGCAACACCAACAGCAACAGCAGCAACAACAACAACAGCAGCAAGTCCCTCAACAATCCTTACCTCAAGTATCGACTGAAAAAGAAGAAGAAGACATTTCACCATCGCACACGTGCCCATACTGTAATTTCAGCTGTGATAGCGAAAACAAGCTTCACATGCACGTCAACTCAATGCATGCTGACTCAGCAAGACACTTCATTTGTCCTTTGTGCCAAGATGCATTCAAGGATCGGCCAGCTCTCGAACGCCATGTGATGCAAATACATTCTGTAAACTCAGAAGGTTTACAGCGGCTATTACTTTTAGTTGATCAAAGCCACTGGCTGAACGGAGCTAATCAATCTCAACGTGAAGATTCCAGGCAAGGTGATGAAGAACGTGAGAGAGAGATATCTTCACCACGCTCTGAAGGTAGCGTAGATGGTGAAACGGAAAGGTGTTCTACTTGCAACAGAACATTCCGAAACGTAGATGAACTTTGCCATCATCAAAATGAGTCTGGACATCTGGAATTGAAACAAACACCCCAAGGACCTGGTTATGTCTGTTGGAAAAAAGGTTGTAACCGTTATTTTGAGGCAGCTCATGCTCTACAAAACCACTTCAAAGAAGCGCATGCTCGCAACTCGATCGCTAATATGTCAGTATCAGAAAAACATGTTTACAAATATCGTTGCAATCAATGTAGTCTTGCATTCAAAACAGTCGAAAAACTCCAACTTCATTCACAATATCATCTTATTCGCGACGCTACTAAATGTGTTCTATGCGGACGGAGCTTTAGATCAATATTAGCTCTACAAAAGCACGTGGAAACGTCTCATTCTGAATTATCGGAGGATGAACTCACTGCTTTGAAACGTAGCTTGGCCTCTAATCCCTTACTGCAATCAAACCAAGGAACTGCATTAGATCACACTACAGCAGAATTATTGCGCAAAGAGGCCCTAAGAACACCAGATGATGAATTAGGGGAGATGGAAGATAGAGACTCCAGTGCCACTGTTGCTGACGAGTCAGGCCATAATGATGCTGAAAATTCTGATGACTCCATTATTTATAAAGATCAACAATTCTTAGAAGATTATTTGAATTCTCAGGCTATGGCAGAAGATTCTTATAACGATCCAAATAGAAAATATAAGTGCCATCGTTGCAAAGTTGCATTTACAAGGCAATCCTATCTTACAGCGCACAATAAGACGCTTCTTCACAGAAAAGGTGAAAAGTTAACTTATCCTATGGAAAAGTATCTCGACCCAAACCGACCATTTAAGTGCGATGTATGTAAAGAGTCATTCACGCAGAAGAATATTTTATTGGTCCATTACAACAGCGTCAGTCATTTACATAAATTAAAACGAGCCATGCAAGAACAACAAAATAATAATAATCCTCCGGTTTCACCAGGCGCTGGAACTGCACCATCTAATTTGACTCTGACACCTAAAAGTACATCGAGTGAAGAGGATGATCGCAAAAGATACAAATGCAATATATGCAAAGTAGCTTATACGCAAGGCAGCACGTTAGACATTCATATGCGATCAGTTTTGCATCAAACACGTGCCGGCAAGTTGCAAGAGTTAGCCGCGGCGGGCCACGTTGACTTGACACGGCCTTTAGTAGAGCAGCCGGATAGAAACGACCCCGCTAAAATTTTACAAGACGTGTTGTCGCCAAAAAATACATCCCCTTCGTCTACTAGCAGCGGGGGGCCGCGCTCTTCACCCCCCGTGCGCCCAGGTAGCCCGCGATCCCCTCGCGCAGGTAGCGCCTCGTGCGACCGCTGCCACGCGTCATTCCCAACTGGGGAGCTACTCGACGCACATCGCATTACTTCATGTCCTTTTGGCGATGCGCGGGCGCAATCGCCACTCGGTGACGCAGAAGCCGCGGCTTTAGACGAGATGGTAGCTAAGGGCAATCCGCCCAAACGAAACTCCCAAATGTATAAACAACTTCTCGAGACATTCGGCTTCGATCTCGTCATGCAATACAATGAAAATCAGCGCCGAAAACTGCAAGAGGAACGTGAAATGGCGCGAGTTCCGAGCCCTCCACCGCCGCCCCCCGAGGAGAAACCTCCGGATGAAACAAAATCTACCTGCCAACACTGTAACAAGGAGTTTTCTAGTGTATTCGTTTTAAAGACTCATTGTGAGGAAGTGCATAAAGATAAAGTTCCTCTGGAATTTTTAGAACAATTTGCGGAGCAATTCAAATCCGAGTATGAAAGAAAATCTGGTGCTCCGAATTCCCCTCGTGCTGGTTCACCCGCGCCACAGGGCGACCGCTCGCCTTCACCACGGGGTGATAACAACGGAAATTACAATGAAAACACGAATGGTTCTAGTGAAGCTCAAGCGGGTGCGTTGCTTGCAGCACAAGTGCAAGAGATGCAGGCGGCCCTGAACATGCTTCAGCTGCAGCAACAACTAGGACAATTGCATCCTATGGTAGCTCAGATGCTATCTCTGGGATTACCTCTTGGGTTAAACATGGGTGCATTAGCAGCTATGAACCTTCAGCCACCCCTGGTGCCGCTGATGATGCCACCTCCGCCTTTTGATTCGATGCCTTTCGCTCAAGACGCCCACATGAAACAGCAGCAACTTATTCAGCAACAACAACAGGTATGTCCTATTTATAGATTCTAAAGCACCTATCATTTTCGAAAACTATATTTCTTTAATTAAAATACGTAATTACTATGTGTCAATAAAGTGTCTTAATTATGTTAAATTAAGACTGTTAGTTAAACCAATCTTGATAAATCGTGATATAGAGTTATCACAAAGAACCCTGTGTACTTTTATACGTAACTTAGACATATGCAATAATCTGATAGTATTATAACATATTCATTAAAAGAGAAACTATGTTTATTAGTAATCATAACAATATATAGTATTTACAATCTTCTTAACCTGCATAGTAATAATAAACATAATTAAAAATTAATTTAAAAAAAAAACAATTTAAAAGTATAAAAAATATGTCATATTTATAGCAATACTGGTTATAAAGGATAGATATATGAGCAGCCTAATTTTCGTATAAAAATACACAAACATTAAAACAACTATCCCTAAAGATACCTACTATTTAAAAATCATCATGGTTAATTAAGAAACGAATCATTATTACATATTATCTCACCGGTTTTATCATTTATAAATATAAAAACTATTTTATGTAATAGAAGAACAATAACTAACCTTAAATAATACAGTATTTACAATTTTCTTAACCTACAAAGTAATAATAAAAATAATTAAAAATAAATAAAATTAAAATCAAAACAAATTTAAAAAGTTTGGTCCCTGTGGCAGTGTACCTTTAACGCTGGCAGCTAAAAAAGTATAAGGTTAGTTGTTAATAAGTATAATAGTATCAATCGCTTATACTGGGAATAAATAAGGCGCAACTGCGTTTCTCTGTGAATACAAAAGATTTATTAACAAAAGAAATATCTATTAACTTACATTTAATAAAAAATATATATTAACAAATTATTCACTCACCTGTGAATACAAAAGAAACAACATTTAAAGCCTATATTCTAGGTTTTATAAAGTAAAATAATATAATGAAAAAATTAAAATATCTTACATATTATATTATGTCAAGTGCCATAAATTAATTAGTTGTCACTTTCTACCTTACTTTGTAGGTTAAGAAAATTGTAAATACTGTATTATTTAAGGTTAGTTATTGTTCTTCTGTTTTGTGTATTTGTGTATTAATTTAACAAATAAAACATAATTATATTTTATATAATATTGAATCAACTATGTATAAACAATAGATGTCAATTTATACGATGTAATTAATTGTAATGTTATAATTAATGGAATTATTTATTTTCATATAATTGCACAGACCTCAGTTTCTATCAACATATTTTACTTAATAAGTATCACATAAATTAAATAATGCGATCTTAATACGCTCTTGTTAACAATATTAAGGTATCATCCTATTATTTGAATTATCGTGTTTGTAGAATGTATGAGTTAAACTAACGGTCATGTGACCTATTTCATATAATATATTCATATTACACAACATTATTATGTTAAAATATTTGATCGTAGTCAGGACTACGCACATTGTAAGATAAGCGTTAACTATTTGTCCAAACTAACAGAGGGTTCTTTGTTAAGCGCCAAGGGCCAGGGTCTTATTATCTATAACAATTACCTTGTTATTTGAGCTTAGCTGTATTCTATAAGTCTCTTCAGATTCTTCACCTCTACGTATTTAAAATAAAACAATATTATTTTTAATTAAATTCTATTCTTTGCAGGCTAATGCTGCTGGGCAAAAAAGAGCTCGAACACGTATTACTGATGATCAATTGAAGATTTTACGATCGCACTTTGATATTAATAACTCGCCAAGTGATGAAGCTATTGCTAAAATGGCCAAACAATCCGGCCTCGCTACAAAGGTCATAAAGCATTGGTTCCGAAACACACTATTTAAGGAACGTCAACGTAACAAAGATTCACCTTATAATTTTAACAATCCACCGTCGACTACACTAAATCTTGAAGAATATGAAAAAACTGGTGAAGCGAAAGTGACTACTTTGGATTCATCGGCAAGCTCAGATGAAGGAAAACCACCACCAGAAAAAAAAGCAAAAACTGAAGAAAATATGATTGTCGCTCAACCAGAGGTGAAATGTGAACCAAATGAAGAGCCCACAATGGAGGAAAAATACAATTCATATGATGACCGACACCAAGAAGATCAAAGTTTTATATTTCCTCAAATTCCATCCCAAAGTCCGGCTCTAAGTACACCTGACTTGCACCAAAACATATCTCGGCCTCAGACGCCGACACATATATCTTTAAATTCCTTAATACAGTCTCAACTGGATTCAATACCAGCTACTAGTATACCACAACCACCACACCCGTCAATGCTTCCACCTAAAATTAATCCTAATTTCACGTCCCCAAACTCCGCGCCCCCGAACGTCCTACCTTTGACCCCAAATCGCAGCCTCAGTCCTGGCAGGGGACCGGCCGATTTCGGACTTTCCGGGGGCAACTCGAACGGATCCAACAGCTCGGGGTCTTCTGGCAAACGCGCCAACAGAACTAGATTTACAGACTATCAAATAAAAGTATTACAAGAGTTTTTTGAAAATAATGCTTACCCAAAAGATGACGATCTAGAATACCTTTCTAAACTATTAGGTCTTAGCCCAAGAGTTATAGTAGTATGGTTTCAAAACGCTCGGCAGAAAGCTAGAAAAGTATACGAAAACCAACCAGCCGCAGATCCACCTGCGGGATCCATGGATGATGCTAACAGATTTCAACGCACACCAGGTCTCAACTACCAATGCAAAAAATGTCAACTCGTATTTCAAAGATACTATGAATTAATTCGACACCAGAAGACTCATTGTTTTAAGGAGGAGGATGCGAAACGATCTGCGCAGGCACAAGCGGCAGCTGCGCAGGTTGCTGCAACACTAAGCAGCGAAGACTCAAATTCAAGCACCGTAGAACACCACGTTCCGCATGTGCCAGTTTCACCGGCACCACCTCGTACTCCAACGCCTGCTGCGCCCAACTACCCAGTTTCACCAGCTCCCCCAACACCTCATACGCCTGTCACGCCTCTCTCACACAACCCTAGAGATGATAAAGATGGTAATTTTCAATGTGATAAATGCAACCTAGTCTTCCCGCGATTTGACTTATGGCGAGAGCATCAGATGGTTCATTTTATGAATCCAAACTTATTTCCCACATACCCACCTGACTCTCCTTTTGGAATTTTACAACAACATGCTCAACTTCAACAATTAAATGCGTCCTTATCAAATGAAGAGGCTCGTCACCCTTTAGTGGCTGCACTTAATCAGCAAGTTAAAAGAAAGTTTGACGATTTTGAAGAAACAGACACTGGTGAACAGCCGAAGGATAAGCGACTAAGAACAACTATTCTGCCAGAGCAATTAGATTACTTGTATCAAAAGTATCAAATAGAATCAAATCCTTCAAGAAAAATGCTCGAGAATATTGCCCGAGAAGTTGGTTTAAAAAAAAGAGTTGTTCAAGTTTGGTTCCAAAATACAAGAGCTCGTGAAAGAAAAGGACAATTTCGTGCTCATGCGCAAGTTATTAATAAACGATGTCCATTTTGTCCCGCTCTATTCAAAGTGAAGAGTGCGCTCGAAAGTCATTTAAGTACAAAACATGCTGATCAGTGTGCAAGAGGGGAAATAAATGTAGATGCATTACCAGATGAAGAGTTAAGTACGGAATCAACTCCAAGTTTTGGATCACAACAAAGTGACAGGCAGCAAAATTTTTCCCAAGCGGGGGCTCCCATGTTGCCCCCTATTTTTCCGCCGTTTCACTCAGACATGGAGAAATTTATCAAACAGTATAGTGAAGAGTCAATGAAGAGATATGTAAATGAACTCCAGGTTCAGGCTGCCGCTCAACAAAATGGTGGTAGCAATGAACCATCTGAGAGACGCCCTGAACATGGAAAATCGGAAATCCCTTTAGATCTCAGCAAACCTGTAGATTTATCACGACCAGGATCCGACGCAGATGAAAGATCAGATACAGCATCTGAAACAATGGAATTCTATGAGGAAGACGACTCGTCTTCACTTGACTTTCACACGGGTCTACCAAATCAAAGGCCACCTGGCAAACGATTTCGAACACAAATGTCTTCTGTTCAAGTGAAGATCATGAAGTCTCTGTTTTGTGACTATAAAACGCCCACCATGGCAGAATGCGAAGCACTCGGGCGTGAAATTGGATTACCGAAACGTGTAGTCCAAGTTTGGTTCCAAAATGCTCGTGCCAAAGAGAAGAAAGCGAGGCTCGCAGCTGGTTTATCAGAGGTGTCAGACGCACTACCACCGGAAGATTGTCGCGTCTGCGACTTTAAATACAGCCACAAGTACTCGGTGCAAGATCATGTGTTTACGCGGGGGCACATCGCCGCCGTGCGCGCCCGCCTCGAGAACAGCGCTGGCGCAGGTGACGATGGCACACTAGCGTTGATGCAAATGGCGGCACGATTGGAGAGCGGTCTTGGCAACGAGCTCCACAACGCCTTCCTCCGCCCTCAGCTTGCCGGCAACGGTGAGTGCACTTGAACGTAGTTGTGATAGCGTAAGCATGCGTTGTGTTTAATGAACTTATTATTTAGAACCTCGCAGCGGCGAGCTTTGAAACGATTCGTAGTTTCCATACGTTTCGTGCGAAGCTCATACGTGCCGTGACGGTCGTTGATCTATTTTCCTACTAGTGATTCCTGTAAATAAACATTAGTTATATGAAGTGAATTATAACGGCACATGTGGCACTCATATTCAAAGGGCTTAAATAAATCGGTACAAAATAGGTATTTTGTTCGCTCGTATTAATAAAAATTCTTATTATTTAATGCTCACTCCGAATAAGTATTGTTATTCAAACACAACAACCACGGTACATATTACTTTCGTAATGTCATTAAGTTTCTTTGTTGGGTTGTTGTTTTTGAATATGTGAGTGATGGATGGCGAGATGGTTGTCTTCGGAGGCGCGAGAGGCGTGCCGGCCGCGGCCGATGGGCGGCTCACAGACCACCGCTATTCAAATGCAAACGAACACAACAATGGTAGGAGTTAGGACGCGTGAAGGACGTCGTATATCTAATGGGACCGATCTGGCGCACATGCATTCGCTCCACATGAATAATCAATTATTTAAATTACGCCAATCAAAAGACTTTCTCGGTAATTCTATTCCGAAGCCAATTGTTCGCATTTCTTCATATTTATTTAGACTCGTTGAATATGATCGCCACATAAAGCCCGCGTAGTCTAGTAATCTGTTGCATAATATTATTCTTCCTAGTTGTTCATATTTAAAACTCCTATTAGGTATTAGCAAACGATTGTTGTAGGTGTGTAATGAAAACCAAATTATATATTTTAGAGAATTTAAAACGTTTTAGTTATTATATAAAGTCATAGCGAAGCCTGAAATCTATTAATATTTAATAAGGTGCCTTGTAAGAATCGAGTGTTGTAAATTATTATTGTAGTCCACTGTAAATAATTGAATCGTGTAAAAGTATACTACTAGCCGATACACAGATGTAAATGGTGATCGCTCGTGACATCTACTACAATGTAGTATTAGATATAGAGATAGATATTAAATATATTGTTCGTTTAGAGGCAGCTTAAGGACTTGTGATATAACTGTATGTAATTAGTTTGCATATGTTCGTAAAGGGCACGAAATACATACAAACATAACATAAGTTTGTACTTTACATTATAATGACTTTCGTGTGGGGCCGCCGGGTGTTCCTACCGCATTTACATAAGATTTGGGGGGTTAGGCGATATGCAAATATTGTTTCTAATGCGTTCTCTACATAAAGATGTCAAAAACTCGTGCATTCTTAGCACGCGCTGCGGGTGCTTCCATTTTATTTCGTATTTATTTATTATGTGAAAACTTGCCTTACGTCTTAACCGCGTGTCAAGTATTCGAATGCAAATATCGCTTATAAATGTAACGAATAATCTTATAAATACTTAGCAGGTTTTATTATTGCATATCGCTTTGTTATTTTTTTGCATTATGTTATGTTTGTATTTATTTTTTTACCTTTTGTTGTCTATTTGGTTTGTAGACGTCATGACGACAGATTTGCCTCGAGCACGACTTCCAATATTTTTATTTTTATTTGTATAATTTAATTTTAAACTAATTTTATGCAATCTGCATTTACTTGTTATTCAAATTATGAATCCAGTGCCAGCCAGTGATAATGAAATTCTCTAAACGGCATTTCCGATTGTAAACTAGGTACATAGTATTATTATTACAGTTATTTTATTTGCCGAATTCGTTGAAATAAATGCAATATTTATATTATTGAATTATGTTTTTTTTGTTTCCTTGGTTCCTTTATCCTTAGTTCTTTGTGTTTTTTTTTTAATTTTTGCTTACAAGGAATTTCTCCTTGTTTTTGTTTTTTTAATCTCCTGCTAAGTTTGAGGACACAGGTGACTATTGTAGGTTATTTGAAAAGTAACTTAAGAATACCTGAGTATAAAACAAAGGAGGTCTTTGTTGATTTTCATATAACGAGGTTCAGAGTAAGTGTGAGTAAGACAAAAGATGTTTTAAATTATATGTCTCGCTTCGTGGGTGGCGCTGTCAGTGTGCACTGTTTGTTTTCTCACTTAACAATACAGATTGCTGGCTTTAATTAATATTCAAAAAGGTATTTTATGTTAATTGCAACGATCGTGACGGTACGCCTCTGCTTAATACTGATCATACATATATGTTATCCTATATAGACTTAAAGGAAACTTAATTAACCTTTAACTTAAAGTAGCAAATCCATTTTTAGCAATAAAATTTAAAAATCTACATAATCAGAATTATCAATGATATTTGCAAAGCATTACTTAACAATTTTTTGATAAGTATTTTCGGCGAAAGTCACTTAACACCAAAATATGACCTCGAAAGTCCGGCAACATGGCATCACTAAAAAGCATGCAAATAAAACTATACGAGAAAAAAGTTCCTATATGTTGAAACTAAGACCATATCTCTTAAGTAATCTTGGGTATAGTCAGTATATCCTTTATAGAGGTTCGATTCCCAACGAATCAAATCAATATTTGTTTTGCGTAGGCAGAGGAGGCATTCAACCTTTCCTTAAAAACTCTCTCTCTCTCTCTCTCTTAAATTGGCAGCTCATGTCTGAGCTTCGTGGTCAGAATCATCTAGAGTGGACTATCTATTTCATCAGTTTCTGTCCAGTGCCTATCTTATGACAGTACCTACAGTTTTGAGGACAATGAGTCTTGCACTTGATCGGTCCATCTAGTTTGTATCTTTTGCCTCTGCGCATTATATGGCCGAAATATGATACGATTCCATAAAGATCAACAATAAAACTGTAGCATATATTTGTCTGCCTCATTATACTTTCTACTCACAAATAGCTGTGGGGATTTAACTTCAGCAAAAGTTTATTAAAAATAACACGCTCTTACTAAAGTCCACGTGTTGTGTATAAGTTAGGCAATGGTAGTGCGCAGTAAGGCAAATAAGCTGTGATGCCAACTTCTACATAATTTCCCCCTGGGACCAACTTTAAATGCCCCTAAATATTGATTTAAATCCTTAAAGTTTTTGTTGTACACTCGGTTTAAGAGGTAATTTCAATACGAGTAAATTACATTTAAGTAATGTAAAATAAAAACAAATAAAATAAAAACAAAACTTTAATTTCGATCTTTTGATATTTCCGTTTTGCCACGCTTGAAGTTTATATTTGGTTTAGTTTGTTGGTTGGGTTCTAATTATAAATTGTATAGAATCGTGGGTTTTTACGAAAAAATAAAATTCTTGTACTATGTACCTCCTAAGAACCCCCAAAATATTTTATTTAAACAAGGGGGTTACAAGGAATTGTCAAGAAAACCCAAATTCAGGGAGAATGGCATCACTGCAAATTAGTGTCAATGCGTAGAAGCCGTATGGTTTTCCTAATTAATGTCCATGCGATAACTTTCTCCCGCTGCACAAAAACTCGCCAAGTTAAATGATAGTAAAAAATAATCTAAAAGAAATCCCAAAAACAAATCGGCATTTAAAACAATTAGGTATAGTATTTAACATAACTAAGACCTTGGTTAATAATAATTCGATTTTTGGCATTTGTCAGAAACTTTTGTAAATTTTCTTTTGTTAAGTAAGTACCGGTGTTAGTGTAACCTTGAATTTAAACCTTATCGTTTTGTTATCTACAAAATCTATAGGTAAGTAATTTACAAAGAACGACATCTTATGATCAGGTAATGACGTCAACTCAGTATAAAATGGCTATATACCTATTTTCTGTACAAACATTCCTTAAAAACGTTTGGCTACAGTTTTAAACTTAAATAAAAGTAATTAGTTGTCCTATGCGAGGACTTGTCAAAAATAAAGCGTGTAGGTCTTGCGTTGTTGTCCATGTGCGTTTTATGGTAATTCTAACAATTTGTCCTATAAAAAAATGAGAGCTAAAAAATAGGTAATTTTATACCTGCAGTAAGCGATATACGTAGCATTGAATTATTCCGTGATTTTAAATAAAAACTTAAGCCACCCACTCAATATTCGAGATCTCATTACAAAAAATATTAAATTGCCGATACACAATAGAATAAGGCTAAATTTGGAAAAAATCCTCCCGTTACCGAACCAACTAATTATTTATTTCATTGTTAAACACGGCAGCACGACGTGCTTGCCAGAAAACAACTCTTTTTGTTATATTACAATAGATTTTTTTATAAAATTAAACGATACCGTGCTCTATTTTGTATTGGAGATATATTTAAGGGTAATGTAGGTGATATAATGTCTAACGAAATATTCTATTGAAGCTGTCGCAGACCAGCCTCATACATTGAAAATTCAGTAGGTAAAGGTAGATATGTATGATCACTTTGTCTAAAGAACAAAATCAGCACCTAACAAGAAAACCAATTTTCGGTTAATTAATATATAGGTTATTAAATAACAACGAATATTTGTTTTTATATAAATATTTCTATCGTTTGTTATTAATTTCATATTATCGTCAATCCTGCAAGTTATGTAAGAAAATTCTGAAACTGACGCAGGTCATCCTCAGACTTTTGCATAGATAATTCAGTAGGTAGATAATCACTTATGATATGATATGATGTCTAAAGAACAATATAAAATCAATAGTCCAAGGAACTATCAAGAAAACGAATTTTCGATTCATAAATATATAGGATATCAAATAACGAATAAATTGATTTATCTAAATATTTCTATAGTTATAGATCTACATTGTTAATTTCGTCGTCAAAAATCGTCAATCCTTATTCTGCAACTAGAGTCTGGCTAATGAAAGAAGATAACGGAAAAGCGCGGCAAATTCATTTTTTTTTAGTATGGTATCCCTAAAAGTTTGATATATTTTGTGGATTAATTTACTTGAATTTATTTTATTATTTTTTACATTGATAGTAACTGTATTTCTATGAAATTAAATACTATACGTATTTAGTCTTTTACTATTGATACTTAAAATGACTAGCATTGCATGGAAAACTAAAACTATATTTATTATAAAACACAAATTTATAGGAATAATCAAATCCTGCGAAAGAAACGAAATATTCTATCAAATAAAACAAAGTTTAGGCATATTATACCTGTTAAATATTCGGAAAAAATTATAATTTAAATAAAAAAAGAGTATGAAGTATCAAGACAATAAATCATACTAACCTAAGAAATTCAATGACATTTTGTGTTGCCATCCGAAAGTTTTCAAATAATTCAATTATCTTCTTTCATTAGACTAGTAAGAAAACACACTATTATATCGGCAATTTTTAAAACAAATAAAAACTAATTATACAAATACGACCTACCAACTGTACATTTCACGTATTTATAGAAACTTTGACGTTATATTTAATAAACGTAAAGAGGGACGGAGGGGAGGCCTGGAGTCACGTCGAGGACTCCCAAGCCATTACCCGCTCCAAACCGTATCGACGAATAACCGCCAATTATTGAATTGCTCCACAATCTTTTTACAATTTCTCTGGCCGTTATTATATTTCTATTAAGCCTTTTTTGTAATCAAACTACTAATGATTCGATTCCATTTCCTAGACGGACGTGCCGTCCCGTCATTTTAATGACACAACGTAATTAGATACGGATGCTTTGCGGACGATGACTCTGTGCCCATCTTTGTTTTAGTGTCAATTTCAATAGTATTAATGTGAGGCGATAGATGCTTTGTTTTTCAACATTATTGGTGTAAAATCTCTACTAATATGAAAAGTTATGTAAAGTATTTTTCTATTAATTGCTTCAGGAGGATACATTATCCGCTTTAGATTTTTTTAATACAGAACTGAACGGATGCTTTGTAATTTGTATGACAATACTTGGCGATTAAAAAGAGTGGCGTAAAGTTTCTTGCCAGTTCTTCTTACCCGCTCTACGCCCTTGACTTGCGAACTGTTAGTAGGTACATGTATATTTACAATTAATTTAACTTGACAATTCATAAGTGTACTTGTTTACCTACATGATTAAAGATATTTTGAGTTTGAGTTTGGATGTTTGGCCACAATCCCACCTGATTTTTAGTGAGATGTGGCTAATTCGTGGGCCAATCCAGAAGATGCCTGTAACGTGAAATTTAATAATTATTAATAACCGAAAATAGATATATTTTCGATCGAAGACTACGAAAAATGTCCAATTATTACAAAATGTATATTCTCCTTATAAATTATCGTGCATTGACATCAAGTTCAGTCACCTTGTTGGGGTCAGCGAAGACAAAAAGTAGGCATTATCAGTGGTCGAGTTTCAATTTGTGAAATTGATTTGTGGTGCGAACAGCTGCGTTTGCTACGGCTACACGTCCGAGAATGTTACGAACGAATGAACTGAACACCGTAGGTATATTCGTACGTGACGTATCACTTGGATTTATTTTAAAGTATATTTCCTAATGATAATATAAAATAAATCAACTTTTTTTTTTTTTTTTTTTTAATTATGGCTCTGGCACGATTTGTGCATTAGCCAGCGTCAAGTATAGGATTTTTATAATTCGTTCTTTTTGCCTTAGAAATTCGACCGTGTCCTCCACCGTCCGGTTAAATCAACTTTAATATGGAACTTTGATAAGTCAATAAAATATCGCTTTTATTGATCTGTGTAACTGTATTTGTATTATTATTTAATTGCAAAAATGATTTAATTTAATTGAAAAAGGCCGGCAACGCACTTGCGAGCCCTCTGGCACTCAGAGTGTCCATGGGCGGCGGTATCTCTTAACATCAGATGAGCCTCCTGCCCGTTGGCCCCCTGTTCTTTAAATAAAATAAAATTATTCATCGGTAAGAACGGAAGACTCAGCTTTTCGATGGTATTATACATTTGGGTATAGAATAATAATTGGTCATAGATCTAACAATACATAGATAATAACAAAGATGTCTATGTATACTTAGTACAAAAAAAGTCAAAATATTAGTTAAAACGAACTAACTGTCTATTAATACATAGTTTTATTTCGTCAAACGAAAGTTTTTCTATAAATATCTATTTCTTAATAATGTAAGCTAAAATTTAAAAAAAAGAAATTATTAAAACCTTAAGCCGTTAAGATAACAAGTATGTTTCAACACCCCATCACAACCAAGCCTCATTACTCGGTATTAAAATCGTGATTGTTATTTTAATCATTTTGCCGAGAAACAAAGCTGAGATTAGTACCGAGGTAATTATACCGCTAAGTATAACCTACGATGTTGGTAAATTGGTACCTTCCTATTAGATCTTACGAAGGGAATGTGATAATTCCTATTGTTACAGCATTCAACAAATAGACATTAATTTACAGAAAAACTTTCGTATTAAGTATTTAATAAGCCGCGTATAAAGCAGTCAAAAATTTACATTACTAGTTTTTGATGTAAGAATCATTAGTGTTCCAGAAAATACAATTTCAGACGAAGACTTAACAAAAAATTACCTATGTACTAAATCTAGAGTTTTACGTTTAATAAACCGCTCTTTTAGCTATTTTTACTTTTTTTATTCAAAGTTCACAAAGCGGAATTAAAGTTTTGCCTAAAAAACATAACCGTGACTAATAAAGTGTTTTGTGAACAAGATCTATGAACAATTAATATTCTATAAATGTATTTCCCATCGAAAAGCTGTGTCCTCAACGCGTGGATAAGCGTATGTATTGGAACTGACTATTATAAATCAAATAAATAAATAAAATAAAAATATTTTCGCTATTTCCTTAGAAGGTCTCTTATGCATATTATTGTTTTATAACATTTTTTTATAGAACAGGAGGCAAACGGGCAGCACCTGATATTACAATGGATGGACACTCTCAATGCCAGAGGGCTCGCGAGTGCGTTGCCGGCCTTTACAATTTTAAAATAGTGTTCATATAAAATAACGTATGCTATTTAATAATCTAAGTAATAATACAAGCAACACAGTAGTTACAAAGATCAATCGCGCTCTTGTAATTACTAATCAGAGATTCAATTAAAAGGTGATTTATTTATTATATTTATCATATCTATATATGATATATCTATATATATATTTGCAAAACCCCTCTACATACCTATTTCACTATAAATCTTGTACTTATGTTAGAATTCCCATCTCTGTAGGTACCTAAATTTATTAATTTTATACCGTCGTAAATCATTAAACAAATTAAAGATATAAGCTTAGGGACGTAGTTAGCACTAAACACGCCCACTTTATTATCGCCATAAACGATCGTTTTAAATCAATGGTAGCTTCAAAACTTCGTTCAGTTTAGTATCTAGCAAAATTCTAATAAATAGTATTGAGTAATTTTTCAAAATCATTACTATGTTTAGCAATAATTCGTCTATATATGCAAATCTTTATTCCTATAGTCAGACTTATAATAATAATTCACATAAATACGTACTAATTAAAAAATATATCGTTTATAATTGGTTTCTTCTTGTAAATTATGAAGACACCTCACCACAGACCACAACAATAATCTATTTCTAGAATTTAATTCGTTTATATGAAATATAGGTAATAAGTATATACAGAGTGGATTTAATCTCCAAGTAATTCATTAGTTATCTCGTTAAAGTACTACATAAATAAACTTATGATTTCTCTAAATATTACAAGGCCAATATGAAAGAAGTTGTTATTGTACATAGATGCTTTTTTTAAGAATTTATCTTTTTAAAAATCCAGCCAGTATTTTTTAAGTAAGGAGGTTTTTATTTCAGTACTAATATCATCAAAAAAGCAATGAAGCAATCTTCACTTTGACTGCCTATTGAGGTTGCAACTTAATTACATTTCGCGTTATCCCTTCACACACTGACATTAACACCATAACTACTCATTGTTCCGACTGCGAATGCCACAAATCTTACGATTCATTTTGCAACTTTTTAGTGCCATGAGTTAACATTTTTATGGGACGTAAGTTAATTTATAATCTAATTCTAATTTATATAAACGTTTTTCTAAACCCATTTGGTATCAATAATATTTTAAAGGTAATCTTTCTTTTTTCTTTTATCTGTATTTTTATTTCGTCTTTAAGCACGAGAAAATCATTTTAATCACGGATCTATACTAGTATTACTAAACTATATACTTGTTATAATATAAACGTAAAAGTAAAATAAAAATATGACAATTGTTAGATGTGTTTCGTTATAATTTAAATTTGATTAAATTAAAAGTGAGAGATTTCAAGTCAATAATTAATGTGACGCAGGTAAATAAAAAAAAAGGAATTATTGAAAGATTCATAATGGCGTAACAATATAGTCTGTGCTCACAACTACAAAGTCAATTATAATAACTATTTCTATAAATGTCACAGAATGAATTGAATTGTAATTGCGTGAAATGGAATTTAGTGCAATTTATAGAAAAAAAGATTTTTACGTTTAGTAGTTTAACGGTTTTGTAATTTTCATATTTTATTCTAAATCTATGCTCTGCGGACTATAGCGTTTTTGATTAAATTAACTCTTATCAATTAAATCATCATAACATTACATAAAAATATGTTCGTTTTGCAAAATAAATACGAAAAAAATTGCAAAGTTTTGTTCTGACAATGACAAACACACAAAAAAAGATTTTAAATTCTTTAATAAAAATGTCTAACGAATCATGAAAATTGTAAAAATCATTTTTTTTTTAAACTGTCAATTGCCAAATATTGACGTCAATTGTCAACAAAAAAATCTTATAAATCTTAATTTATTTATTTGAGTAAGTTTTCTTAGCGGCTAGTTACACAAACAACTTAAATTTCCCTTGTTAACTTTTATAACGACATTATATCAATACCTTTAACCAAAATACCACACGGTTTTTAAACGGTTATATAACTTAATAATGTATATCCAGGGCCAAATGACAGGAGTTTAAATCTTAATAAATTATGAAATAAACATTTTTGCACCCGTCGCTAAGACCTCGATAGCAATTTTAAATTTACATAAAGAATTGAAAACCCCAGTCCATTTTCATCTTGAAAACCCGCTGATTATGTGTATAAATTAACTGTACAAACTTCAACAGAAACAAGGCAAACTGAAATAATTTGTCATACTATCACGGTCATGTGAGGACGTTTTTATTCAAATCCTCCAATTACATATGCCAAATGTATAGGAACTAAGATTTGTAAATGTTCTAACAGAAGATATAAATATATATAAGTAAATTTTAGTTATTTAGTATTATTATGAGATTTGGGTCAGAAACTATAAATTTAACTTTATTTATCCAGAATTCCATCCACCTCTACACCTGGCGTTTCACAAGACAGCGCTTTTTGAGGTACTTTCTGCCGCGCATATCTTTGTAGCTAGCTACCAGTAGACATATTCCCGAACGTATACGACGAAGGGCCTTCAAGAAGAGAGCTTACCATTTCCTGAAAAGTCGGCAACATTCCGCTAGCCCCGGCCTTTCAGGTGTCCATGGGTGCTGGTTGTATCTTTAATTTATTCAAGGTTCTTTTAAACAAACATCTCGTTTGCCTCCTGTCCTATACATTTTTTTAAAACATTTGAGTGAGAAACGAACACTTTATATCTATACGAGTATTCATAAAAACAAAGATTTTATTTTTAGTTAAATGATGATGATGTAATTTCATTTTTATTTCGAATTTAAAAATGACAACTGTCAGTGGGCAATGTCACTGTCAAATGTCAAATTGTGAAAAATATTTTCACCTGTGTAATCATTGCTCGTATTTTTATTCTGTATTTGCAATCACGTCTTAATTTCAATTCAAGTACGTTATCAAGTCACTCATATGGAAGTGGATTCCATTTTTTTATAATAAAAATTCATAGATTGATATTCAGATTCTTTTGATTTGCAGCTGCAATGTAAACGATTCGGTCTGTACTTTATATTCCTTGGATATTAAATGAGCGACAAAATCGTCACAAATTACCTTAAGATTTTACTGTGAGATGTTATTTATGATCGCGCTTCTTACGTAACGACAATTATCGTTTCACTAGCTCACTCACATTGCCAGAGGGCTCGCAAGTGCGTTGCCGGCCTTTTAAGAAATGGCACTATCTTTTCTTGAAAGACTCAAAGTCGAATTGCTTCAGTGGGCAGCTGGTTCCACATAGTGGTAGTGCGCGGCAAAAACGGTGGAATTCATCATCAATGGCTATATAGCCCCTTGTGGCTCTAAGCCTCTCCGTGCTTCTTGCAACCAACTCCGAACACCTATTGTTTCCACGTTCACAACCTCATCCCACCAATCCAGCCTTGATCTACCGGGTTTTCTCTTGCCACCAAGTTTGTGAGTTCAGTAAGCCTAGCCTAGCAGTACCTTGGGGTTCTGTCGTCCGCCATGTCTCAACCACTTGAGCCTGTTGCATTTTAATTGGACGATGTTGGCTTCGTCAAAGATCATTCGCCCACCTCAATTCAGTACATAAATTATCGAAACAATTAATTCAATTCGACCCAGTTTCTGAGGAGATACATACATGACACTTCTGCAGTATAATTAGTATAGAACAAAACTAGCCCAAGAAGAATATCATTCATAGAATCTAAAACTATTTTCTTTACAACCTACACCAAACCCAGGACATTCGTATAAACATACGGTATAAACATAACCATTAAATAATAGTTAAGAATAAAAAACTAAGACTAAGGTAACAAAAATAGTTTATCTTGTGTAATTAAGATCTATCTCTTTTCATCACAGAGTAAACATAACTTGATAGAAAGAGACGAATCTAGTTAATAGATTTAGTTTTTATAAAAAGCTTTACGATAATATTTGCTTATAAAATGCAGTACCAAATCATAGCTAATAAATGAATATCAATACTAATGCATTATACATATTTAGCTATCATCATATCACCTTCTTATTATTGATTAATTCATAGTGGAAATTTTCCGTTTCCCTTGTGTCCGATTATACATTATCGACAGTTATTTTGACTTGGTCATAATCCCCATACGTATAATTTTTAATATTTTTACGTATTCCATTTTCAAATTTAGTCATGATTTTATATTCTGTGAAGGTAACACAATAAGCAATATTTTATATAGTCTGTGATATCGGCTATTTTGAGTATGAAAACATAACTAGCTCTGAATAAAAAAAAATGTGCCTTATTTTTCGAAAAATTATCTATATGCAACTAACTTTACAGAAATTGGTTAAATAAAGTTAAATTAGATAAAGTTTAACAAAAGGCTTTTAATATCACAGACTTGAATAGAAATAATACAATTATTTCATTTTACCTTATTACCACTAAGATTATTACAGAATTTCATAAATTGTTATATAATTTTTAGTATCATTGTTATAGTTATTATAATTTTTTGTTATTAATGGTTTAGAATCTCTTCGAATCAACCGTGGTAGGGATGAGAAAAAGACGCGCGTAACGGTCAAATGTGACGCGTAACCGAAAAATGTTACACTAAATTTTTTTCCAACCCCGATAAAGAAGTTTCACTTCAAAAATATTATGGCAGAAATAACTTTTTTTTGATATTAATGGTTTTATGTACTAGTACAGTTATTATGAGAAAATTTTAATATAAATTTGTACAGAGTATAATTCAAATTAAGAACAAATTGTGTCAAAAACTAAATCACGACATGGTTACAACGGTTAGTTTAATGTCCCTGTTCAAATCGCCCGCTCACTAATAAGAGCGGGAATCAATGTATGAACGTGTGTGGGCCTAAAATGCTACATATGTTTTACAATCGACCATAAATACAATTCTTGTGATTAATTTAGTTTGTATAATTTATTTCATCGACGGGATTAAATTCTTTTAAGCTTTCAATTTTTTTTTCTAAAACTGTATTTTTAAACAATTAAGCTATTGCATTTTAAGAAATAACACCACATGATTGAAATTATTACACATTTGAATTTATTTATTTAGTGTTGAAATCCTTAGCTGAAGCTTAGTGTTGAATGTCCCATGAAACTACAAAATAATAGCACCATTTTAACTGCCTATAGCTAGGAAGGGGCCCGCATATCCGTCGTCTAATTGAGCCCATTGCGAAGCGCTAAATAGTCAGGATTGAGCCGGGACTAGATTATTATCTGATTGAGCGGTTTCAAAACGATCACACTTAATGCAATAAGGAAGTCCACGTCTATTCTCTATAACCACAGATAATACCACTGAGATTCACTCCTCTATTGTTTCAATAGATCTGTGTCAATTTTAATCTATGGTCGGTTTGAAATGATGAGAACTCTTTTGAAGTGTAATTTAAAATTCCAATTTCAAAAATCACGTTACCATTAGGCTCACGACTAAAGGGTTATAACTATAACGCATCAAATATGCTATTAAATGTTAAAACAAAATTTAAATACCTAAACTAAATGAGTTCTATTGAACATTTTTAATTTAAGTACTTACTCACTCGAATCTATTCGTCACAACATGTTCACCAACATTGTGATAGAAACAGAGAAATAATTAACACTTAGTTGTCCTGGGTTAATTAAACTGCTAAGTTACAGATATTTTTTAAAAAAAAAAAAAAATATGTTGTGTATTCGGCGTGTTAATCCATCCTACCAAACATTAATGTACGTATTTCCACTGCAATAATCATTTAACATTCAATAGAAAAGCTCAAATTAATATTTCAAAAACACTAGCATATGAATTCAAATCTAAAATATCAATGAGTGAACATCACATGTAAATGAACACAAAGAATAGTTACATTTAACTTACAAAAACATATTGCAATTTGGGGCTAAGGGCACTCGACAAAGCACCCAGCTGATTATAAGGGCCTTTTGTCTAAGAACCAGTTTTATTTAAATCTTTTGCAAAGGGACGCTCAATAAGTGTATCAAATCAATGTCCCCTATGCTTGAGAAGGTCACCCCGTGGAAAGTAATTAAACAGGATTGTCTCAAAGATTTCTCAGACTGATTTCTTTTGCCAATATTTCAAACACAACTAGAGTTGTTAGTCTGTTTTTATTTCAAAGTGTTAATGGCCAGTAAGATAATTAAAAATAATACTTAAGTTGGCGCGTGTTTTTTTCAATATTAGTCTCGTGGTCTGTGCTAAAATTTAGTATTGACATTTGACAAATAAAAAATGCGCGCCAAAAATTATTTATAAATTACGGATGCGACACGCGCTTTTTGATACGTATAACTATGTTAAAAATCAGTGGGAATTTGGAACGTTAATAATAAAATAGCAAGTGAGAAATACTCGAGTATCTTAAAAAATGTGTACTTTTTGTTATTCCAGTATTTTCTTGCTCTCTGATTATAACCTCAACATGAAGTGTCATTACAAAAGAAGTTTAATTCAAGGAAAACAATTTGTCGGATATAATTGTAGACGTGAAACCTTCTAATTTACGGTTAGGTAGACAATAAGTAAACATTTGTCGATGCAATATAACAAAGGGCACTCTCGTCTGTTATTACACGACTCCGCCAACAGAACGGCTATGTTAAACTAAAAAGTGAAGCTTTGAGAGATAGTCACATATATGTGGAGAAAAAAGAGTAACATCCAAATTGTTCCGATTGTTTTACAACTAACCATTTTGCGATAATAACTAAATAATAAAAATTGTTGGAAATTTCTCAACCATTTTTCAATTTCAATATCTCGCTCTATCTTAGTAATATAGATTTAAAATAAAGTATTTTATACTGCTGCGAACCTCTTGATAAAAAAAATGTATGTGACAGAACATCGTGGAAAACGAATCAGGAGAAACAAATAGTTTGGCTAGGATAGAACAACAAACAAGTTAAGCTTTTCTTCTCTCTATACCGTACCTCTGCGATTGCGATTAATTGCACGTTTATCGAGTTTCACTTTCCAAAACGGATACTATAGTATGACCACGGTCTACTGCAAGTCATCCTCGCGTGATTCCACCTTCTTTGTTTATCTAATTTACTTAATTACTGCTTTTAAATTCGAGGTGAAATTCTCACCCCAGGTGTGTGTGAAGTACGCAATCAGATCCAACTCCGTATAGAATATAGCCTTTTCCGCGGATAGTACTAATAAATAATAATACTATTAACTTATTTTATTAAATGTTATGTAATTTTAAAACTTGGAAAAGCTTTGTCGCTGTAAAGAAACAAAACATATTATTAAATTATATATATGAAACTGTGTTTGAAGTTTATGCCACTCTTAATTCTGAAATCAAACCGACTAAAATCTGCCCTTTTATGACATCAATTAATAGATTAAATCAAAACATGATAAAACCTCTGTTAAATTCATGTATATGTATGTAAACCTATAAGTACACTCAATTAAAAACATTCTCTAATCCATTAATTTATCCGCAAATGCCAAAGCTTACTAATGGTTTGTGTATCACATATTTTAGATCAAATATTGGCAATACTTTATTGTACTTGGAAACTTCTGCACTCAACTTTCAACCATAATCCCTTTAAAAAAGCGCGAAATTCCCTTGAGAGCATTTCTAAGATACAAATTGCGGAGTACTTTGTGGGACAGTAATGGCGGCCTCTAATTATGGCTGCGCGTACGTCTGTCAGTTAATAACCGTTGCGTCAAACAAACGTTTAATTGCTGTATCTTTATCGCAATTACACGCGTCTCTGCTCCGAGGGCAATGTCGTGATAAGATTTCTCTTCTGACCCGAGATAGAAATCTAATTGACAATTAACTCGAACCTTAAATGATAATTTTTTCATAATTATTATTGGCACGTTCAGACGCAACCTTGATTGCAATAACGAAACGTGACTGCACGTCGACGTGTCCCGTTAATTTTAATATAGCCCTGAGTTTTTTCAGTTTTTCATACTTTTTACCAGTTTTTGTAAAGTCAAGTGGCTAGCAAGCTATGCATAAGACCTTGCGGTTTTCACTGCGTCATAGTTTGTATTAAAATGCGTGTTGTAAGTGAGAAATGTTCTTCCACAAATTGGAATCCTTCTAAAATTAGATATAGTGTCTGTTTATATATAAATAAAACAATATAAATACCATTTTTTAAATTTGTGTTTTATCTTTGTTTCATGTACATGCGCTGATGCTCATAGTATAAGGTATATAAGTGTATTTTAATTAGAATAGGCAGTCGTGCTTAATTTATAAATAAGAAAACATGACAGACACTTCACAAATACAAATACAGTACTAAATAAAGTGCGTGCGTACAAAGTTCACATGTCAGAAGTGAAACTTCTTTGTAAATTAATTATAACTAAGGTAAAGCCCCCAATAGATGATCATGTACCAGTATAAGATCACTCCATGTATTTGTATATCTATATTCACACTATTTACACACTGTATACGTGCTAATAATAAATAAATAAAAAACTGCGTTTACTGCATAAGACATTATGCGACAGAATTGCCATCTAAAGTTCTAATATGTAACAAACTAATCGAATACATCAACCAATAGCGTGTATTTCGCCCTTTCGCACTCTCTCTCAATCGCTATCTCCATTTTCTTCGACAAAAACGCTGCACATCTTTGTGACGCTAATATTATTATTATTGCGTTTCATCCGTCAAAATGTTACCCTCATGCGCCTAAAGAAGTTCACTTCAAAAAATATATTTACAAGATATAATTATGGAAGGGTCCTGAAATTGTTTCACAGATAATTTCTTTATATATATAAAAAGAAAATGGTGTTCGTTTGAGGCTCTTTCACGCTTAAACCACCATTCGATGCGAAATTTTTCCTAGATGGTTTATGGCTATTTATTTTTTTAATTCGAACGTTCCTTCATTTTATTATTTCTGTTTTACTTTTATGAAAAATTTTCCCGCTCATAAAAACAAAAGAGGCTTCCTAGAACCGCAAAACGTCAACATCTGTTAAAAACTCGATTTTCGAAATATTTCAATTTTCTTAGCGGGAAGTTAAAAAGAAGAATAATAAAAATATGAAAAAAATAAAATAATGAAACATAAAATTTATTTTAATTCGTCCAGCAAAGCGGGCGCGAAACGGCTAGTTTATTTATAAAAATATTGAGTAACACAACTAAAATAAAAATAAATACAATAATAGGCACGCAAATTAAAACACAGCAATTTAGAGTACACACACAAGATCGAACTTAAGTGTTCCCGGTAACAATTATCAAAAGCTTTAAGATTTATTGCAACGGGATCATAGCGATATTTCAACGAAGCTTATTTATTTTACATCCTGACCTTTGAAATAATTTACAGCTATTGTGGTCACGAGGAGAACGAACACATTGCTATAGCATCTTGGATCCCAGCGAAATAATTACAACACATTTCACGTGCCTTATACGACACATTTAAAAGGTAAATCCGTATTGGATCCCAGCACTGATTACTTCAAACTGCACCTGTTAAGCTTACATTACATATTTCTTAGAAAACAATTTCATTTTACATGCTAAATACATTTCGCCGCGACCACTTTGATGTCATTTAGCGAAAACAATGGAAAGATTCGAGTACCCTCTAGAATGCTAATTAGGATTTATTTAAATAAACTTATTCTTATTATAAACGTGACGCGGAACTTTGAAATTGCTATTTTTAATCATTAATGACACACGTGAGATACTAAATGGTTACGAAGTACAATGAAAGGTGTGACGTCTATAAATGTCGAATTGTGATTCCATTGGTCATTTTCTTGTCATTACCGTGGCGGATAATTTCTATGCCGTTATGATGGAAGGTCGGACTGTTTGTCACGCCGCCGTTACATCCTTAATCCAACTGATTTGCATGACGTTCTATAGGCTTTCCTACTATCATAAAGTGATCAAATAAGTTATCAAATGCGACAATAAATCAGCAACTGTGTGACTTTCCCTCGGCTGTCGTTATCATTCGATACAGTGACTTACGCCGCATATTTTCTGACATTTTGCCAGGTTTTTGCTGTGCTGTTATGCTAATATCTAATGATGGGTTGATTTAAGTTCCTACATTTATAATGACGCCCTGACGCCAACATGTTAATGTCGCTAACATACTTTGAATTGCTGACGGAAACGTACCGTCCACTTTCAGTTAGATCACTCTGCCGTGTCGAATAGTTGTCAAGTGTTATGAAAGTCGAAAGGAGATTATCTAAACATATATTGCTGGAATAAGTAATTTATATTTTATATGTTAATCATGGGTTAATAAAAAAGTTGAAAAATATATTTTCACTCAATAAATTACAATTTTAATTAGTTTGAATAAGGAGAAATACCTACGCTATGTAATAATAATAATAACACTTTATTTACATCATAATAACACAAACAAATCAAATAAATGTAAATGGGCGGTCTTACTGCTAAAAGCAGTTTCTTCCAGACACATATACTCGTACAATGGTTTCTCAAAACTTTCTCGCACTGCGAAAAGCTTAAAAACTTCCACACATTAATATTCACACGGATTGTAAAAAATACAGCGTGTTTAGTAATCACTAGGTCATTGGTATGCGAGGGACGAACAAACGAACAAAAGACGTTATAACATCCTGCCCGGTACAACACCAACTGTTATTATTAAATTACAAAAATTTATAGCTGCTTAAATTTGTCCTGTTGCAAATATTTAAGGCCCTTAATAAGGAGACGATTTAGCCACTGAAGGGTCTATCATTTACCTATATATAATATATATATATATTTCCTATACTAATACTACTATGTTAATCATGCGATCTTCAACCCCGGGGTCGTTGGAAGGCTCAAGGCTGTGTCTCTCGCGCAATACTTGCTGGTACGGTGAAGGAAAACATCGTGAGGAAACTGACATGTTTTAGAAAAGAAATTATGGCACGTTTCAATCACTGAATATGAATTAAAGGAAAGATTACTTCTTCTTCTTTAAGTGCCTCTCCATTTCTGGAGGTTGGCCGTCAGTCTCTTGAAGCGTGTCTTGTCCTGTGCCAGATGCAGCTCTTCCGCAGTTGCAATACCCGTCCACTCCCTAACGGTGCGACGCCATGATTTCTTCCTTTTACCAACACGCCGTATACCCTAGATTTTACCCATTATAATTAATTGATTACTTGTCTATCAATCTATTAATGAACGCAGTAATCTGACGTCATGAATTAAGGGGTTGTTTTAAATGACAAATATATCTGCACTTTAACGATTAAACCAATCCACCATCCTTATTACTATACTTGACAGGAGCTGGTAGGTGTAGTTTTTTGTACACACTAAGCCGTATGTTCATTCATTACGTTAAAAAATTGGTTCGGTTTTGAAACAATAATACGTGCCGCAAAAAAAATATGAGACTAATTTGGTTTAGTGAGAAGGTAGGAATTTCCTACCATCTGGCTAATTCTTCAACCCAAAAAAAAGACGGTTACAACCCGCTAAGTGTATTACAAACCTTAATCAAAAATATGAATCGGGTATTGTCACGTACGGTCATTTTATGCGATCTTGCTTTCAGATCGAAATCGTAAAAATAAATAAAAATCGACAGATATTGGGCAAATAGCAATAACATTACTTTAAAACTAATTTGATAATAAAATTCAAGACTAATATTAGGGTTATAAAGATGAAATTTTATAAAGGTATCACGTGCCTCTTAAATGTTAAGATTAAATCAATATATTTCCTTTATCGAATTAAATCACCTCACATATAAATATGTCATCTAAAATGTCAAATGACAATTGTTGTCAATTGTCAAATGAATTGAAACAACTCTGTTACACTATTATTTATTTCTACAGAGCAACGTAACGTTTTTTATGTAACAATTCCTTTTGAACCTTAAATTTTAATACAGATTTAATAATCATTATTTACTGGGCATTATATAACACGTATCATTGTTCTAAAATCAAGACATTGTATAAACAACAGAACACATTTTTTTATTTAGATAATATTTAAAGTTGCGTCTTATAATGAAATGTAACAAAATCTAATAAATATACAGTTTAAATGCAGCATACATTACTCATTCAAACGAAAAGAGAAAAGTGATGGACATTCAATCTTCGTATTGTGTGGGATTTGCATAAAAATCCAAGATCCTAAGACAGGCTGGGCGCTTTTAATGCAAACCTATACAAAATGTACATATTAATGGAGTCAATGTTTGCTTTTTTATTAAGTTATTGATTGTGTAGTCAAGTTTGTGTACATGAATTTAATTTCCAATATATATACAACCATTTAGATGTTAGCCGAATAACGCAACAACTATTAAAATGTCTTCAAGTTAGATAAAAAGCTTTACCCCGAACTTTTACAAATATTTTAAATTAGAATTATCAGCTCCTCAGATTATCGCATCAAATAAACAACTTCTCCAGAACTTGCAATATATAAAAAAACAGTAACAGTTAAACATATCTAAATATCATATAAATTCGTTTTATCATAACGAAAATGGCATTGTATGTTGACAGTTATGGTGGAAATGGTGCTACAATATATTGTATTGTACCACCATTTCCTCTATATATTGTATTGTATTGTCTAAGATCTTCTGTCGATCCGAAGTGGTGGAGGCCTGATGACCTGTAACACAGGTACTCTTACCTTTAGCAGGCATCAGTCTCACACAAACTAGCTTTTTCCATAAACAGAAGTAAGTAAGTTATAATTGCACGCTTTTTTCCTTCACAAGAAGCTCCAAGACTACACAACTAGCGAGATGTTAAGTATCAGTTGAGATTCCACAACAGTTTATTCGCCATCGATGTATAAGTAACTCTGAATTATTGAAAGAGCCATTTCCTCCGAATTCCCGTTGTATAATCAACGCTTTTCTCGCGTATTTTTATTGATTCCCCCGAAGCTTCCACCCACCGCCTTCAAGGAAGCTGGGATGGGATGCCTCCTACCGCGCATTCATAATCGTACCGACATACGACACTCGCTAACCAAACACGGCCTTAATTTCAACAACAGACAGTCCCATTTCGAAAAACATTTAACTCTGAAAGAATGGATCGAAATCGTGCGTTACCAACAACGAAACATTAAGAGTCATATAAATTACATTAGCATATAAATAAAGAATTTTTGTTGTCGATCTATACCGCTCCGATCTTTTACGACGGACAGGGTTAACTCGGGGACATTTTGTTTCTTTTTTTGATAAATCCATGGTCTTAACGATCGTAAGCAAGTACATGTTATCGGTATACGTTTATTGCTTATTCGAACCCATAAATAATTCAATGGAAACATGAAATTAATTTCATTGTGGGGACCGAGTTCTACTTATAAAATTGTTATAGAGCTATTTTAAACGTTATTTAGTTTATTTTTACGTTATGATAATGAGCAAAGTAACTTGTTATACCAATTGCAATTAGGAAAATATTTATCCTTTTCGCATATTGGGTTTTGCGTCTGTACTGTTTTGTCAAAGCTAATCGTAGTGTACTAATAAAAACCTTCTTGTAACTATAACTACTTTTTAGGGAGAAGGTCGTAAAAGGGACATTTTCGAAGATAAATTGAGCAAACGACGATAAGAGAAACGAGATAAAAGGGACACCCCTCTAAGCGTAATTATTTCAGCAAAACACTGTATTTCAATACATGATATTCAATAAATCTTATATTCAATTCAATTTATAAAGATTAAAAATGGCGTACAAATTTATAGTCTAACTTACAATATCATATTACTTAGTTATCCAATACAAGAGATTAGGTATTTATTTTAATTCAATTAAGGCTTTATTGAAGAACATGCTACGGGTCTATTAAATCTACTTATAATAACATTACATCCTATTACCGTGTAACAACATTTTATTCTAAAGATATTATATTCGGAATGAAATTGCTGATTTGGCTCGATCCTAACCCACCCTTTAACAAATTTATTCCCTGAGGTATGGCGTTCAATCATTGACATTTTTTCTCATTTCGCATCGTTTTCCCTTATAATAGTGTGAATATATGTGATCTATAGAATGAAACATTAATAAAACCCTGGGTACCTATTGTATTTTGTAAGGTTTTTGAATATGTCTTCAAACATTTATTAATAACAAAAACACATTTTGTTAAGTATTAAAAAGTCTAATACATACTTTTTAAAGAAGAAAATTTGTGCTAAAATTGCTTCTTGTGAGTACGCGCGAGTCTGTTGTTTAAATCGTTTACAATAAACATTAATTTCCCTTTGAAATTATCATCACAAATGAATAGAAAAATTGCCTATGCAGGAACAAATCAAAATATGCACCCTTCATAATACGTGAGGCGGTTAAGAATATACGATTTATATGGAAGCTCGTCGCGTGCGATTTTTTATTTAAATCATACTATTTAGATATGCCACAAGACATTTCTATTGCTATGACAACGGGGCTGGAAAGCTTTAGGCGTGGATTGAATTCGATACGAAACGTTTCAACGTTGTCTCGAAACAATAAAGCTTTTTACGTTGCTAAAGTTCAATATATTTTTGAAATTATTTTATTTATAATAAATAATATTACCGCTATAAGAAGACTTTAAAATATTTGACGAAAGCTAGTAAAATAAGCTTTAAGATGAGCTTAATTGTGTATGAAATTTGTGGACCAATGCAGCTTTATTATTTACTGGTTTTAACCAGTAAATAATAAAGTTTAGTTATCAATATAGGTACGTGAAAACAAACAAACAAAGATTTAAATACTTAAAAAGCGATTTCGTAGGAAAACATATATTATATTTTGCCATCTCTATAACAGTTTTAGAAGTGAAATAAATTCGTTCCCTTATATCGATGTCACTCAAGCAAAACACTTCAATATCCTTCCCATTCTACGAACTGCATTAAAAGTATATTTAGATTCTCACAATAAGACGGCTTTAACTTGGAATGGGATAGAGGTGGGGTGATATCTGTCGCAATACTATAAGTCTGCTAATAAAATAGGCATGAACTTGACGGATTCGATCGATAGGGATTTGCATTTGATTTGGGGCTGTACAATCTCAAATCATTTAAAGTAATGTTTAATATTAAATGACTTTTTTTGTGATAAGGCTACGTGGACGCGTGCTTATTATTTAAATCGTTCTACCCCTATATTGTGAATAATATAGAGAAATTCATATTAAAGCGTATAAAATTGATTTTATCCCTTAAATATCTTAAGAGATATCAACGTATTTTACACAATATAAGTAAATCAACGCACACATATATAAGCTTATTAATTACCACAATGCCTACAGCTCTATATATTACATACAGCATCCGGGAATACCTACCAAGTGAACCAATCACACCCCTTCAAACAATCGCAGGTCCGTTCGCCCTAATGAACCAAGGCTCATCGGCGCCTTATCCTAATAATTAAAACAGAATACGCATGCGTCAGCCACGCCCAGCCGCGCAGCCTCCTACCCCCCTTAATTACTGCCAAGACATTACCCCTTAATGTTATATAAGCAAAGCTTTTAAGAAAGTTAATAGATTTCATACTTATTGCAGGAGCGGTTTTAGTATATAATATGTATAAAGCATATTTTTATAGCATTTCGTTGCACTATCATTTAATATGAAGTTAGAACGGCAGTACCGATGAAGATATAAGGTTTATATAACCAAGTCCAAATCTATTTGTACGTGAACATTCTTAAACAGATATTATGGCTATAAAAAACTAATCGTAGATTCTAAACTCGGGCGCGTGTCTGACATTGTATGCATAAACTATTATTATAATTTATATAGCTCTTGATACGGACGGCTTTGGACGGCTCATTGGTCTAGTTGTTAGTACCCCTGACTGCGAATCCATGGGTCCCGGGTTCGATCCCCGGCTGAGACAAACATCGATGTGATGAGCATTTGGTGTTGTGCTTAGGTCTTGGGTGTTTAAAAATGTATTTATATGTCTATCTTTCTATAATATGTATATCCGTTGCCTAGTACCCATAACACAAGCTTCACCAGCTTAGCATGGGAATAGGTCAATTGGTGTGAATTGTCCAATCATATATAAAACAAAATATGTCTAAAAATATATACGAAAAACCTTTTCTCGTTTAATAGAATCTTAAATCCCATATTTAAATTCTGTAGCATAAGCTCAAGTAAAATATTCACATTCGATAGAAACGATTCCAATTTTTCATTGTACGACCGAAATGGGAGCTAATTTCAGTGAAATCGAAGTATATAGGCTTATGTAGCGCTCATTTGTTAGGGGATGTAAGTCGAATGCGGCGCACGTTCAGTAGCTTTCTCATTTTTCACTACATTGATCTTACGTGTGAATTATTGTTTGTTACACTCCGCGTCGCAGGAAAAACGTTTTACGACCCACATTATTTTTGTAAGGAAATAGATATTTCAATAATTCGATGTCTGGTTCTGGTAATTTTTAACAAATGCTTCTTGCACTTGCATATTCTTACGATACGACCGTTGGTTTCATTAAGATTTTCTTCTCACCGTATTAAGTTCAGTTCACTAATTGCGCGTATAAAAATCCATTGGTGACGGGGTTTGAAAACACCACTTCACAGTAGAGTCATTTAGCTATGAAACTCAAGGCGATTATCGAAGATATATAGAGAACATTATAAATTCATGGTAAGTGGTGATGCTTCTGTCCCCAAAGCCGTCATATGTATTGAATGAAAAATTAATCTCACGCCCGAAATATCACGTACGAGGATATTCTATACGGTCGAACGTCCGTTGTCAAATTTTAATTTCTCCCTCAAATATTTACCGAAGGAAAAAGGATTCCCCGGCGGGCCGCGCTCTAATAAGTTTTCCATAAGCATAGGGGGAGTGGGGAAAGCTCTTATTGTGTTTGCTGAAGCCAGCGCATCCGGGGGCATACCTAACAAGATGAATATGTACCGTGCCACCCGCCTCCCTGAAATACAGCAATGAAATTGCATTTTAGAATACTAATTCCAAATTTGAATTGAAGTTTCTACTCTTTACGGCCGTAGTCAGTCGTTCATTCTTTTGTCTATGGATAGATTAATAATGATGCGTCTCAGCTACGTAATTGAATGTTAGCAAATGATTTTATAGTAATAATGAAGAGAGATTTTTGTATACAAAACTGTGTTTACTTTAACCAGTCTTAATCGTCTAAAATTACCAGTTAACATTTTATTTTTAAACCATAAAAGAGAATAGCCCTGTCTACTGAAGCCTTCCTCAACCTCGTTCCAAATTGGTCACATTTCACTTTTTCCCTTAGATTATTTGGACAAGGGCTTAATGTTTTTATTTAACGCAGTATTGAGTGGTGTCGAGGCTCGAAGCCCAGTATAATTTATTGACTATGTTCGCGATTGACGCACGGTTTTTGCGTCTTCTGCGCGCTGGAAATGTGCCTCTGTATTGTGGGGCTACTTTGTCTAAATGCACTTCGTACATTGCCGATTAAAAAGAGCGCGGTAGATTGTAAATCGTATGGAGCGAGCGATGGTATTATAATTCAATGAGGACGGGTTTGGCGACGCGTCGTTTGACAGTAGAAAAACTTCGTAGTAAATAAACGCGCGGACAGCCGCGAGTTTTTGGTCGCGAATCGCTTTAATTACCTCATGGTTTCAAAACGTTGAAATATTTCGGTATTCCAGAGAGGGAAGGCTGAGAAGAAATTTTGGCGTTTAAATACTTAATTATTTGGCTGCGCAATATTGCGAGTGTCGAACATTTTATTCGCTTATTGCTGTTAACTTTCCTATTATGGAGAGGTTATGTTTTTATCGGCAATTATTTACTACTTATGTTAAATCTTGGGCTTTCTGTTATTTCTACTCGGTGAAAATGAAATCAATTAGTATTGACTTTAAAGTTTTATAATATTAACTAGCCGATCCGGCAAACGTCGTTTTGCCATGTATATCATTTATAATAAAAAATAGGGGTTGATCGTAGAGGGTTGAAAATTAGGGGTTGTATGTATTTTTTAATTCTGTAACATAAAAAAAATAAAAAATAAAATTTTATCTATAAATAAAAAAATAAAAATTAGGGGTGGACTACCCTTAACATCTGGCGGGCTGATTTGTGAATCTAAACCATTCCCAGATCCCCTTGAACACACACAAAAAATTTCATCAAAATCGGTCCAGTCGTTTAGGAGGAGTTCAGTCACATACACACGCACACAAGAAATATATATATTAAGATTAACATTTTTGAGGTCTGTTCTAAATATGACATACACGTGAGTTACAGAGATAAACAGAAACAAACTCTCCAGAAATAATCACCTCCTCTCGTCCTTGACAAATTCAACTTTACATAGCACGCTGAAATTACTGAAGCAGAACCACCCTTACACACATACATTTTTAACGTCCACCTCCCGAGGGTGAAAAGGGGAAGGGAGGAATTACAAAAGAAAACAGGCTTAATTTCCAATGTCATCTCCGTTCCACCTAATCTTCTTATCGTTTTATATTTTTTGGCCTTTGAAAAATTCATCTATTTCCCTTTGTTTAAGGAAATCGGATCGATGGAATGAAAACCCTATTTGAGGTTTAATTTCTTCTCATATTTATTTCTTGCTTAGTGATTTAATTGGAACAATTTAGTCACACATTTTTAATGGGTATATATTAAATACACGTAAGTGCACAGTGTTTCCGATATAATTAAGATATTTTTGCTTTTTAGAATATTAATTCAATTCTAATTCTGTTCACTATTACATTTCTATTCCAAATATTATACATACATGTTTATTCATAATAATGTCATCACAACAGTTACATAATAAAGTATTTCTTAACCTACATAGTAATAATAATAATTTAAAATGTTTCAAACAAAGCTAAATTTACGATTAAGTTGAGATGATTTGGCAACAAGAGTACCTACTAAAATTATTTTTCTAAAATTACAAATGTTTTCCGAGAAAATCCTTTTTTGTCATCTCGTTTAATTATGGTTATAATGGGTTAATTGTTTTATTTAATTCCAATATACATTACGTACCTACAATATTCTTATAGTAATAATAATAATAACAAATGGATAAATAGAATACTAAACTTAATTTACAGCTTAGTTCGAGATTGCAACAAAAGTTCTAATATTATTTTTCTAAAATTACAAATGTTTCCCGAGAATATCTCTCTCTATCTATTTTAATGGCAGTAATATATAATTCCAACTCACAAATATCTACAATATTTTGAACCTACAAAGTAATAATAATGTTACTAAGTAAATATAAAGAAAACTTTGGCAAATTAATTTAAAATTTAAAAATTTATATGTAGGTCTAGTAGTTCAGGGTTGCCGAATTCTAGATCCAAATTATCACTAAGTTTACCGATTATAGAAAAGTAGTTTACAATTTTTGAATTTCGTTTGTCGTACGTCTCTTCGAATTCAAAATTAATATTTCTAGAAGTTCATTATAATACACGACGGTGAACGGTCAGTCTTCTTTTTCCTTCTTATTGGATGCAGATCGAGCCACAATACCACGTCAAAGGTAGATGTCGCATTAATCAGGTGTAGTGCAACCATAATTCAATCAGTAGCCAGGAGCCTTATCTGCCCAGAATCACCAATTTATTGGATATGCGAAAACGTGACATTTTTACGAGTGACAATGCGTGACAAAAATTTCGAGTGTTTATTGGCTATTAATAATCCATTAGCCGTTTTAAAATGTGTTGTGTATTATAATTAAGTTAGCCAGGAAAATTCCATTGATTTACATACAACGTTCGATGCAGATAGATACTGCTGTAGGCATATATGACCTAATTAAAAATTGTGTTCCCTTTGGAGTAAAGACTCTTGGGCCGAAGGGTTTAAGTACACAGGTGCTAATTAAAGATTTAAGTTGGCGCCTTTTAGAGAGTACTGGTGACCCCAGAGCTGACGCTTTCCTCCCTCAAGGAATAAGTATCGCAATACAGGAAATTCTGCCAGCATTAAAGGTACACTGCCATAGGGAACAAACTTTTTAAATATGTTCTAATTTTCTATTTATCCATTTTTAATTATTATTACTATGTTAAGAATATGGTAAATACACAAATAATTCTAATAAAAGTGAATATATTTATTATATGAAACTAACGCGTAACATATTATATGTTTCATTATAACGTTAAAATAATTTTATTCTCATCAACAAAGAATATTTTTTACATGTGAACTCGGACAGTTTTTCTTAACTTTAGTTTAGGCTTAGAATATTTAATGCCTGTTAAATTTATTTAATAGGTCTATTATATAAGAGCACACCCTAATAGTTTATGATTGACTCAAACTCAAACTCAAAATATCTTTATTCAAGTAGGTAACCAAGTACACTTTTGAATCGTCAAGTTAAATTAATCGTAAATTTACATTTACTACCAGTTCGCAAGTCAAGGGCGTAGAGCGGGTAAGAAGAACTGGCAAGAAACTTTCCGCCACTCTTTTTAATCGCCAAGTATTGTCATACAAATTGTTTGAACTGGAGCAATTCAATCCCAAGGATTAGGATCATTTAAGTAGTCCTCAAATTTATAAAAAGCTTTGTTGATTAATTTTCGTTTAACGAGGGCTTTGAATTTATTTAGATTTACTATAATATAAATTAAAAAACTACTTATAACTGATAAGTTAGAAAAATAGTTATAATGTAGAGTCAACCTTTAACCGGCTCAACAAATCGATTCTAAAGTATATTCAGATAAATTTTCCGTCAAATGCCGCATCCACGCTATCGGGACATCACGCAGGCTTCATATTTTACATAGAATGGTGGACTGTCGATACAAGGGACTCAGTCTCAATCACTCAAGGCTGTATCGATTGACCGTTTGCAAATAAGAGTAGATAGCATTCCTCGGACGATGGATGAACGATACTTTAACGATCTTCTAATCAGATGACTGGACTGTTTTGTGCCCATTAATTTCTGTATGGATTTATTGGTCAAACTTAATGTGGAACTTGCTTATATTGACGAAAAATTAATTGAAACTAAGAAATTTAGTTTAATACAATTTTAATTTGTTCACAAGACATTCGGTATAAGATTGAATAAAAATGAATGAAATACTTTTGTTTTTTGTTCCGTTTTTATAAAATACATTTATAAATAAATCCTAAAGAGGTTGTTGATGGAAACAGAAATTGGTCACAAATTCTCCGTCCACCAAACTCCGTCAAGATTACAATAATACTTAAACAAAATTTACTACTAGAATTAATACTACTACTACATATTTCTTTAAATTTAATTTGAAAATTAAAACAAGGCATGAGTTGTTTTACAGTAATTCTTCTTCTTCTTCAGATGCCATTTTATTACAAAAGGTTCACTGTTATTAACTTGAATTGCCGGGTATATTGCGCATTTAAACAGCTCCTCTGCGAATGTGATGCTGGTCGACAGCCGTACATTCCGCACCCACGACTTCTACCTTCTTCCAGCCCCTCTCTTGCCTTGAATTATGCGCATGAGCTGTAACAAGTCCTATCAATCGGTTTACAGTAATAGCATACTTTAAAAGAAGCAAAAAACATGGGCATCAATCGAAATAAACCAACGACAAGTCAAACATATGTAAAACCCTTTCAAATAAAAAACATGCCCGTGGCGATCCTAAATATTTTAGACGATCGTTTTAATTGTTGTTTTTTGTCGAAATTCCGCTTTTTGTTGGTTCGAGTTGTCATTGTATTCGTTCAGGTTTTGATCACTTTTTTCTATAGTTTGTTTTAGAACCACTTTTTGACCTATCAAATGTATTTAGAGAAGGGACCATGACCACTATAACCACTATGACCACTATAGTTATACTAAAAACTGGGTTTCTTAGCAACCACGGTGATTTAGTACAGTAGTGTTACCACATAACTTCAATAGCAATCCAATATATACCTTTGCGATATCGGCTCTACTATTTGAATGTCTATAAATAAATTAGGTTTCATCGTTAGAAAGCTTCTCAATTAGCAGCTTACAGAGTAGCCCTGCAGATTCCTTAATGCAGGCTAATATTATAATAATCTAATGGTATCGTTTTATATATAAACTATAAATATTCCTGTCTCATAATATCATCAATAGATCGATCGAGATCGCCAGTCATTCCCTGAGCATTTATCACATTGACTACACCCTAATGTTATTTCATAATGTTTCGTTAAATCACACATTCCAAAAAAAAATCCTCTTTACCCAAACCTTGTATGTGGATTGAGTAATATTTGTATTCGATATAATTATTAAGAGAATATTTATTCTAATAACTTTTTGTTGAACACGTAAAAATACTTATAAATAATCGTAACAAAACACTTTGCTTTTCGAATTCCGAATTCAAAAATAGCAATTTTAAATTTCGAATATTGCTCATGATGAAATAATGGTTTAAAGTTAAACAAAATTTTCTTTTTGAATTTCGAATTCCGTTCGCACTTCTTTTGTTTAAAGCGAATAGGAGAAAAGGTTTTATAAAAGTGTTAGAATATTATAATCTAAAGTAAGTAGCTTATAGCTTAAATAAGTACCAGTTATCAGTTTAGCACATTTGAATACTATAACTAGGTTTTATCGGCTTTGCTTTTAAACCGTAAGTGAAGAGTTTTATCCAAGGCTTTCAATGCGATAACACACATTGAATTATGAAAATAACTATGAATTAGACAAAACAATATGAATTGTTACTTTAAGCTTCGACTTTTATCTAGTTAGATTTTTAAAACTACCCTATTTATTGTAAAAAATGTAAATTCTTGGCAATACTTGATACATCATTAAAATTAACCATATCGCTTACGTGTAAAGCTAAACATTATTTACTAAATGAAATGGAATAATGCTTGAATCGCTTGAGCAGTTTAAAAGAGTAATCGCATTTACTAACCAGAAGAAAACATAAAACATTTTACGACTACCCTCATTGATTTATATCTCATTCATAATTTGTTTCTGTACATCGCAGGCTCTAATAACTGATAGCGAACGCTTAGGATGAAGTAAAATTGTAACGAACATAAAACACACATTAAGAAGCATTAAGATGGCTTTCAGCCGCCACAGATTATTTAGATCAGTTGGGATGGACACAGAAAACGTTTTTTTTCCTAAGATTGTTGTTTGTATTGTTTTAGTCATTTAAGTACGCGTTTGTTTGAGTACATTATTATAAAATTCTTATATAAACGCTTATATACGAAACCTGTCATCATAGCAACATATAGGAAAATAAATTTTACGGTTATATTTTGAAAATTTCCTACTGTTTCTATTAAACTGTGGCAGATATCTTTTATCCTTAATCTAGTTATTTTAACGTGCAGATTCAGTTTATTGACTGGAATCGTAACATGTTTTATTGATATAAATCGTTATAACATTATTTTATTGACGCTATTTCTGTTAGCATAAAAACGTTATAAAATATTACTCATAAGATTTTGAATATTTAATGGTTATCCAGTAGCGATGCAATCTTTTATATGTATCTTGGATATAGGTGTACATCCTTCCGTGTCACGTTTTTGGCTCTAAGGGCCTATGAGCAAAGGATTCATTTAAATTTTATAATTTTTTGACATACCCTAGTTTTTTCTAACATGTCGGTTTCCTCACGATGTTTTCTGCGTTTTCTTCGCAGTCATTAACTCTCCTATTTTTCTGTATATTAGTAACACACTATTATCTTACAGTATACATTTAATTCTGGTATACAAATCTCCAAATACCAAATCGTACCTACAGCAAAGGCACTTAATTAACATCGTAAAGTAACAATATCGCATTATCAAACGTCCATAATAATTTGAGACGCGTTGTTATGGCGAGGTGCAAAAGTGGCTGACCTAACATCACGCCGTGACCCTACACCCCTCTCTGTCTCACATAGGACACCGTCCCGCTCTCGCATCACGTCCCCACTTTTCATAATGATCTTAAAGTCACATGTTACCTTCAAATTAATGAACTCTAAATCGTTGACGGAAATACTAGTTTCGTTTGGCGCGAATCACCGTCATCTATTGTCATGTCTTCTTCAAACTAACGATGGGGTCGCACTGTGGGTAAAACGCGGCGGTTTTTAATCGGATGTAGATTCATGTCCACGCGATCTTTTGCCTTCGGTGTTGCCAATTACGATGAGCTTCTCTATGTTCTTGTCGCCCCTACTCATTGTTTTTAATATGGCAATAGTGACAATGATTGTGATTATGTCAAGCCACAACTAGAAATTTCACAAGACCTGGAAATACTGGCAATTTCAATGTTGCTCCTCTTTGATCCAGTGAAAAAAATATTAAGAATTATATCATAAATAAACTAAAAGTACATAAAACAACAAACCACTGAGAGGTTTTAACCTTCATGCCTGCAGCGCAAAGTACAAATTTTAAATACCTTATTTAAAGAGTTAAAAAAATACAATTAATACAACAAACAGAGAGAAAAAAAAAACCTTTTTAAACTTTTTATTTAATTGCATTAAGATTTGATTATTTTTCCAAATACAAGAGCCACTTTTAGCGCTTTCAATCGCTCGCAGGAAAATACCACAGTGCGTATCTCCACGTTACATTCAAATTAAACTCTAAATCGTTAATGTAAATAGGTACTAGTTTCGTTTGGTCCGATTCGTCATCTTTCACGTCTCTCTATAAACAACCTTTTCTTTTCACTTATCGAGGTGCCCTCAAGGAATTTCTATTCTTATCGGGTGGTCGGTAACGAGAGTACAAAGGTTGTTGTGAGGTGCCGTGCCATGTCAACGGTGAAACGGACAGACGAACTTTCATTTCATTGTTTCTTTTTTATCAGCTACAAATATCTTATTGAACCAGTTACAATTGATTCCGTTGTACGAATCAATATGATTGTTCCCATAATGCGATATGTCAAAGTTTAATTTACCTTGACCTCGCTGAATTAAATGCAGTCCATAGAGTTATTATATACAGCGTAGATGAAGGCCGGCAACGCACCCACTAAAAATGGGTGTCTATGGGCTGCGTAGACTGCCCTTTTTGGTCGTCCCGCAAGCTCGTTTGCCCCCCTATTATATATAAAAAAAAATTATGAAATTAATATGTTTAAGTAGTATGTAAAATAATCGTATAAAATAAATTTATCAAAGTTTAAAGTTTATAATAAGCATAACACGTCAAAAAACACAACTGAGCGTTTTTCAAGGCAGTTTTTGCCGCGCACCACCACTATGTGGAACCAGCTGCCCACTGAAGTATTCACAATTCGACTTAGGGTCCTTCAAGAAAAGAGCGTACCAATTCTTAAAAGGCCGGCAACGCACTCTGGCATTGAGAGTGTCCATGGGCGGCGGTATCACTTAACATCAGATGAGCCTCCTGCCCGTTTGCCCCCCGTGCTATAAAAAAAAAACATTGACAACAGTGTTGCCTAATAGCTGCAGCGTGCACCAAAGGACGGTGCCATGTGTCAGTCATAGAAGGCTGACACTTTGCCTATTAGAAAAGCCATAATCACGAAACACATAGAGAAATTTTGGCGAAGACCTAGATTAGCGTTATTTTACACTCCATTAAAATATATAATTAAAATACCAAGTTTGATTGAAATACAAATAAATCGCTAAGAAAAGTCATATAAATCCGCCTTACAATATAGAAACTTCATACAAAATATAACTAGCAATTTATTAAAGTAGTCATCACAAAGGAATAAATGCAACCACAATCTCATTTTATTATGAACACCATTAAAATATCATATTGGCTTTGCGATGCAGTTTGTCATTTCATATTTTTTACGCTCTAGAACATATTAATTGCATTCTTCTGTAAATAAGATCTTCTTTGTTTAATAGTAAGTTAAGAATGCGTCTATAATTTGTAATGAGCGGTGGTCGTGAGATGTTCTACGGCTTACCTCTTAATAGCTCACCTCGTTATTCCTTTCCCATGACTTAATGCACTGAGTTTTATTTGCTATTTAAAATTACTATTAAATCTTCGTGAAAGAAAAGATTTCTAAGGTTAGTATAGATATTTAAAAAAAATCTTAACTGCCTATCTCATACCAACATAATCCGCTGTTTTTCCTACTTTTTTTTTTACTTCTTTAGCTCTTAAGTGTTTTATTTATTAGATTAATTTTGTTGTACCAAATATATACACAAATACAGTATTTACAATTTTCTTAACCTATAAAGTAATAATAAAAGTAATTAAAAAATAAATATAATGAAAATCAAAACAAATTTAAAAAGTTTGGTCCCTGTGGCAGTGTACCTTTAACGCTGGCAGTATTTCCTCCTACTTATTTTAATTGTATTTTTATTTTTTGTAACATTCATGTTTACTATATTTGTCATATATTTTAAAAAAGATAGCTTGTAACATATACTGTAGATATATCATTATGTATGTGATGATATAAATAAATAGATATAGTATTAAAAGTTAAAACATTAAGGAATATTTTGATACTATATAACGAAGCAATAAAGACATTCAGTACGGATTTGAGGTTTCGTTACTAAAAAATATCCTTTTCACTTGCTAATATAGTTATTATCAATTAATTAGCACTCAATCTTCAAGAGAACAATACGAAATGATTGTATTCGAGTAATTTTAAAAGTCCAAACCGAATCCGTACCAATGTATATCGTGGCAATTTAAAAAAGGCGAGACCCATTAAGAGAAGCACGAAGTAGAAATTAAGTGCAATTAGACGCGCGAGACGTTATACGGGAATGCTATGAAAAAGGAAGGAATGCGCCCGCGACGGTGTCCGCTACGTGTCGATCGGCGCATGCCAGCGATTCCTCCTCTTAATCTTGTATGTAATAGAGATTTTCTGCTACAGCTCCATTAGAATTATCCGATAGTGGAAATTCCTCTATCATTGTACATTCCATTGTAGCTAATGTTTCTTCTGTCTTTTGCAGGTACGTATACCCTGATGGATTAATCGTAAGTTTTATCTTTTAATGTTGGTATCTTGATCTAGGCCTTTAGAAAAACATACTTTGTGACGTGTGAGCTAACGCTTGGTCACGTTTATTTATTTCTATAGCTAACATAAATTATATACAACAAAAAACAATTATACTAAGCATATAGGCAAGGGTGGAATTCATAATATATTATTAAATACGTAATAGGTACCTAATTCGGCTGTGTTGTGTGATGGTGTGAAAGTGAAGGTATGAGGGGGTGTGCTCATGATGCAGGTGATCGCTATGGATATTCTTAATATTCTTTTAGGCATATTACGCGATAGCTTAAACAAGTCAAGGCTTAAATATTGGTCGTTGTATATCCGGGTCTTCATACAACACTTTGTGTTAGTGTGTCATACAAAGTATCTTTTTCTATGGCGCCTCACAGTAATTCGGTTTTATTTTAGGCTCATGTAAGTTAATTGCGTAAGACAATGAGGGTTCGAGGTGTCGAGACGGCGTCAAACACCACATGTATTGTTCTGGAAGCCCGTTTGTGAGGTATTGCCCATAACTGATACAACTGTTAATTATACAGCAGACATTCTGCGGTATTTTGAGCACTTTGTCTCGAGTTATTTACGAGGGAGCGCGTGGTTGACCGCGCCAATGGAGATTGCCATTTCAAAGACTTTACTAAAAACTATTTTATGGGTTGAGTAAAAAATTATCATATCTGCACGATTATTGCTTCAATTTTTACGTCATATTGTCACTGTAGACCTCATATGTGAAAAAACCATTTATTTTTTATTCTTAGACTCTTATGTCATTTAACTGGTATAATCATGAAGTAAGGACTTATTTATGTTATTAATAAATAAGTCCATATACCATCTAAAACTATGAACAAAAACACAATATTTTAACGAATATTGACGAAGTGAATAATTTTTTTCGTTTCCTGTAATATTTGGATCCTGGACATACGAGGTTATCATTCTCAAGCTAAAGACGATAAAGGTTTTCGAGTCAGTACAAGTCAGTGAGATGTAATAATAATAAATAATAATAATAATAAAATCTTTATTCGTTATCTCAAAGATTTTACAATAGCTGATAAGTGATTGGGACCTCCTTTTAAGCGCATAAGCACTTGTGTTAGGAGAACCCGCTCTTCCATTACATAGGTGTACTAACTAATTATAGTTTAATTTAACACGTATAGCTAAGCTAAGTATTACAATTTTACAATTTACTAAACATAATCTAAGGTTAAAATGTGAATAATGATATATGTGTGTATGTGTATGTGTGTGTGTGTGTTTGTGTGTTTATGAGAATGAATTTTCATGACTGATTGTAGAAGTTGACTATTTACTAGTGTATTATGATTCATGATTACCTACAAAGGCTTCAGTGTCTTCATAGCTAAATGTTTCTAGGATGTTAAGTAGCGACGTTTTACATTCATGTTTATTCAATGTGTATATATTTAATATTTTATTTAATTTATTATAAAGTTTAGCAGCTTGGCATTGAAATTGTGACTATCGACAATCTTTTTTTAAATCATACTTCTTAACTATCGAAAATAACTTTAATAACGAATTTAATGTGTACGATCATAGCATTACTATTCTAAACCTAGTTTCATGATTCCATATCAAATAAATGACCACGAATAAAGATGCGAAGCTATTACTTCGCTACAAAACAATCAATGTATACATTCCTTTATATACGACTAATTATATTCATAGTAATGTTGTATAAACCCAATAAGTAATGTGAATCTCCCTTCTATGGTAGAGAATTGTCATTTCGAAATCCTTTGCAACTGTCGGCTAAAAACCAAACGAGTCTTTTAAGGTGACATTTCAATACTGTATACACTTTTTGACGTCTTTTATTAATTTAAAATAATGGCTTAACTTTCATTAACAAGAGTATGTATTATTTTTAAATATTAGAACACATATTTAACCATATGATTAATTTGAATGCCATCAATTAAATGACCCTCGAGGGCATAAAACAACTCGTCTTCGTTCGAGCAACAATGGCTCGGACGCGACCGCATAAAAACGCGACATAAAATATTAATAGAAATGCACGTGTGTTCATTGTCAATAAATTACCCAAGTGACAGAGCAATAAAAAAGTATATTTCTTGCGGAGTGAATGGGAGGCTGCGAGGAGGCTTCGACGCGAGGTAGCCAATAAAAGTGGCTGGCGGTCGCTCGTAAACTTCCGGCGTAGACTGCGTGGCGGTACGAGGCGGCTGGAGGCCAACACATCCTCTACTAAAATCACTCTAATATTGACACGCTCATAACAATCTAAACTTCAATACGCTAGCTTTTACGTTCACGCGTGCACACCTTGTACACTTGTGTGTTATTACTAAACAGACGTTCTGTAAATTAAATTTGCACAACATAGTAAACGTTTATTACTTATTTAAAGTACATGCTTGTTGCGTAAAGACGATGCCTGTATCACTGTAGCTGTTCTTAATAATCTGAAAATTACTCAGTATTCATTAATTTAATTAGGCAAAATGTTAACAATAAAATATAATTTACAGTGTTTTTTATACAATTACCAGAAAACCTTTTGCTATACATTAATCGTCAGTTTAAATCACCCCCAAACTCTTCACAAATAAATCGCTCAATAAGTTATTGTTATACAATTTTCAGAAAACCTTTGCTATAACTCACACCAAAACTCTTCACAAATAGCTCTCCGGCGAAGAGTCGAGAATACCTGAGAGTATATAAAACAAAGAACACATTGTAAAGCAATCATTCGATAGTCGCCTAGATTCAGTTCATTATACAGCATTACAATGTACCATTTGTAATACGAAAATATACTAGAAACATCCGCAGAACATTGCGGCATTAATTCGTTCCCTACCGTAATACAATAAGCATGAATCTTGCATGAGTCACGTGTAGGTTTTTTCCAGAGCCAAGTACACCAAAAGGTCACGGGACTAAAATTAAATTAGACTGTATAAATAATTTGTAGAGAAACCCGACAGTGGATGGACGGTTTGACGGAGATATGATCGGTGACCCGCCAGCCCCACCTCCTAATCTCCACGAAGCATCTTCTAATACCTCATCTTGTTGAACAAAAAACATGTAATGCTTTTAATTAGATTAAATTGATTTAGTATATCGATCGGTCGTGGAGATTGGGCCTCGTAATTAATCTCTGCAAATAATGATCTTTAAAGTTTATCTTTTGTTGAGAATCTATTAATTTTTCATGTTAAACTTGATATGTTTTGTTAGCTATCGAATTATACATCGCTCGGGTTTTGCAGTACCTGTTGTAATTAGCAATAACGTGCTAAGTAAGGCGTGTAGTCTTTGAAGCGCCGACAAAGCTTTGTGCTTCCGCAAAAAAGTTGGTTAAAATTAATTACCAGGGAATTTTATTCCTTTTGGTCCAGGTAATGTCCACTGAAATAGACACGGAAATATTATAGCCTCACCTCGTCTTAAGCTTATAATAAGCATTAGAATTTCCAAGCTACCAAACATTATCTTCATAACTATAAATTAAATACCTCGTGTTCATGTCAATAGCCATTTCAGGGTGGTCTGATCAGCGCAATGAAACATCCGTAAAGAATAAAAGATATCAATAAACTAGACTTTCCTTAACTATTTAATCACCAGATGATTAAGTCACCACAACCATAAAGGAACTGTTTCATCACCAATACTTAAATATCTAATCTCAAGAACTGTGAACGGTTTGAATTGGAAAATTATTTACGATGAATTTACGCGGGTAACATCGCTGTGTAATGTATAATTTAAAGGATAAATGTTATTACTATAAACGTGTGTGCGTCGTGATTATGTAGATATACTTTTGAGATTTTACACATGTATATGTTAACGTAAAATTGTAAAAACCGTTAGATTGTAATCTATCTCGCGAGATTATAAACTGTCGAAAGATTGTGAACCTCAACGAACTGCTTACAAATTAACGTATTATTATTCGGTAGATTGTACTACACTAACTTAGTTATCATTCAAACTTCTTTGATCAATTACAGATTAATTTTACTTCCCAACAATTTCATATAACTACCGAATAATAATACGTTAATTTGTAAGCAGTTCGTTGAGGTTCACAATCTTTCGACAGTTTATAATCTCGCGAGATAGATTACAATCTAACGGTTTTTACAATTTTACGTTAACATATATAATGATAACCAAGTAATACAAACTACGACCAAAACAATATATTTTGTTATCTGAATAACTTTAAAACTGATCCTAAATGACCCAATTCAATACCAAATTCGATCTTGCACTATTGTAAAATAAATGACGTAAAAAATACATCCCATCTTTATTGACAGAGTTTCTCATGTATTTGACGAAACAATACAACACGTCCGTCGGACCCTCGCGATGCATAGCGCGAACTTAGCTAATGAAAATTAAAAAAAATTGCAAATATTCGAGCATTTCCATCTCAAAACCTGTGTTTAATAACCCTTATTACCAGTACAAAGGGCTCAATTTAATGTTCGTGATGAGAATAGGTGTAAATCTATTTTGGTATTGATATCTACCTGCGTATGCTTTGAAGCTCATTGTCTACTTAGGCTTCGATGAATGCAAACTGTGCAGCCGGCAGTGTGTGTAAATAGGGTTGCCAAAAATACTGCAAAAGATAATAAATACATTAAATTACTTACAGATTTATTGAAATGTTTGTACGTGGTTAAAAAATAAAATACTATAAATAGAGAGACATGGCTTAATTAAGCAAAGCAAATGAACTATTGGAAAGGGTCCATATAACACGTAATTTTCTTATTTTCACAACCTTTGCTAAAAATTAATACATTAGTTCTGAAATTGTGTAATTTATGTAGAAACAACAAAGTGATATTCTAAAGACTTTAATAAATTACAAAAATTCACATTTTATTAAATATTTATAACCCCTAATTTTAAAATCAATCATGCAAAACAAATGTTCAGCCCTATTTTAGTTCATACGCTTTTAACAAAAGGTTTCATAATTATTATTTTTCATCTGTTACGTTTTTGTCACAGTTATCAATCAACGTAAGGGCCGAGTTTGCATCCCTGTCTTTCACGTAAACACAACAATCTCTCCGTCCTTATCTATCATCATCCAATGTAATTATAGGAACACCTGGGCCCAAAAGAATGTCGCACAAAGAGACAAGTAATGACTATCCGAATCTAAGATCGAGAATATTTTGTTACCGAGAAAGCCTTTGCTTCATTAATTATGAAACACAATATTCTTTTCAATTTTTCTTCAAAAATTATGCCCTTTCAAACCTGTCATTTTGTTTGATAAATTACGTTCTGATAGTTTTTAGTTACATGTTTATGGAAAAAACTAATGTTTTGCTTTCCGTGGCTACCGTTTCGGCTTCTGGGAATCGAAGAACGTGTTTTGTGAATTAAAGATATTCTATAAAAAAATCTAAAACAATAGGTTTGAACATTTTGTTTTCAATATGCGTCTACATAAAGGATAAGATTATATGCCAGCCTTTAGTAACATTATTTATTAATTAATGTTACAATGTATGATATGAAAGTAAAGAATGACAAATAAAGACAAAATAAAGAATATAGCTTTAAGAAAAAACAATTAAGGTAACAGATGTTACAATAAAAATAAATAAGCTAAAGTGGAAATGGGCGGGGCACATTCCAAGAGGAACAGAAAAATACTAAAGTGCTGGTACAACAAACGAAAAAGAAGAAGACTACTTAGAAGGTGAATAGACCAAATTAAGGAAACAGCAGGAACATGGCAAAGAGTGGCACAGTGCAAAGAGTAATGGCGGGATGTGGAAGAGGCCCAAAAAAAGGCACACAGATACCTAAAAGAAGTTTGAAATAGTATTTTAATGTTAAATCTGAATTAAAAGATTTATTATTATTAATTACTTATTAATGAACTATAAAATACAATAAAAATCACCACTTACTAGATTATGTTAAAATAAATCTTCTCCTAGACTTCAAGATCAAGATAATCTTCATCTACTCGGATCTTTAAATTTAATTCAAAATCAGTATCAAAACTAGCCATCATAAATTGTTCATACTCATACACAATGATTTTATTTTGGTACCATAAAAAGCTAATATGTGTACAAACTATGAATCAATAGTCCAAGACTAAACAGTCTTTTAACATCTCTCTTTATCAAGAAACCGTAAATTTTTATGTAACTTGTTTCGACGTGAATAAATTAGAGTCTTAAATAAGCGATGTCGATATTAGTTTGGAAATTCATGTAATTCCCACGTCTTCTTTTACAGTAACTTGAAAAAAAGCTTCATATAAGTTTACGCACCTAAGAGTCGGTAATGTAATTCAATACACAGCTTGTAAGCTTCGTAAGCTTACATATAAGCAGGATTAAAACTTCATAACTTACGTATTTACAGTGAAAGATTTGTGAGTGCAATAAGATGACGGGAGGCATGTCCTTAATGAAGAAATATTGCAAGATTTGATAAGTCTCACGATAAGCGTCCTCGCCGTGCAATTAAGCTTTAAAGCTTAAATTATATGAGCTTTTTAATTGCTACTCATAAGAAATTTTCACGCGGTTTCTATTCGATTATAAATGGGCATCGTTAGTTCTGTTTTTTTTATACGTTAGAACAAGGGGCAAACGGGCATGAGGCTTGATATCGCCGCCCATGGACAGTCTTAATGCCAGAGGGCTCGCGAGTGCGTTGCCAGCCTTTTAGGAACCGGTACGCTCTTTTCTTGAAGGACCCTAAGTCAAATTGTTGCAGCTGGTTCCACATAGTGATGGTGCGCGGCAAAAACTGCCTTAAAAACGCTCAGTTGTGGAACGACCACGACGTCCGATGATGAAACTCAGCTACAGGTATTAATCTGAACATTATCTGTTCATTATTAGTGGTTCAAGCGTCATAAGGCAGTGTCCGGTTTTATTAAAGACTAACGGAAGAACACAAAGAGGCCATTCGAGATATAAACCTAAATGAGCACAGTCCATGTTATTCTTATTAAAGAGTCTTATATTGGGTCTCAGATTTTTTTTATATTTGATATCACCGTTTTCTAAATATAATAAATATTTCGCCAGACACGAGCGTATGATGGAATTTATTAAAACTATCGGCGGTCAGCGATCTGCTTGTTTGTTTAGGTCTGGCCCACCCTTAAAATATTTATTTTATCCTGGTTTGCTGGAGTCAATAGTTTGTTTCTACGTTAAAATATCGGCTAGTCTTATAATTTATATCACCTATTGGCTTGTTTACTTAAGATATCTAAAACTAACATCTTCAAATTGTACGTTATCTAATACAAATAACTTCGCGGAATTAGTCTTCTAAGTAATTATTGATTTTCGATGGCGCGTTCCTATCCTGTTTAAAATATTTTATCTAGATAATAATATTGACTAGTTTTAAAAAGTGTATGTGAACTGCATTTGTTTAAAAAAAAAATTGTGACCTGTAAATTCTCAACCAACTAAAAATCACCACAAGATTGTCGACTATCATTTACAAACGGGTGCTTAGCTACTTTGATCATATTGCCAGAAGAGAACCAAATAGCCTTGACAAGTTGGTAGTAGGAAGTAGTGATGGCAGGAGAAGTTGGGGTCGATTGCCTACCCGTTGCTCTGACCAGGTAAAGCCAATTATGGGTCTCAACATCCCTAATGAACTGAGACAAGCTGTGGATAGAGTAGTGTGAAAGCACCAAGTCGATGGCTTAGGGCGTAAGTTTGCGAAGAAGAGAAATTACGAGCTGAATTCTTTTAAATTATATATAAATACTAGCGGACCTGAGAGACGTTGACACACGTCGTACAAAAATCATCTAATTGAATCTCTGAATCTAAAATTAAGCAATTTGATAAAAAGTTGATTAGAACTTTTTAGAACAAACTCCCAAGCGAAATTAGAGAATTATCACTAAATAAATTCAAAGATTGATTTGCTCCAGTTCAAACAATTTGTATCACAATACTTAGCGATTAAAAAGAGTGGCGGAAAGTATCTTCTTACCCGCTCTACGCCCTTGACTTGCGAACTGGTAATAGATGTATAATTACAATTTATTTAACTTGACAATTCATAAGTGTACTTGTTTACCTACATGAATAAAGATATTTTGAGTTTGAAGACACACAAAAATTTCAAAATCATTCCAGCCATTTTGGGAAGTGTAATTAAAAACACTAAAGGTTTATATACAGATAATAATAGATATATTTGCCTTGCAAGATTTTTAATATTAACAAGCCATTAGGTGATTTGAATAATGACCTAAAACATTTTAAAATTGGTTTTTAATAAACATGTTTTAATATATAATAATAATTATTATTAAGTTTATGGTGGATATCGATATTCTTTAAGTATATTTTATTGATCAATATATGTGTATACCTTCGAAATGTGTAATGTTATTTTTATATCACGGTTAAACTACGACAAAACATAATTTGGATTATCAAGGACAATACCGGCTTTGAAGACTCACCTTTGAAATTGAATTAATTAATTAAGGACTTTAATGCGTGCTGCGAAAGTCGGGAATAGCTTGTAACTAAGATGCGCAATTTTGAAATTGTCATACAGAAATAGCTACCTGATAGTATTGTCTCCCCACAATACTGCGGTCTGGGCCATAATCCTCATACAAACGACTCAAACGGCACCTCTTATAAGTCGACGAAAACCGGCTTTTGTTTTTGGATTTTTTTTTAATCTCTTTGTTTAGAGAACAGGATTATGAAATTTGTGGCGACACTTTAAACAATAATAGGTCTTTCTAAATTCAGTGAGAAGGAGCGGAAATTCATGCCTTATTTTTCTTTAAATTCCCTTTCAATAATTTATTTTACACGTGTATATGTGTATATAATACTAGTTCTTGGGTCAAAATAATATGCAATAGCAAAAATATGTTCAATATTTTAAACTATAAATATTAAGATAAAATTAAAGACAATATAATAGTTTATCAAATTAATACTATTAAAAACTGTTTTGATCACCTTAGGGTCATTAACCCGTAGTAAATAAGGCTAAAGTAGGCTTTTCACCACCACAAAAAAATTGCAGTACCTCATCCTACGATGAGACAAGGCATTTCGAATTTCAACCATTGGTTAAAATGTGTCTCAATTTCTTACGTATATATCTTATCACCTCTACATAATCTTACCATGTGGAACCAGCTGCCCACTGAAATGTCCGAACCAATTTAAATTAGCGATAAGAGAGTACCAATTCTTAAAAGGCCGGCAGCGAACACGCTTGCTCTCTGGCATTAAGTGTCCATGGGCGGTGGTACCACTTAATATCAGGCCTCCTGCCCGTTTGCCCATATACTATAAAAATAACGTAATAAACGTTTGTATGTAGACAATTTGCGGGCTTGTAAGCATTATCAGATACGATGTTTTGTCATTGACAACGATTTCATGGTCGATGCGCGCGCGCCGGCAGCTGTCTAAATGGTTTTATGTATTAATCCCCCCGTTATCAATTGTTTTTGTAAATACTTGTTTACAAAATGACGATATTAATCGAAATTGTGTCATAATTATTTAGGAATATTTATTCACGCGTGAATAACGTAAAATTATTTACCGGCTATAGTTTTTGTCCTTAGTCCTTGAATTGTTTTATAAAAAACTTATCGGAGTATTTCTCCAGAATAGGCTTAATGTAATGTAAAAATAATATTAAAACAACATGTTTACCAATTAAAGGCGTTAAAATGATACAATTTTACAAGTATGTATTTATTTATAATTACAAAACAGTCACTAACATGCGTTATAATTTTTTGTGAGCTGACAATTAACTAAGGTGTGAAATGTCATAGCAATGACAGCTGTACTCGTAATGTGTATGTTTTTTTTATACTCGAGTACCTACTACAGAACATAATCAAAATATTCAACATAACCATAGTTAGTAGTTAAATAATGCAAAATGCAGAGTTGTATGAATGTAAACTCTGATATTGGAAATCAGTATTAAGTGAAATCACCCACCTTGATAATTAATTTCGATTCCTTTCAAACGGGATAATATTTTTTTATCAAACGGACAGTCCATTGATACAATTCATTGTGTCCGCCCCACGTCACCTGTACTCAATGGGCATGCATAGACTCACAATGAAAAATGTATTTTTCCCTTCATCCCTCTATTGTCGGTGGCTATTTCATATGGAACAATTGTCTTTGGCACCTCGGGACAGTGCGGTTACGCGTATCTCAAAGATTTCATTGTTACTTAAGATTTTTATGGACTCTTCTTTGTTTTATTGTGTCTTTTGTTTTGCGTTGCACAAAAAATTCGAAATTTAAATTTCCTTGTATACGTATTCTAAGCTATACTCTGCAATAGGGCACGGGCTATATTTATTTGTCATTGTTTTTATTATAGGCAAGTTTCAGTTCCGTGAGAGAAGTATTTTTTTTAATTTAAGCGATCCCCTTACCTATATTTTTTTCTTTAAAAGGAAGAAAAAATAATTTGCAAAGCCGCAGTTCAAACGAACGACCTATATGCACATATTATGTTACATGTTATTATTACTGAGATTTAAAATCAATTTAATTTCTAAAAATTTATTACTGGCAATAAATTACGTCCTGCATCGGTTGCGCACCATTGACGCCATTTTTTTTAACCATTAAAAAACCTATCAATGACTTCCATTCCGATGACAAAAATCAATCGTTACAGTGACCCCAACGATGTATACTTGTCCTTTTCTAATAAATGATTTGTGATAATCGCGACAGAGACGGAACACATTAACCAAAAAAAATACGAACGCGCGTAACAAATTTCAATAAATTAAACAAATAAATTGCGAACCGATAAGGCCTATTGTTAGAACGTGGGTAATGCTGATTTATATGAATATTCATATATATATTTAATTTAAACGTATTATTCAATGCAGTTAACTGGTGCAGGGTATTAATGTGCATATTGTAATATGACACTTAAAATATGCTTTAGAACATTAATTTTACGTTTGAAACTGATAACGGCGTATTTTCGTATGAGGGTTCCAACTCATTTTTTGTACGTTGACTTGACTTATATATATGTATGTTCACATTAGATGTCAATTATTAATCTAATAAGAAATTAGCTTTTAAATATATTGTGTATCTAATTTGTATTGGCCTAGTGGCTTCAGCACGCGACCTTCATCTCTGAGGTCATAGGTTCAATCCCCGGCTGTTCACCAATGGAATTTCTACGTTCGCATTTAACATTTGCTCGAACGGTGAAGGAAAACATCGTGATGAAACCGGTTTCACCTACAATCCTATTAGATTCGATCATGAAACAGATACAGAAATCTGAGGCCCAGACCTAAAAAGTTGTAGCGTCACTGATTTATTTATTTATATTTAATTTGTGTACAATTTCATCTTGTCGTAGTTAAAATCGAAATAACATTGTTAAAAGTATTTCGATTTTAAGGTTAGAAGTGCACGTGATGCAAGCTCCTAATCGGATGCATGCAATAATATCATGTCTAGAAACGATTCATCGCTCAACAAACAAGCTTTTTAAATGCTGCCTAACTTGTCTTTTTTATATCGCCATTTGAATATTTCCATCGTTTCGTTAGGTTCGTGACACGACGCGGCACCGGCTCACGTGAGAGATATTTATAAAAGAAAAGCGGTGTATTGCCGATACAGCGTTTCCAATTTAATGATTTCTAATACAAAATCGAGGTAGTCGGCACGTCAACTTCGATCGTTATTCAACTGTTTTTAGCTATACCTATTGTCTTATTAGAATAGACACAGTATTCTTCAACGTACCAACAATGTCGCATTTCTTAACAGTAATTAAAACCATCTCACTTACGCATTTATAATAGATTAGGGTAAGCACTAGTGTAACTTAAATGACAACCCTATACGCTAAAACCACCCCATAGCCATAAACAACAAGCTACTGAAATGTTTAACCACAAACTCGAAATAAAGTCTTGTTTCGCCATAAACAATCTAGAAAAAACGCTTAAAAAAGTTCGTCAACAAAAGTGATGAAAAAAACCCCGCGATCACATGCAAATGTCACCGCGGCATCGCTCATTACGTCGCTATAAAGCCATAACAACAATGATTACGAGCACAATTAAAAAAAAAACTTGGCTTATACCAACACTCGGTGTGACGAAAACCGCTTACAGCGCACCCACATAGTTTGTTTTCGACATAAAAAAACTTGAAAAAACGAGGGCGCCACCGTCTTATGCAAAAAACTTCTTATATATTCACCCCTCGCGATTCTATTTTTAATGAAAGCTCGTTTTTTAATGCTACTCGACGCAGTTGTTTTGACGGATTGCAATCTAGCCACTAATTGCTTTTTCCTCCTCGGGGTGAGCGTTTTACCTCGCGAAATTACATTTTATTAATTGAATAATATTAATGATACCTCCTCCGGGCAATCAATCTTTAATGACGTTTTTATTCGTCGCCGAGTGACGCGATGCCTTTGCCTCACGGCCTGAGTCGTTTTTTTATCTAACGACCGAGATCCATGTTAATTACGCATCTAATGGCTCCCGTGATACACTTCCATTAATAATACAGCGAACGACACCTTCCGTTCACTGAATTAATAACATTCACATAGTCGAGCATATGAAGCCAGTATAAAAGTGATAAGCTATATATTTTATAGACTTATTTATTGGATTAACAATTGATAGACCTGATAGACCTTGAAAGTAGCTCTGAGTATTCACTCACCATTTAAAAATTCGGTTCAAAGATACTTTATTTCTCAAGGAATTACATTCTTGAGAAATTTTAGAGGTTAGTAATGTACAATCGTTTTGAAACTATTTTAACATTAAAATAATAATACTATTTCACGCTTAAATATATCGTTGTAGACACAAAAATCTTTATGTAAAGCTTACCCCAGCTTTACGTAACACTTAATTAGAATGCGGTGAGGTTTTAGTTATCACAAAGGCAGACAGGCGAAACAAAATACCTCATTATAATGCAGTACTTCATCTGAGTGAAATTAATCCAAAAATTCACGACAGCTGCCACGTGGAAGCCGAGCGAGACGTCAAAAAGTTTATCTATGAGTTGCTAGTTACACAAACCCTGATTTGAACGCATACAGTACGGTATTGTTCTCCAGTTATAACTGCTCTTTAACCATTTTTATTATCATAACGATTTTTTCGCGTTATAATTTCTTTTGTTCCGCGCTTCGATATTGTTACTTTTTTTTTGTTGTTTTTTTATTGCGTCGCAGTGTTGCCATGGTGTGAGTGTGATTTATTATCCCTTTAAAAACAACACCCGTACGAGTTACGATTAGTTGGGTAGAAGTAATATCTAATTACTATGTGGGAGCACGTACAGGCATAACTCGGGCGTAACCTCGTGGTTTATGGAATTGGATCCCCATATTTTGGCAGTTTTTCTGTGTTCACGCACAGTTACTCACTGTCTTAGATGTATGCTTTCTCGTAATCCGATCCGAGTACGCTTCATGCATTCGTAATCTCGCCTCGTTTATGCAGAATTTAAAACTCCCTCCGCTATTCCAAAGTAATCCTACATTCAATCGTCTCAAACAAAGAACGCCTCTCCCAGCTAAATAGCGTTTTTATCGGATATTATAATTAATGTTCTTTTTGTCACGTGCTGACGTGCCCCCGCGCGAACAATGGGATTTTTAATAGATTTTTTTCTTAGAAAGACTACCTGGTGATAAAACAGACGACAGGATCACTCCGAATATAATTAGTACATTTATAAAATATTAAGTGGAAGTGACACTTTAAAATTCGAAAGATAAGACGCTCACAAGCAATAGACAACGCTCTTTTTTATAGGAAAGTAAATTTCAAATTCCTTTCGAAGTTCTTCTTTTTCTTTTCTGCTAATTTGACGTCAAAGTTCATACAAACATGAAATACGCCGTTTTGACTAGCAATATTTAAATTTCATACATTAAAATTTCTACTTACGATCTACCTTTCCATTTTTATTTATCAATTACAGTATTAATACAAATAATATAAATAACATTTATTACTAACGAAACACACACACAGAAAATGGTACATTTTAAGTGTGAAATGTGTGAGTGTTGTAGTTGTAACTGGCCCTGGCTCAGCATTATGCTGAGGAGCAGACGTGTTCCGCAGCGCTGGTTATTCTGCCAGAGACCACAACACTTAGTTTGCGCCTCAGACGCATAAAAAAAATCTAATAATAATAGTAAAAATTTGAAGTGTAAACCTACCTATAGTAAATAAAAAAAATAAAAATAATGCGCTAAAAACAAAACTTCGCCAAATTATACTTCACTTTCAGTTAAAATAAATCTAAAAAATATGAGTGCAATAATTTCCGGGCAAAATATCCAACTAACCCTCAAGCCGTCGTCCGAACCCTTCTCATCTCCCATAAGGGCATTAATAGTTAAAATGTATAATATGCGTATAGTATTTTCAGGGTAAGGAGTAAGCAATAAAAAACTGCATTATATCACCCGTACCCTCCCGTCATTACTGTGAGGGTCGCTCGGTGTGCTACGTTTTTTCGTCCATTCGCGGGACGAAAGTTTTTATTCAAGGAATTTGTTAGAATATTGTAATTATTGCATTTTTATTCATTACGCATAGCCAGACACTTTATCATAATTGTCTAAAGTATATTTAATTTACTTCACACTTCAGCTAAAGATTGACGTCACATTGACAATTAACTATGTTTTAATCAAGATTAAAGTCTGTTAAAATGTACATTAAGGTATGCCATAAAGAAGATTTATTTATGTAAATTAAAGACAATTTAATACAGTTTTGAATTTAACAAAGATAAACGCTTAAATGTTTGTACGAAATATGTTATTCTGCGCGCGCACCACCGAGGTACTGCAAGATTTTTTATAGAAATATTACTACTAACAATACTTCTAATACAATAAATAAATACATACATTACATTTAAGACGTTTAAGGCTTTTGTATATTTACTCGTATTTAAATGTAAAAAACGACATTAATGTTGTACTAAAACAAATAAATATTAGGTCCGAGCCATACTGGGATATAAAAATAATCAAATATATTCGTTCCGGCTCATTTGTTGGCGTCTTAAACGATTTCTCTCGTCGGACCTTTATTACTGAAAACATAACTTCTCATTTTCTTTTTTATCCCTCGCCTACAGAATATCAACGAAGGGCATTAAATCAATATACTTTAAGACAATTTATAGGGATATAACATTAATATGGGATGAATAACAGAGTGATATTAACATTGTAGTTTTGTATTTTGCACTTTTTGTTGTCTAAATCGTCCAAATAATCGTCCATTATTAAGTTTAGACGATTACTAAAGACAATTATTTGATTTTTTGATGGGTGACATGTCTTAGACACTATTCTCTTACAATTTAGAGTTATTACAAAATAGTATGTCGGCTAATATGAATAAGGACGCGAGTCCCATGTTAACGACGCCACGTTGACAATAATAACACATTGTTTCATTTACGCGAAATATGTACATAGTGTTTTATCACTGGACCCACATATTGTGAGGGGACGATATTTTTTCCTCATCTAATGCGGTTAATTTCCTTTTTCCTCTTTATTTATAGTAATCCCTTTATAAGGTGATTACGAAAATGTGTTTTTGTGAACGTAAAAGAGCGCAACGTGGGGTCCCTACATGCTTACCGGGATTTCGTGAGTAAAAAATGATATATAAACAATCTTAATTATAATAACGGATATTGTTAGAGAAAGTGGACACCTGGTTGGGTTGTTATAAAATAACACTTTCTATTAATGATTTAGTTCAACCTATAAAATGACCATGAAACACGTAAGTAATAATTATATTTCCGAATTTTTAACACTTTTAAATAAATAGGTCTTAAGAAATATTTATAGTTGGGTAGGGCATTTTCAAAAGGACGACCGTACGGTCCCACCCGAAAAATAATTATTGTTTTTTATAGTAAATGTTTACTTAACTAGTAAGGTGACATGTTGATATGAAACCGGCAAATCAAAGACCTGTAAGTGACTTGTCAGGCACATATGAACACCAATTGCTACAGAAATCTGTGAGGTAGCTTTGTAATCAACCTATTGTAATTAATTCTTATATTCGTTTTTAGAGATTTATTTCTGGTAACGGAAGCGAATACGTAGGTATGAAAGGAGACATTACGTAGGTTCAGATTATACCCAGTATGATACAGGTACTGTTACGTACCCGGTTCGAATGCATTATGTTGACGTATCGGGAAGTTCTAGAAACTATGTTAATGCAGCTCAAATCAGTCCTAATGTGAATTTGAGATGGACGCGGGCTGCGTGTGCAAGACTGCATAATATGTCCTTGAGCCCACATTCATATTAATATATGTAAGTTTTGCCCGCGGAAAATACCATCACGTGACAAAACCGTAACCGTTAACCATAGTTAAAAATGTGTTTTTCAAAGACTTTTATATGCCAAAATATAAAAATCATACATTAAATCATGCAGCATCGGGACTATAGATTCCAGATCGTTTAGAATACCTAATACATGGTATCAAAGGAAATAAGTTTAATTTAAATGAGTATAGGTATATATAAAATAACTAGCTGATCCGGCAAACGTCGTTTTGCCATGTATATCATTTATAATAAAAAATAGTGGTTGATCGTAGAGGGGTGAAAATTAGAGGTTGTATGTATTTTTTATTGCTGTAGACATCATAAAAAAATAAAGAATAAAAAATTTATCTAAAATTAAAAAAAAAATTTAGGGGTGGACCCTTAACATATAGGGGGATGAAAAATAGATGTTGTCCGATTCTCAGACATACCCAATATGCACACAAAATTTCATGAGAATCGGTCGAGCTGTTTCGGAGGAGTTTAACCACAAACACCGCCACACGAGAATTTTATATATTAGATCAAAAACAAAATCGATAGAATTGTTTTGTTTTTTGCTATAGTATATAGCATTTAAAATGTTTAACCTGAATAATTAAGAGCTTCACATTGTTTATATCACATACGCAGAATAAAGTATAAAAAAATACTCTTAAATTTGCGCATGCGTAAATACCTACTAGGTATTTTGACAGAATAAGTACTAAAATCTAATAAAAAAGTATAATACGTGTCGGCATATGTATCTAAACGGCCTTAACAATTTAAAATCCAAGAAATCCCACTAAGTAAATGTTTTAAACCCAGAAGCCATAGGAACAATTTAACTTTTTAAGAGTATGTAGGTGTCAAGTATGACGTTAAATGTTTGTGAGAATTAATCGCTAACCGAAGCCTTTAAAAGCTGTTATATAAAATGCATGAGCCATGGTTAAGTAGTACACTACATATAATCTGCTAAAGGTCATATTTAAATCATAAGAAAATAAGCGAATTTATTCTAAGCGTCGACAATGTTGTTAATTTTCTCACTTTTGCTACTGACCGTAATCCGATGGCGCTATAGCCCCTTATTGTCAAGACTTCTTTAATTGCCCCCCATTTTATGTACCACTAATTTTTTTCTTAGGGTCAGTAACTCATATCTGAGTTGTGTTGTCAGTAGTAGAGTAGGATCGGTGATTTGCCACCGATAATTTTGAGGACGAGTCTTTCACAATTATATTTTTATTTATATTATTCTTTAGTATTCTGTGTTATAGTTAGATATTCTATACAGTTTATTAACACGAAGTACAGTTCACTCACATCTCCATATTTTTTTTATTATAATTTCTTGTAGGTATTCATGTATTAGTCGTGTCCTGTGATGTAGTGGTTCGATGTAGAAATACTGAATCTCCAAGCACTTTATTTATTATGGTTGAGTGATATATATATTATAGTTAGACATATCATTTATTACAAACAAAAACACACACACTTAAACACAATAATCAAAGAGAAAAAAATCAATAAAAATATATTATGAGAGATATATAATTTTTTTAGTTTAGTTACGTTTGCGTATATAAATGAAATTAAAGAATAAAACCTATTTAATTCGGTATTGCATGAAATCTAAATCACGCTACGACCCAGACAAATAAAGAGGTCAGAGAATTGAACTTATTATATTTTCTTAATAATTTCGCAAATTTAACCTTGACTCAAAAGTTGAAGCCAAAAGCATTTACCGGTTTTAATGTTTAAATTTAGGTAAATAAAGGTTTCATATGTAATTTTATTATATGTAGTTCAGACTACAGCGTGTCTGGAATGACTTTTCTTAGTATCTAATAAGAGTTGACATTCCAATAAGATGTTTCTTTTAAAACAAATTTCCAGAAGACGTGGGTAGATGTTTCTTTCAATACATATTTCCAGTACGTTGCCAGTTTACAAGAATGTACAAAAATTTAATTTTACCAGCTCGTACTAGTAGTAATATATTACCAAAGTCCAATAGCTATTATCTTAAGATTTAATATTCAATTAATTTCGGTAATAGAATCTCTCCCTCTGCATAAAATTGCATCTTTTCCTTTGAAAAATGTATTACGCCCGAAGCTCTGATTTACGCATACAAGGTGTGCAATAATAAATGCCGCAAAAGTATTATCATTACTTTTGTTCACGGGAATATGCACCTTAAGACCTGTCAAGTAGGGCGAGTTTCATTAACAGACTAGAAGTGTTTTTTAGAAAAAACGCCGAGTAAACGAGGGAGTCACCACTTGCGACCCTCTTTTTATCACAATTTTTCCTTCCTTTAATTATATCGAATTTTCGTTTTGCGACGTCTTGAAGCAACCAAATACGTTGATTTTTGACGCTCGTGTGAATTTAAGTGAAAATTTTGAGGTCTCTTTCTATGTGGACCTCTCCATCGCCATTTCTGATTCACTTCTTTTGGTCTAACTACCTTTAAACTGTCATTACCAAACCAGCCAGGTTTACGATGTCTGCTGATTTTATAACTCGGTTTGTCTGTCTCGGCTAACCCCTAATTTTTTTCAGAATAAATAGCCTATAATAGTGTAGTGTAGTTACTGAGGGCTAATGTAGTATTGCAATGGTGAAAGACTTTTGGTGTGGAAGATGTCAATACAAACAAAAATAAGAATTCTCTTTAAAATTTAGATTTTTTCTCCTTTCGTGATGACATAAGTATTAAGACGTGGTACCTTTAGACTGCACAAATACGGCATCATTTATCTATCAGTAGCGAGCGTTTCTTTACGCGAATCGAATTGAGATTTCATATCCAAATGATTGAACACTATGACTGAACCAAATATCGAGTAAGATACTGATTAGAATTATTTCTTATTAGAGTTAAAAGTCCCCTTAAAGCTTAATCCCAACACCCAAACGAAAATTCAAAAGAAAAATATCTGTACGTTTTCCGCGGTATTTCTTTAGCACAATCGTTATTAAAACACACCCCTCAGGAAAGTTGACTCATAATAAAGGCCAGAATAATTTTTCCTTTTAAAACTTTTTGATTAGATAAAATAAGGGAGTTTTGGGTGGGGTAGCTCCAGGCTATACTTCAATATTGGTTATTCTAATTGTTGTTTCTCTAACGATGTTTACGAATTTTTATTCAAACATCGTTAAACTTACGAATTTCGCCTTGTTCTATGAACATTGATTTTGGCTTTTAAAAACCTTTTACAATTTAGTGAACCAGACAAGCAATGCAAAATGCTAATAAAATTTAAGAATAAATTACACGAAATAGAATTATTATTCAATAACTGATTATCGTGGAACTAAAATTTAGAGTAGGTTCGTTCAGTGGTTTTAGCTTTTATAACACAAACAGTAATCCTTACTTTGTCTATGTTTGAAGGCTCGGACAACGTCGGTTCATTACGTATTTTGTCAAACTGGTGCAGCGTCCAATGGCTAACAATCCGAAAAAATCTAACACAAAGCTAAGATAAAGATTATATATATATAAAGTTATTAGGTATAAGTGAATGAAGAACTACTCCCTATAGTTCAACATAAGCAAACTGAAGTATACGCTTATTCCTAAATATACACTGCATAAAAACATACATCATTTATAATGATTAGACGTCCAATAGAATCTCGTTCGAAGTTTAAAAATCAATAAATTCCCTTAATAAGCCCTTCGATTATAATTGAAAACGCAACGAAATTTGATGTGCTTTGAAATGTAACAAACAGATTTTTGCTATATTACATTTAAATAGTTTTATAAAATCGCTACAGGAACATGAACTTACGTATATTTTGTATCTCGAAGTACTTTAATGTTCTATATCTATCTATACACTTACGCCTTTTTCCCAAAAGGGTAGAGACCACGGCTCTCCACTTCCTACGGTACCTCTCCCGCTTCATCCTCTTTCGTGACATTCACCATGCATACTCATCGTGTATGGGTACTTTTGACCTGTTCTTTTTCTAGTAAATTCTATATGGCTAATCTAATTTGAACAAAGCTCTTATATTGTATTGATTTTCTGCTTTAAATAGTAGTTATATTTTTTGATATATTAAAACGTAACATACGTCAACGAAATAAACTTTCCAACCGCCATTAAAATTTGTTAAAATCAACTCCCTTTACCGAAACGACACGGTATGAATTAGGGTTGTCCCCTGATTTTTTCAATTTAAACCATTTGACAAGCGTCGAACACAGCAATGGCCTTTCCGATGCCCTACAATGGCAGTTTTCAATAAGATTGGTTACACTACACTTAGCAATGCAATCAATCAAAATTGCGCCGCTCGATCGATTCCACTTCCCATATCCCTGTTTCTGCAACTAAAATTTCAGTGAAAACTTCTAATAACACATAATAGGATAAACATAGTATGTGATCGTCATACAAACCCTCGTGTTACTTACACTATACACATTTCACAGATTGAAAGAATGTTTTGTCGCGCTTAAGCGTTTTCAATGTCGCACGAGTGAGATAAGGACAAGACATTCGAGCTTACAGGCATGTTCAAGAAAGCGTTATTAGAGAAGAAACAAAAAGTTTCACTTTAAAGTCACGCCAAATAATACACTTATTTCAAGTTACACGTAGAGTGGCTTAGTGGTTCTTGCCAGTTCTTGTCATCCGTTCTACGCCCTTGATTCAGTTCTGGAATCTATTCCACGTAGTTCTAAAAATAAATTTAACGTTATTTTTATAACACATGTCATAAGTTACCAACAATAATAAATACATTTTTATAAATTAATTCGAAATACCTAAATACGACGAACAATAATTGTCTTTGATAAAATCTTTGTTTAATAATTTAGTCACGGTTATTTCACCCACACGAATATTTCCTACTAAAGAAATCCTCAATAATTAAGTTTAATTGTTAGTTGTATAACAGGTAACAGGGCGTGAAATTTCAACAAAAAATAACACTTGTTCGATAGTTTATCACGTCTTTAATGAACGAATGTTATCATTCAATTAATCGTTCACACTTCGTTGCATATATTGTTGTATATTCATTTTATAAGCAAATTTGTAATAAACAAAATTACTTTTTTTATATTAAAACTACAACACAGCATTTTTAATACATTTTCTACAGTTTATACTGTTACAATCTATTGTATAACATATTACGGTGAACATAAATTTACAAAAAATTATACTTTCAAAAAAAGAAAAGAAAAAAAGTTGCGTACAAAGTTTAGTTTTTAATTAGTAATTACACTATTAAAAAATATTATTTTTTTTAATTAATCAGCCCATTATCGAAAATATTAAACTGAATTGAATTTCTAGTTATACTAAATTTATCACGAGTTAAATTTATCAAGTGTTTTATCACGTGAAACTGATGATGAAATACTTTGAATGTGTCATTGTTTACTGCACTTAAAATTAAAAAATCCATTTGCCGAGCATAAATTGATAAAGTTAAAATTTTGTTTATATAAAATCAATTGAGCCAATTCGCTTTGGTGAAAAATAATATAAAATCAAGGCTATTGAATATTGTTATAATTACAGCGTTGAGATTAAATAGCGTGTGTTATTGAGTAAAATGTAAACATGTAAAGAAAATCGCAGAGAAAATTATTTACACATTTTCTGAAATACTTTTGAGACTACAAAGAAAGAAGATTATTTTAAGGTTTTTCTTGTCTGTTATAGAGGTGATTGGGATCTTAATGATTTGTATGCATAGTTTTATTCAAATATTTGATTTCTTTTCAAAGTCAAAGTCAAATCATTTATTTCAATTACACCACCTAAAATGACACTTTTGAACGTCAAAAAAAATACAAAGAAGATTCTAGTTGCCCCTTCCAAAAGGTAGTTTTGCGTGGAGAAGAATGGGCAAGAAATTGTTACATTTGTGTCACTTTAAAATTTGTTCCTACAATTTTTCTGGAAAATATAAGTAAAAAGTTGCTTTGTATTTATTTAAATATACAATTTTATAAACACAGTCTTAAGCTATGTAAAATTAATAAATAACGAATTGTCGTTTAAAAATATAGACCAAAATCAGTTCTTCGGAGAGGACTAGTGGTTACGTGGACACAGTAAGGTCAACAGATTCATTAATCCTACTCAGAATATTTGGTAGACAATTACAAATGGGTGCTGCATTCAAATGTACAAAGGACAAAAAAACAAGAAAATACAGTCTTACAAAAAATTCGTGAAATATACGTCAAGCACAAGCGCGTGCAGTAAAAACATGAATAAACAATATTTAAAATCGCGTCTTTAAAAAAATATTCAGTAGGATGGTCTCATTAATACTAATGTAATTGTAAAGCTATAATTTGACCCGTTTCAAACAACAAATTAGTGGATTATAAATGTATGAGCCCCGCCCTCAACGTCGATAACATTTTTTCATTTGTCTTTCCGTTTTGTTTCACTTTTACTTTTACGAATTATGATTTATATAATTATGGAACGACCCTTTCTTTACCTAATTATAAGTTTGGGATATTTTCCAATGAAGCAATAGAATTCGTACAAATTATTTTATGACTATGACTTGAGGTTGTTCGTGGAGTATTTTACTTACATGTTAAAAACGATTTCTACAATATTTATCAAAATTAATAAGTTTAGTTTTAATTCCAAAATTCTTATTTAAATTAATAGTACCACTCCGTTTATTATTTCAATCGTAACAATTTTAAAACCTTTGCATTCCTAAACAAATACCTTACCTTCATGGACAAATCATGCCGCTTCAATTTCAATATCGCGATTCCTTAATTACGAAATACTGACCTGCCACAACTTCCCATGAATTGAGCCCTCCGCTCATTAATCGTCGCGCCCTAACGAAGCAACAGTTAACCAGTTAACCCTACCAACACGCAAATTAACCCTTCTTCGAAACTGTTTACTCGTTTATTGAATTAGAACAACATTGTTTAGGGTTGGAGGGATGATATCTTGTTTGCAAGAAGATTCCGACGTTAATTAATAGCTTAACCCTTTCGCTGCTCTGTGATTTGACGCTTAATTGTTATGAAGATTTAGGGTTAATGGGTGGAGTTAATAACGTGCTGAGGTTTATAATCTTTAGAGTAATATTTCACTTGTTCATTTTGTTTGAGAAAACTTTTATATATATATATATATATATAATAGGAAACAAGCCTGCGGGACGCCGAAAAAGGGCAGTCATCGCAGCCCATTGTCACCCATTTTTAGTGGGTGCGTTGCCGGCCTTTGAGGGAGGAGTACACTCGAATTTTGAATAGTTGGAGGTCGTATCTCTCAGGGAAGACCCCCACCGGGAGTCGATTCCACAGTTCGCTAGTTCGCAAAGGAAAATGCCTTATGAAACGGACTTTAAGACTTCCAGCCATCAAGGTGATGTTGATGAAATTTTGAGACTCGTACGGTATTGAAACGAGGCTGTAGCAATCAACCCAAACAATTCTTCAGAACACTCACCTACTACGATAAAAATGTCTATGCGCAGAATAACGATATTAGCGTATTTGATATTCACTTATGTAGCGTTAAAAGCTCTAATTGCACGTATATAAACGGCGAAGAGAAACAATACAAACTGTATAGGAAAGTTTAATTAAAACATCAGGTTCAAATTGTCACAATAAAGCAGCACCCCAATCGACCTAAGTTCAAGAGAAATTTTCAAAACAAAAGTTGAAAACCAAAAGTTTCCAACAGGAAAATCGGAGTCAAGTTAAATGAGCAGCCCCCTAACTCCGTTAATTGCTTAATCGCCAACGTAGACAAGCTTAATTGGCCACTGACCGACCACTTAAATCCCGACAATCCCCGGCAATTTCCGACAACATCCGACAACTCTAAGCGTCTGTAATTACAAGGCGAAATGTTTAATTACGCCTCGACGCTTGGACGAAAATTAATTAGAAATTCAAAGTCCGACTTCGACTTTTTCTTTGGGGGACACTGGGAATGTTTGGAGCTTTTTGTTGGTTGACTGAAGGACATAATCTGCGGTTAGAGGTGGAATTTTTGTAGCTTGTAGGGGTAATAAAAGCTGCAATCTTTACACTAGTAAGTAAAACACAAAACATGTGATTGCTGATTTCATAATTTTAGGAAGATAGATACGGAAAGGAGGTAAAAGCACATGGTTTATCATTATTTGGTTTATATTATTAAAAGAGCAGTGTTGGCACAGTGGCTTCAGCGTGCGACTCTCATCCCTGAGGTCGAAGGTTCGATCCCCGGCTGTGCACCAATGGACCTCCTATGTGCGCATTTAAAATTCGCTCGAACGGTGAAGGAAAACATCGTGACGAAACCGACATGTCTTAGACCCAAAAAGTCGGCGGTGTGTGTCAGGCACAGGTTGATCACCTTCTTGCCAATAGGCATCTATTTTTTTTCTAATCTAATAAGATTGAAAAAAAAGCCACTGATTTTTTTATCATTATTATGCTAGTTTTAGAAGTTGCTAGAAAAGTAACAGCTGTAGTGGACGGCTTAAATATTTATAGAACTTATAGAATCAAACTCAGAATGGTACAACGTTATATATACTTTAAATACCTAATCGTTTTGCATAAGATCTGATCATAGTTAAATTTCCTAAGTATTATTCGGGAAACCTCTTAACTGATTTGATTTCTGTAAAGGGCAACAGACAAAGTCAAATCTTAAAAAATGCAAGCGAATACTACACAAAGACTCTTCAGCTCACAGCTTCCGTTGGACATAATATACTTAAGAGTAATGAAATTGACTCAGGCGCACTTAATTTAATATCAATCAGGGTAAATTACACTGCGGATGGGAGAGAATAAAATTAAAAGAAAAACCGATGCTAACAAGTCTCGGTTACAAATTAAACAGGCTGGGTGTCAGCCAACGAGCTTGCTGACTTAAGGAGATGAGAAAAATCTAATTACACCAGGACATTCCGCACCCGCTCTTTAATTGAGAACTTCTAAAGTCACTCTCCCTGCTATCCGCTTCCTCACCTCCTGTTTGCATTTCTCCCTAATCGCGCTCCAGCGTCGATTACATTTTTTTAATTTCGTTCGGGCTTTTAATTTTCTTCGCGCTCGCCTTTTCTTTTGTGTCGCATTTTTTCTTTCCGGTGGATATTTCACACCGCCATTATACCGGTCGTAATGAGATTTTCTTTCATTATGTTTAATCTCCCGATTAATTCAAATGTTAATCTCCTCTTTTCACGAACGTTTTTACGGCTTAAATATCGTTGTCGTTGTAATTGTTCACGGACTTCGGATACGACGTTTGAAAATAATTAAAAAACGTGACTGACTGGTGTTTTCAGGTGATCGGTCCGGCAGATTAGATCGTCAATAATTTAATTCGCAACAAATTCAAAACGCCGGACCCCAGATAGGTGCGTCGAAACGTGTTCCGCACGCCAATGGCGAGTCTAGGAGTCGGCAAATTGAAAACACCTCCGGCGAGGCTGTAAACACGTCACGTGATTTAGGTTTTAATCAAGTAGGGACGCGCCGCCCGCCGTAATTGTGACAAATCCTCTGTTTGTCCGAAAGAACTTTTAACTCGGCAGCGAAACGGTCCCGTAACGGCTCTTCGCACGTGCTCAAACGAGGGACTGTTTTTTGTCGACACATGTGCCCTCTGCCGAAGGTGGCTTGATTAATTTTTAATATTTTTTCTTCCAGTTCACGTACGCAATTTTCACTTGCCCGTTTAGACAGCCTATTTCGTTACGAGCTTCCTGTATACATTGACTTTCAATTTGGGGTTTTGTGTACAGTTTGTGTCAGTATTTATCTGCTTAACGCTAATATGCGACAACTAGTTAAATTGTTAAGTCGCCCGCGCTACACCTACATAACTCATTAGGGAATTAGTAAGACTCGCAATTGTCTCCGTAATAAAGGCAAAGATGATGAATAATTGCAGATACGTAATCGGTTACATCACTGCCATCGTCAACTGCATTCATCCTCATTTGTAAGTTCGAACGAACGTTGCTAGCGATTTATTGTTCCTAATCTTTCCTAATGAATTTCCTGTGACAATTTGTCTATGAAAGATAAATATTATTAGCGTTTGTAATTTTTGCGAGTTTTTTCTTAATGTTACCTCTTGTGGGTCTACAGTTCATAAGCAATCCGGTACAATTATCGCATGGCGCATATCCCGATTAGACGACGCGACGGCAATTAGGTCGGCGGACATACGCGTTAACCTGCAATGAGGATACGCCTAAACACTGCTCATTGTACCGAAACGACTCTATTAGCATTCCTACTAATAAAGGCTTAATCACATTAGGTATATAAGACCTGCACAATCTGTACCTTTGAATGAGATCCTTCAACGCTATATGTAAAAATGAATGTTAAGAAATTCCTTGATACATACAAAAAATATGTTCAAGCTAACCATACAACTTATATAATATATAATATTCCAGGCTTTACAGTAAAACATTTAACATGAGATAAATATTATTATCTCCATATAAACTTTAAAAAATGATCGTGAATATTAAAAAACGTACACTTAAAGTTTTTGCTAACGTACACGATGCACTTAGTGGAAAACCCTTAAAAGTTAATGTAAAAAGTTTGGCATCAGCGGTCAGGTCCCCCATTCACAAATGAGATCGGCACTCTTTGTGCACCTCAGCCCCTCGAAGTTCAAAGCGCAGGGCAATGTCCAAATTATAAATTCGCATTAGAACGGACGCGCACGGTTCGTTTACTATTTCATTTTGGTTCAATATCGCCTCTACTTTGTTCCACACACACCCTTACACCCCCCGTCCCCCCGCGCCTTAAGACGCCGGGAAATATCTGCGTTTTAAGCTATATTTCTTTCATCCCTCATTTTTGCAGTTCGTAGCAATCTGAAATCCAACACGTCCCCCGCAGGGTGAACCCCCGAGGTGGCACCCCCTCGTATTCTTGTACCCGGATAAAAAAAGCGATATCTATTTATAAAATGTACGCGCGGGTAACGTGTGTGGACGAGATTAGCGCGCGTGTGTGCGTATTCGCTCATTTGCAAACGTCTCCTGAGAGCTCCTCTGTCGGTTATCCCGCTCTTATTGCCTCTTTCTTTCCTTGATTGCCGACTCTGTGGAAAGTTTTAAGATCTCCAACGGATGGAAATTGATTTTGTCGTAGAGCGAAAAACTTTCGCATATTGTCGTTGAGAATGTAAATAGGCCGTCAAATCTTGTATTTATGGTAAGTGATCTACGAATATGATTACTCCATATTGTAACTGCGTACTAAATATGTTTACTGAAAGTCTAATTAATAGAGCTTGTTTATTCTAAAGCCTCAAATTGCGCTATTATAATTTAGAATGCGTCGTTTATGTCTTATAAACAAACATTCTGAGTACAAAGTAACATACAAAAAGGGAATTTTATGTGAGCATTCTCAGTTCTTTACGAGAGGTATATTTGTGTAAATAAACTGCGCTCGTAGCTGTAGCCGTCTCTCGGCGCTCACGTATGAACGTAATTATAAAAATTGAAGGCAACGCGCTCCTTGGGATCTCTCCCTCGCTCCCGCGGCGTCGTGCATTTTTTCGTACATATTAAACTTCCCCCCACACCCGGCCACCCCACCCCGCGACTCCTCTTTTTAATCGATTTTCCCAACACAAGGGGTGAGTCCTCTGGGGTGAATGTAATTTTTTATGCGTTTTTTTCCATCGAAGGAGACCGTCGCCCGAGGTGCCATTACGCCACGGCTTGTTGAGAATATTTTAATTATAAGGCATTAGCGCGTTTTATGATAGCACTCCCGCTCAAGTTTATAAATGATCGAGAGCTAAAGTAATTAAATATTTGAATGCGGTGAGATTTCCGCAGGGAGTTCTAAGGAAGTTGAGATAATGGACGTTTGAGGCCACTCGGGCGGCGTGATGGATATAAAATTCGATGAAATTATTGGTTAATGGCCGTTAAAATTGCTACGGGGAAGGAATAACGATTATGCATTTTCTTTACGCCACATTGCTCCCGATATACTTAGTAAAGAAGCCTACTTGAAGGCACATGTTACAATTGATTTGAAGATATTCAATTGTTTCATTTCTAACACTACGGTAGTATTTGCTTACTTTATGTACTAGATAGTATACTAGTCTTGGACACGGAACAATCAAGAGGAATACGTAATTCTTTTTGAGAATTTTACAACTACTTCCCAACTCACTGGTATTACGTTTCTATTCAAGAAAAACAACTGATTATTTACAAAAAAAATCCATGAAATAATAATTAATATGCGATTTTATTTATTCACACTTCGTTGCATTAAACAAACACAAATAACACAATACATACAAACTATAAGGGATGCAACGGGTGGCCTATCGGCAACAAGCGATCTCTTCCAGGCAACCCTAGTAAGAGAAAATCTAAAAAAAATATGATGAGTAAAGTGCAAGAAGTGAATAACAAAATGCTATAAAAAAATTATAGAACCTTAATCTAATGTAATAAAAAAAAAAACAAACTAACTTTAATAACTTTGAGAAGTTGCAATAATTTATTACCCACACAATGTAAAGAACGCAAACTAAAAAAACAAAGCCGAAACATTTTATATGCAAATAAGATTATAATGCGGTGAGGGAAAGGATTAGGTGCTTACACGCGTACTGGGTTACTGATGACTAACACCTGACACCAAGGGTTTCCTACCAGTACTCATTCATGCTTGAACGTTTTATAGAACCTTACCCAACCTATCTTAAACTTATTATGGCGTAGGCGACGTAAGCTAATACTATTGACGCTAACGTCATATTTGTTCTATTTTTAAATTTGTATTCGGCCAGTTACATTGATGTTATTAAAACTTTTTTCAGCCTAATTTATATTGTTTATGTCTAATAGCGTACGTAATATACGATCTCCTTCAACTAATCATTCAAGGCATAGTGGTTGCTCAAGCACATCTTGCTTTTAGAATATCCAGCAATTCAAAGGTCAAAGCAACCAGTTCTTGATCATAAGCGAGTAATCAAAAATTAAAGTAGCAATGATGTACCACTAAAATATTTTTTTTTATATAACCAATAACGTATTTCGCACAGAGTTAAGTAGAGTTGTAAAGTATGACACTATATTTGTTTTACGTTTCCTTATGAGTATTAAACCATTGATCTGCTTATTATTTTACCTAATTTGCAGTCCGTCTTTCAAGCCACTGTAAAGCATTCAAACATTTAATACTACATAATATTAAACAAGTAATTGGTAACATATCGTACCATCAAATTGCCTAATACGGCTGACGTGTATCTCGATGCAAACTGTCCCAAAGCGAATCCATGTTTGCTTGAGATCTACTTTAATTACCATCAATCACTCTGATGGGAGTATCTACAGTCTGTACCGAATACGGGAGTCGTGTAATTGGTCACTTTACTGCTTTCCGCGATACGCCAATGTCAAAGTTTAATTTGTTCTTATTTTAAATATTGAATTTGTTCTTATTTTAAATATTGAATTTGTTCTTATTTTAAATATTTAATTTGTTCTTATTTTAAATATTTAATTTGTTTTTATTTTAAATATAACATCATCTCTTCAGATTCTTACTTCAGATACTTCCGTTTCCAAAGTTCCCACTTTAAATATAATTAACAATACATATTAAACATTTAAATAGTTTCACTACACCTGTCAACCTCAAACGACTAGGTACTGACACTTTTATAATGACTTTTTAGTATAATCTTAAAATGTTAAAAAAAAATAAAAACGTAACCCTATAATTCTCCGCAAAGAATAAATACTGTCCTCAACTCCAATAATAGCAACGTTAATGAGATGTAAATGAGCGAAGAAGTAGCCGGCTCGGTTCGCGTTATAATAACGCGTAACGACCTACAAGTCCGGATTAAGAAGCCCTTTGACTTAAACCTACTTGCTCGTCCGATGAAATGACCAACTGGACTGTGCCCTAATCGTCGGAATTAGACTTTAACAATATATAAATAAAGTTTAAATTGCCTTGACGTAATTGGGACTTTAAATGCGATGGTACGCGGTGTTAGCAGCACAATAGTGTGGATATTTTGAAACTAATTGGCAGAAAGGGTTGCGAATTAACGTCATGGCCGCGTGTGGAAGCGGCTTTGTGTCACGGTTAATAAAGTCAATATTACTTTCAGTTGTAAATCTAGTGATTTTCTTTATTTATTATTAAATTTTATGTACTAACTGCCACGATAAATCATGGTTATAAGAACTCACCTACTTCTGTTTCGCCTTCGAAAAATCAGCAAAGAATTACTAGAGGAAACAACAAATTATGTGATTGCTAATAACTTCCCTTAAATGCGAGTTTATTGCTCAAAATTGTATTACTAGCTAGACGTCAGAAATAATATTAGAAAACCTTATTGACAAATTTTTATTCATTTGTTACTATTTAATTTAATTTTTCACTATTTAATTTGTTATTCAGTGACGTAATGATATAGAACTGAAATATCCATTGTTTGAAGAATATTAGCTTCTGGCTTCATTATACGGTCCAATCAAGTCGATTGTTAACTGAATCAAGCTTCGGTCCGTTTCGCACGATATTATTCAAATAGATATCCTTGCGTGCAATTGAAATAGCTTAGCTTAGGAATATCAAAGAACGGCGCCAGAATAGTCGATTATTGAAAATGTCTGTGCGATTACATTGCTACATGGAGATGGATTGGTTGTGCCAAAAACACCTTTTGTATGGCAATCAAGATTTATAATAATTTACCAAAAGTATTGAAAGATCTTCCTTAACAATGAAATTTACTTCTAGAAAAAATTAAGAAATTTGAGAGAAACATTATAATTAATATAAATTTGTTAACGTAAAAATATATTTTAATAACGTGATAAAATAATATACGAATTGACTATAATGATATGACACATATTATATGTAATATATAGCTTCTATGTAAAAAAAACCTTTTAAGACAAATTGTCACGCCATGTGTGGCAGAATATGCGAACTTTAGATTGTACCACCTTAATATTTTTGTACTATATTCTTGCAAATAAATTATTATTATTATTAGTTTTCAATACGATATAGATACATTTGTTAATTGTCTTTATTTTTTATTGAAGAACTGTTAAATAGTATTTGTTCCTTGTCGTTTAAATTGCCCATGTCTATAATCGGTCATTGTACTGAACGCTTAAACGCGACATCAAGTATGTATTATGCATTCTTGAATATAAACTGCATAAAACTGAGTTCGAATCAATTATTGAGGCGGGTAGACCTCGTTAGAAACGCATCACGAATCTACAATCGTCTTGAGTAAAGTACCTGGTGCTAAGGAACAATGGAACACCCAAATTAGGCCTATATAGGGGCAGAAGGCTCAGATTGATGGCTTTGCGTTTTTATACGATACATATCAATGCTTGAGATGACAGTTACGCATTTGAATTTCGGAGTTTCATAAATAGAAGTTAAGATTGGAACAAGATACCAAATTTTAAATCAAATTCTCTTTTTTTCTCATATATCATTATCAAGTATCTCATTGTATTTTTTATTGTTACAGGTACAAGTCCGAACACCGTGCAACCTCAACCTCAACCGCAGCCGCAAGGCCTAATCGTGGAGACAGGAAACGGAGCAAGTGTTCTTCAGCTTCCCGCAACAACTCTTGAACAAATTCGGCACATCGCGGCTGACCCGGGAGCGTCCACTTTGCGCTTGCCTCCGCCCGCCACCGAGATACCAGTGGGTGCTAGAGAACTGGACTACGATCTCTGTTATGTATGCAAGCACTGCAAAGTAGCCTTCCCATCTGGTGCTCCCCTTCAAGTACACCAAGCCCGTTCATGCTACGCAGGCAGAGAGTCAGCTCGAGGCGTCATCCGCGTCGTGCAACCCTCTCTGGAGTGTAGAACTTGCCCTGGGGAACGCTTCCGCAATGCCATGGACTTCCGACGACACGCTGAGACAGCGGCCCACATACGAAACTCCATGTCCCCTCTCCAGCCACCTGCATCCGAGCCGCTGACCCACGAAATGGAGGACGTAGTAAACCAGATCACATTGCTGGCTGCACGGGCCGCCCAGGATTCTACCCCGAAAGACTCCAACGTCAATTTCTGCGCGCCCGGCCCACGTTTCCCGCAAGCAGGCGAGATGCCTCTAGCCAGCGCAGGTCACTAAGCCTGTTCCGAATGAAATGTATAGTTACTAACTAGAGCCCCTCGCTCATGTCGTTGTCCGACAACGCAACAGTTCACTATTAGGTCTTAAAGCTTCTTTTCGTTGACGGTAGCCGCGATAAACGGCACTTTCCTAGTTATAATATTTAAAGCTTGTAGTCGTGTAAGAGTAGGTTAATGAGAGTCCCACGCCGCCGCCGCGTACTGGGAGGCGGCGGCGGCGGCCCGCTCGCCGAGCCGTGCGCCGCACTTCATATCATACGTTAGACAGGTTTTAATATATACGTTTATCGTTGCGGCGACGAGCCGCGTCCGAGCGGGCGCGTCACTAAACTTTACCATCGTCTCCCAGGAAAGCAAGTTCCTATCTTTATGGCATATAATATTATCGATATTGATAATTACGATTTAATTATTTGTTTAAAGCTATGTAATACATACATATAATCGTTCTAATTTTAGGCATAGATATGTTCTCGTAAGAAGTTCCTGATGCATCGTAAATGTATGAAGATATATATACGTATATATGATTTTTTTAACGTGAGGCGAAGTTAGTACATAATATGTTAGGCAGTAGAGCGGTTGTCCTCTCGCGCGGGGGAATCTCGCATGAACTTAAATCCGCAGCCTTTACAGGCTGCAGGCGATGCGTGTCGCAGGCGTAAATAGCGAAGTGTGGAGGTGCGATGCCTCGAGAGCCGCCCGTGGAGACGCGACGGAACCGCGTAGGCTTATCGGTAACGGTTAATTATTATAATGATTATTAACGTAGCAAACTTTTCCAAAACGAACGAACTCGAAACTCGGGCTGTGCGCCAGCGCTCAGCCTACCTCGCAAACAAGTGAGTTTATTTTGGAACTAAGTGTGATTCTTGAATTTTTATTGATATGGTAATGATTATTAGTAGTGGCATAAGTGATCGAAGGAATGGGGATACATGCGTCCGTGTGTCCTTGTATCGTCATCACCTTGCTGTGTGCGTGGAGTCCCTTATATTTTCAATGGCACAGAACGTTATTAAAAATATTTTACATATTTACATTTTATCTAGCGGAGTCTAATACAATATTTTATCTATGAGCGGATCCTACTACAACATTGAGTTTGATTTTGAAGTGCAATGTTTTATTCCACCGGTAGCCGGCGGTCCTTGTTATGTCTTTTGTGCAATGGGGCGCGCTGCGTCTCCCTCTGATCGCCTTACACCTCCCCGGGGGCATCTGGGGTTACATTAAGCTTTCACAAATTTCATTTCGTACTATATCGAAGAACTCCATCGGAGACGGAACGAGACAAGATACTATAGATAGTGTCACGAATCACCATCACGTGTGAAGGGAGACGCATTGCGCGCACGCAACATTGCCGACGCGAAGGCGCGCGTTTATACAACATTATTATTTTGTTTGACGGTGTTGAGATTAGTGTTTAATAAGGTAATATTGAAGTTTGTTGAAGCGTTTCGTTTGCAAGCTCCATCGTAACGTTGTCGCCGTTTAAAAGTTTTTAATTAAATTATTTTGATCGTTTTACAGTGGAGGGTACGCAGTAAGTTCGGTTAGCGTAGCGTAGGTGGATATGTCGGTAAAACGATGTTGTGTCTCCGCGGACGACAGCCCGCGGAATGAATCATGGTTCCTATGTATATTTCAATATAAGCGCATCTAGTTTGGTTATTATTTCCGAACAAATTTTAATATTTAAGATTAATTCGGGTGAGTCTGTTGCATCCGCTACTAGGCGCCGCGGCCGGCACGGTCATGTTATTGTTTTATTCTTAGCATATTTTGTTCCCCAATATTGTCTGATATTCAGCACTTTTATATTATTTTGTTACACCACAACTATTTATGTGCGTAGAATTTCATTAGATATGTAATGGTTACTAATACAAAATAAGTTTTACGATCGTAATGAAGGTAGCGTGTCTATCATAGTTCCTATACTGTATTGTAATACTAAATTATTTTAAAAATTCTTTAATAGAAAAATATACCGTTCCTACTATTATAAACTGTAACGAAAATTTTAATGTGAACTATTGTAATGTGTTAACGCGCAATGCATGATGTTTTAATGTTACTCGTCTGAATTTTAATTCGTTTGTCATCAAAGTCACTTGTCTATGTTTGTGTTTAGATGATTTTTATGTGATTTGTTCGAATTTCCTTTGTTATAACATATGTAGCGGCGTTCTACGCGCTACGACCCGTAGCAAACAACAGATAACGATACATTGTCAAGTGTAAATGGTAAAAATAAACTCAAAGTTAGTTTATCAGATACTGGAGTTTTATTTTAAATCAACCTGGTACCTCACTCGTGGCATGTCATGTCTTAAAGTAAGTATTCGGTCATATAGATGATACCTAAGCATAAGCTGGGACTGTTTTTGCTGGCTGTTGCCAGAAAACTAAATAAGATGAATATGAGTATAATATGGGATGTTAATTTGAAATATTTTACTAAAATAAAAACTCAACTGCTATATGCGCAGAGTAGCCATTTCTTTCGTATCACTGATAATTTTTCACAAGCAAGAAATTGATTAGCGATTTACAGAAGTTAATTGCTTCGCTGTGATAGCACCCAGCCTCAGATTCTGGCCCAACCAAAACTTAATTGCAAAATGTGGGAATTTAAATAGTTTAAATGCAATTAAGAGAACTTTCTATCGAGATTTTTTACGATATAAAATATAGTGAAAGCCATATATTTTAAAGATACAGCGATATTTCGTCGCTCTACTGCGAAGTTGGCTTCTGGTAGAGAGTACTGGTGACCTCAGAGCTGGTGCTTTCCTTGCTCAACAAAAAGTATCGCAATGCAGGAAATGCTGCCAACATTAACGGTACTCAAGCACAGGACACCGCCAAACCTTTTAAATTGATTTGTGTTTTAAGTTTTTATTTTGGTTATACATGGAATTATTAGTTTCCGTTCCTTATGTGATAAAAAGTAAATAATGTTTCTAAAGTGTATTTTTTTATTAACTGCGACTAAAGCGTGTATTACAAGTTTAATCTATATCATATCATCTCTGACATAAGTTTGCAAGGGCAATAAAGAAGAGAAGATGAATAAGAAATAACTAAATATTTTTTTTACGAGTAAATTGGTAACAAAAACAAATAAAATTCACAAAAGAGAGTACTACTTTACATGAATTATAATATAGCCTATACATTAATTATGGCTGATAAGCAATATTATGTTGACTTAATTTTATATAATATTAGTGAATAGCTTAAACTAAGGTAATGTTCATTAACAGTCTTAGTGTTCTAGAATGTTTTAACACTATGTTCGTGTGTCTGAGATACCGTACTTTTTCACTACACTACACTACACTAGTTTTATTAATTCAAAAGGTTTAATTATCTTAAGTGAATGCTACATTTAGTCCTAGTTTTATGTAACAAACATAAGCTACATGAATTAAAAAGAAGAAATTTGTTAGTTTATTATTCATTTTCTCACGCTAACCCACAACGTTTAGATATAATATTCATTATAAGAACTTTTGCCAATCTTTAATTGAAAAGATAGTATTACAATTTATAAAGCAAAAGACAAACCAGAAAAAGATATTAAAATTTATAGTTCTTATAATTAAATGTGTTTGCTTGTAATGAAATTGAAAACACCCAAACCATTTCTTAACAAAAAAGGTGGAAATCTGTAAAAGATTTACGTAAATTTTTCAATTATTAATTTAATTTGGATAAATTATAATAGCAGTTACCAATTTATTTATGTAAATTAATAAATACGTTATAAAAATAATCTGTTTTGCTAAACACTAACTTATAATAAAACAAAAATAAATCAGTAGATCTATAGCATTTTTAGGACTGTGTCTTTTTATATCTGTTTCATGAACATTTGTCAATCTACTAGGCTAGTAGGTGATCAGCCTCCTGCGCCTGACACACGCCGTCGACATTTTGTGTCTAAGGCAAGCCGGTTTCCTCACGATGTTTTCCTTCACCGTTTGAGCGAATTTTAAATGCGCACATAGAAAGAAAGTCCAGTGGTACACAGCCGGGATCGAACCTACGACCTCAGGATTGAGAGTCACACGCTGAAGCCATTAGACCAAGACTGCTCAACTTATATTACAATATTTTATACATTTATTTTAAAACTTTTTATATTTACTCACATATAATGATACAGCATGAGGATCTGTCCGGTTCACTATTTAATAATATTTAATTTTAATACATCTAATTAGTAAATACATCGAAACAAATACTAGTGTACCAACCCAGCGTTATAACAAAACCAAAAAGAAGAAAGTGAAATGAAACCTAGCGATTGGCCGCCTCAAAAAATGCATTAACAAATTTTATAAAACCACATTTCAAACACTGTACCATATTAGGTCCTCGTTTTATATAAAGACTGTTACATATCACAAATAGCTAAATAATGTTTGAAAGGTTACCAAAAGGCAATACAATATTCAATAGTTATTTGTTGCTAAATGTTTGTTAGAAATTTAAAGTGTTTTTATACCACATTTGGGCAGACGCATGAATCTGATGGTGCTCGACACAAATTACGTAAGTACAATTTTAAGCTTTATAGAATACTGACTGTTAATAAAACGAAAAACATTGTCACGAGCGCTTTTAGGCGCGCTAAAGTTAGAACAAGAACATTCTTTTTCGATATTTTAGTGGGAACGAAAGATCGTTCTTAGCGTTTACACCAAAATATCAGCGAGCAAGAATAAGAACCGAGAAGATTCTAGCACGATAGCAATTTAGATCATCCGAACGAAAGCTCTCTGCTCATTTGTGTCAACTCTGTGGTTGGTAATGCTTCTTTATGGCTGACTCTGACAGCAATGTTATAATTGCAAGTGCTGCATTTATTATTCTATCTCAATAACTCAAAAAGAAAAGAAGGAAGAGACGTCGGAGGGTGACAAATATAACGCAGCGAAGGATTATAATGTTCAAACGTCGGATTCCACAGACATCTGGAAGTTCGATAGGCTTCTATCATAAATAAGCATTTTTCTTATGACCAATCCATAGATTAATCGATGATCTCGAACACAAGATCACTTTGAACATACCAATCTGGGGAGCGAGCACGTCCACGCAAGAACCTTAAAGCAGCTGTTTGCACGCATTAGTACCGTTTACACCAAGCGAACGAGCATTCTTAGAATATTCCATAGAATCTTTGTTGAACGCAGCAAAAACAATGCTCTACGTCTATTTATTTGAAAGAGTGGAGATAGAATGAGCATTCGCTATAAGTTTATTATATAGTCGATATGTTTCTAGTACTAAACTGTTGCACAATTACATGTGTTCTTTTTTTGCACATTATCTCTGTTATCTTCTTAAATAATGTGCACTTGATTGTAATATATCTGTTTTTACTGAATAAACTGCTTTAATCCTACTACAGAAACGTATTTCTTTAAACTCAAATCTACTGATTAGTGGCTTAAAATCTTGTTTCAAGTATTAATTGTTCAATTATTCAAAAATTACTCAACCCATTTTAAAAACATATCATCATAAACACAAGTAGCTTACATTACATAATATATATTGTTAGAATATATATAGGAATCTTTTATCGCTGCTTTACACTCTTAAAAAATTCAACTCGAAAAAAGGTCGCAATGCCATATCTTTCAATTGATTGTAGCTACGTTGACCAAACCAAACAAAAGACAATTTGTACAAAATAATCAATGTTTTTTACGCGTTTTTTATTGTAGGCAAATAAATGAATAAATTCAAAAATTAAAGTTAACTAAAGTTAATTAAATATAACTTAATATATAGTTTATAGACACTATCCATAGCTTATCTGTTGTAAAAATTATAGATGCTATAACAAATAAATAAAGAAATTAGTATTTTAAGCAAGTAAGTGATCAGCCCACTGTGTCTGACACTCGCTGTCGACTTTTTGGGCCTATCATGAGTGTTACCTCCTCTAGCCAAAATCACAGCTTGAATCCTTCTTAGCATGCTTTCCACGATGTTTTTCTAACATTTTGAGAAATACGTGCCCACTCTTCAGCAATTGAGCATAGTCAAGAACAAGCAATTAGGAATTCCGTTACGTACCTGTGACCTGTGTGCATTTAATGTTACACACAACTTATTGACCGTGTGACATTAAAGAATTCTTAAAAATTTTCAGATTCACTTCACGCGTTTTAATTTACACGAATATAAGTATACGGACTACGTCAGACACACATTCCCTTGGGTGCCCGTTTTCATGCAAACGAGGGTATATATGTACGCTTAAACGGTACATAGTAAACAGATCATTAAGCCATTTAACGAACGTCAAAGAGAGAGCTTATAGAGAGTGTTAAATTCAGTTCAAAAGATCTCTAATGAAGCAATGTTTGAATAAAAAACAACCCTATTTTCGATTCGAAGCTGTCACACGGGCGGATGTAAAGGGGATTTGTAAGATATTGATTATATTGAAATGGGGGGTGGCCACCCCTCGAGGTGGCTTAAGATATATCGGGCGCATTATTTTACATATATGAGACATAGTTGCAGTGAATATTCCGAGTGTGGACAAGAGGAATGATTCCGGAAATACGCAGTATAGGTTTAATTCGGTGCATTCTTAGTGTCTGTTGCTTAAAGCGGAACATTGTTTATATTAATTATGATATTATTTTCTAATAGTATTATTTTCTAACAGTATTAATATGTGTATTTGGAATCAATTGCACTTAAAAATTAATTGTACATTATTATATATTTGCAGTCAATAAAAAAACAAGTATTTTTTTATTATAATAATATCCAACACAAATATCAATATTTACAATATTCTTAACTTACATAGTAATAATGATAATAAAAAGATTTAATATTTAAGCTGGCGCCTGGTAGTAGGACCGATGACCCCAGAACTGGTGCTTTCCTCGCTCAGCGAATACCACCAAACTTTTTAAAATTTGTCTAAATTTTGTATTTATAAATTTTTAATTATATCAGTTTTGCAGTAAATTAATTATTTTTATTTATACTACTCTTCTTGACGGCCATCAAATTCAGTGATTCTTTTTAACGTAGTCAATATTTTAATAAAACCAATTCAAGTTCGATGTATGAGAGCTATTGGATTGTCATAAGAGTGTAGGGCGGGCGGCCCTTCGCGCGTTCACGCCAAATCCTTAATGCGCGATTTAAAAAGAAAAGTGAACGGGAACCGATTGAGATGGTAATACCGAATGTCCCGAGCCACCGATAACTCCCATTATAACTGTGGGGAGGGAATTTTAATGTCCCGCCATTTTGGCGCAATGCTCAAATTTTACGACCACGAGGTCATTATGAGGGAAATTATTAGCGTTCTGATTGCTTCAGCTGTGATAAAAATTCTCAAGTCGGCAATAAGGTGGAACTAATCCCGAGTTAGATTGACGGTGAATTCCTTAATGGGTGTACTTGGTGAATTACTCATCAAATATTCTTCGCGTGAAAAAATCATTATTTTGTAAAATATTTTTTCCTTATCTAAACGTTATTTAATGACATTGATCAGTCAATAATAAGGTTCTTAAATAGATATGGTATATGATGTTTACAATGGTTATGTTCCGTGGAATAGATAAATTGGCCGACAGCCTCATAGATTTCGCATTTATGGAGTTACTATGCATTTATATCAATAACATTCATCAATTAAGGGTTTCTTTTATCCAATTTTTGAACAAAAAAGATAACAGCCAGGAACATAAGATATATTACTATTCAACTTAAAAGTCGAGTCCATCAAAAGTTGTGAAGAAAGCTTAAAAGTTAAAAGAAAATACAGTCAGGTGGAGCTCTGAATAGACAAAGTTTTCCCGGCTCGTGATTAATGAGTCTGCTTGTTTTGAGCATTCACAATGAGGATTATAGGCTTTGCATCCCATTCTACTTGAGGACTACTTAAGGAGCCACTTGTATACTGCTTGTCATTGTAATTTGTTGCTTCCGTGTATTTAATTACAGTTGTATATAGAATATAAAATTATGTTTCACAATAATAATAAATATTGGTATGTTAGGAACGTCGAAAATGTCAAATCTTCTTTCTTCTTTGGCATCAGCGAAATGAAAAAACTCTTCAAGTGATTGAGATCTTGTCAAATCTAATTAAATTTCAATTAAAAGCATTTGATTAAATCTATCGCTTGCTCATTGCTGAACATCCCGATGTTCCCGTTGTGGCAACTTACAACACCGTTAGTCTATCTCTGAGCTTCGTGAATGGTGTCATAAATTTTAGTTTTTAGCCTAGAATTTGTGATATGTGTGATGGCGTCTTTCCTTACAATTTTACGGTCATTATACAACACTATGGCTGGAGTCTATCAGACAACACAGTATAATTCAGATCGATGAAAAGCAAGAGATCCAAATCAAACACAGATTGCACCAACCGTAAATTATGTATTAGGAGCTAAGATTTAAAAAAATTGCCAAAAATTCTTACTTTTTTTTTAATAGAACAGGGGGCAAACGGGCAGGAGGCTCACCTATTTTACATCACTAATGGTAAACGGAGAAAATGAACAAATATGATATATAAAAGATATTCATATGTGAAAATGAGGACTTACGAATCCTTGCAACTTTCTCGCAATCGTGTAGCTCGCGATATAGCGGCATACAAATCCCGAGGCGACTTCTGTATCGAAGTAGTCGCATGGCTCCACAGCATTCGTACCTTTGATTAGTGCATTCGTCTATACTTAACTCCAAGTGGAACGTACTCAAAATAAATTGAAATCCAATATTTAAATATTCGTTGATAAAAATTCATTTATAAAGTTTTAATTCGTAAAAGACGATTTATTTAAAAATTCGTCACATTTATTGCTACAACTTTGTCCTTAATACAATTTTGGAGCCTCAGTGCCGTTGAACCTAACAAACATTGAATACTTATTGATTCAATAGATAAAGAATTAAATCCAATCAGTCGTAAAGGCAATTCGGTCGCGGGAAAGCACCCCGTTCGGACGAAGGGTAAGTTGTGCATTTGTGTAGTTGTACAAATTGAGCACCCTGTGTTTATCTCCGACCTCCGACCCCTTTTATCTACCCTTGGAGTGAGGCTAGAGCACGCAAAGTTGACATGATCAGTCCTGGAGTACTTTTTTTATACCAAACTAGGTTCTGACTATTCCTAGTTCAAGTGTCTGTGGAAATGTTCAATGCGCACATAGACCGTCGACCGGAGCGAACCTATGATCTAAGGCACGTTGAAGCTACTAGACGAAGACTGCTCTCAAATCAATAAATAAACTAATTATGTATTAAAGCCTAAATATTAAAAAATATTCACGCTCTTTACACGATTTTACTTTGATTATTCAAAAATCAAGCATCGTTACAAGTGACGGCCAAAACGTGAAGGTGACAATTGACAAATTTTATACTTAACTTCAAATACTATTACTAGGTAGTGTACACCATTCTGCCTTGCGATTCTGTAACTCACACGAACTCTCACAGCGGTTTTCGCAGCGGCGGTTGCGCTCAAATCAGTCGTGAAGCAGTGTTTTACGATTTGGCATTCTGATAAACAATAAACTACAAGCTTCCTCCGCTTGTCAAGACGTCATGTGAAATTGCTTAACAGAATACCATGAGATTCCAAAAATGAAGTGAGCTTTGTTAGGGCGAAGTGAACTCACGTTTTAACAGAATCGCACGGCTAAATAAAAAGAAATATAATTATATTATAGCTTTAATACAATACGACTAATAAGCAACTCGGCAATCTATGTCTCGCATTCCGAGTCTCAACCCCTTACAGTACGTTCTTCGTTGCGATTTACGCGATTTCTAATTTCGATTGCTGATATTGAAGTGGCGATTGTGATAACTTTATGGCGAGTTTAGCTTTTATTTATTGCGTAACAATAAATTATGATCGTAAAATTCGTAAAAAAGTAAATACTTTTTCTTAAATTATTTACATAGACAATTAAACACTTTTGTATTTTATATGATTACTTAAAATTCATACATACATACATCCTTATTTATCTGTCTTGTGTATATAGGTTCAATATACTATTATAATATTATACTATTATTCTAGTGGACCTGACAGTCATTAATCTTAAATACAAAAAAGCATTTTATTAAAAAAAATAATGGCGCTACAACCTTTTTAGGTCCGTATCTCAGATTTCTGTATCTGTTTCATGATCATTTGGTAATCTAATAGGCAAGTATGAGATCACCCTTCTGTGCCTGACGCACGCCGTTGACTTTTTGGGTCTAAGGCAAGCCGGTTTCCTCACGATGATTTCCTTCAGCGTTCAAGCGAATATTAAATGTGCCCATAGTAAAAAAGTCCATTGGTGCACAACCGAACCTACGACCTCAGGTATGTGAGTCGCACGCAGAAGCCACTAGGCCAACACTGCTCTTTATTCATTTTATTATAAATCTAAATCTAATAAAAGAATCCACATGAACACACCCAAAAAAATTTATTCAAAGCGGTCCAGCCGTTTCGGAGGAGTTTGATTACAAAGATACAGAAGATTTATATGTAAAGATACATCGTTTAAAATGGCGTGGTTGTTCTGGTTTCCACCACACTACTATACTAAAATAAAAAAAAACAAAGTATTCTACCTATAAAAAGTTTATATAGACTACAGAGTACAGACCACATTATTTTTTAATCTCTGTTTCATCTATATAGATCAAGTGTAATACGCAAATCCAAGAAAATCCGTATCGGAATAACATTGACAGTTTAATACCATTGTTTGATTTAGGACGCTCATTATGACTGCGGGAACAAGAATAGTCGTGATCTACGCTAACCTCACACTTAGATAAAACTATTCGTAATTTGTAAATGTTGGTGTAGGAATTCATATACAGTTATAGTTTATTTATTAATATTGCTATTGTCATTATATGTCAGAGCGCACACATACACGTCAAAGTCAAATCGATTAAGTATTTCTAGATCTAAAAATCAACTATTTTAATAGTCAATCGTAGTAGTGATTATATTATTATTATTAAAAGTATTTTATTATCTATGTAAATATTTGTATATTACAAAAATACTTTACTTCCGTTCCTTAACATTATGTCGATATATTAAAGACTTCTTACTACACTCATATTTAAGGTTGTGAGATACAAAACTGTTTCGTTAATATTTAAACACATAAAATCTATTTGGTGTAAACTTTGAAGTGTACGTTATGATAGATTCTGCATTACACTATAAAAAATCCGTTTATTTAAAGTTACTTTTCGTCTTGTGCAATGTCAATAGCAGCTTATTTCACTTGAGATCGCATTCGGTGTTATTTATTTATTTTTATTTTTTTATGGCTCTGGCACGGTTTGTGCATTAGCCAGCGTCAAGTATAAGATTTTTATAATTCGTGCTTTTTGCCTTAGAAATTCGATCATGTCCTCCATGTACGGTTTAGACACTCGCCCGGTACCGCACAACCCTCCCAAAGGCCGAGAACAAATTTTAAATTAAATTAAAACTTGCCCTGGAACCGGGAATCGAACCCGGTACCCCTCACCTAGCTGCCACTTAATAAGACCGCTAGGCTATGAGGCCCTTCCGGTGTTATTTTGAGCACCGTAGTAGATGATATATGTCAAAGAGTCCGTGTATGTCACTTGATACCTAATACAATTATGTAGGTACCATAATTTTAATTAATTAATAATTATGGTACATAATTGTATTCCTATAATTAAAAAAATAATTAAATAATTGTTTACGTAGTATGCTAGATTGCTCACTTATAAAAAGATACATCAAGATGCGCTTCTTATGACGGAGAAGAATAAATAATTTAAAATAAACGTAGTAAATAATTTATCTACGCTATTTTTCATAGCTTTCTAGGCGAGTAAGATTAAAGTGAATGCTATTTTCTAATCCAATTCCGCGGCTTGTAATTACTTATACTTTGTAACTAATTGGACTGTAATCATGCCCTTCGAGATAGCGAACAACGGAAATTTTACGCTCCAGGACAATACGATATAAAATTATCCGCCAGAACCAATAATCGTACTAGAATGCCGACATGATGGCAGTAGTGATGTCCCTCAATCTTAGGTTTTGAAAACCCCTTGGCCAGGCTTTCTTGGCGGTTATTGAACTTTCGTCTATGCTGTCTTTGAATATTGATAAATAGAACGCGAGTTTCACGTTTTAGTAGGCGCCTAATCCTGAGAGCTATGAATTAATAACCTCTAATATGTAGGTACGTACTCAATTTAGTAGTATTTATTTTATTTAATACTTAATATTTAACATATGAACAACCAGAACGGGGGCAAAATGACGTCAAAAAGCAAACTAATACATATGTTTTTTATTGTTTCTCAAATTAAATCATTTAGGTTCATCATGTCGGGGTCACCAATTTAGGTGTGCACCTGTGCAACCACCTAGTTCAGGAGTTTGTAGGAAATTAAATATACATAATTAGTAACTAATATTTTTTTGCGCGCGGGAAGAACGGCCGGCGCTACCAATTGTACGCTACACACTGTCGCTATACAATATGTGTGGTTTACATAAACCCCTACAATATCTGAAATCCCAGAAAACCCAAAAATAATCCAAATTATTATTAACGCCTCAACGCTCTCGTAAGCCTTCTATGGGCGTCCATAAGTTGTATTTACTTACAATAAACTCAACCCAAAAAACGTTTCTACAAAAAATACTCAAAATAATTCCACGTGTTCGGTCTTCGTTAATTTAGCTCATCACTAGGACTGTTTCTATAGCCTATTAAAGTCCGTACTTCTTCCCCGTGACCAAACGTCAATACGTGCATCTTAACAACCCTCAGGCATCAGACAAAGAAATGGCTTCATTGTAACAAATGTTATTGCATTTCGCCGAATTTCCATATGTTCTGGTAATTGAGTCATCTGTGACTCTAAAATAAGGCATTTTAAATATATTAATAATAATTTTGTTTAACCAACCAAAACAATTAAGGTTTCGCTGCCTCTAAAATCTAAATCTGTTAAAATTGATTCTTAGTATTTAACTTTTGTTCACCTTTGAACGTCAAAAAACGTCAAATTTCTTTCAAATCAAGGCCACTGAGAGAATGAGAAGAACTGGCAAAAACCTGCCACTCCTTTTAGTAGCCAAGTATTTTAAGACGAAACGAGCTGCAACCGTTACACCTTGCCCTCATCACAATCTTGATTCAATTTAAAAAAAAAAAAAACGTTTAGCTTGAGCCTGCCATGGCAAAATAGGAACATGTATATACAACTTACAATTATTATAGAGAATACTTAATTATTGTAAATAATAAAGTCGGTTACTGTATATATTACGAAGAAAATGTATTATTATGTACATTTATTGTATTATTTCTGTATGCAGTTTTGTTTTAAAAATTGTCTCTGCACATAGAAACAATTTAACATTACGATCTAGCCTAACTTAAGACTAATAAGTAATTTAAAACTAACCTAATTCACTAAAAAGATTGACATAAGAAAGTGTCCACTAACACTACTTACACTTTACAGTCTATATAAAGGGAAAGATACTCTATTCTTTTGTACTGCACACTGTAATAACTAAACAGAGTAATTACTAAATATCGATTAATCCAAACTGTATTGGCTCTGCCATTAGCAGGAAACCAATCGGTTATTTACGCGAACGGAGCTGTGTTGGTTCTGTGCAACCCCCGAAGGAGATGCATTCCACTGCTCACGATCTCACGACTAGGGGCCGATTCTAAGACATAGAAATACCTATTTTTGAATCTAGTTAGTCTGTAGTCGATTGATATTGTGATAGTTGTTTGAAGTTTTGTAAAAAGTTGGGGATAGTGACACATTTTTGCCTTTGTTTAATTTCCTCTACCTTCATTGTACAAGCCACGACACTGTACATTTGTAGTCTTTAAGTCTATTTATAATAAATCAATAAAAATAATAATATCCTATATTCGTGTACTATAATAAGGATTATATTTAATTATGAGTCTAAGTCCGACAACTGAGTCCAACAACCATGTATATATACCATTAAGTTTTATTATTATATTTAATATTAGTACACGACCTCCTACGGAGTGAAGGTCTCCAAATTCTTCCATTCATCTCTCATCATCACAACTATTTTCAAATTTTTCCCCGCTATCTCTTTTCTTTCATCTTCCGGTGGCGTCGTCTCTTTTTAAATAATGTATATTAAACTTAAAAGGGGATTTTTTATTTGCGCAAGTTGCGTCGCAATGTTCTTTTCGTTTACATAACAACTTATATTTAACTGTTCTATTAATTACGTTCAAATACGTAGCAATTGAACCTTACCTTATATATTCCACGGTCAAGTCTATAAACATTAGAATCGGACCCGGGTATAATTACCCGTGGGTGTACGGCATTATACTTCGCGAGTGATTATTATCAATCGCTGCACGGCTAGTACGGTCACCGCTTAGAACCCGATGTAATAGTGGTAAATTATCGTAATGTATATAACAAGAGATGCAAAACAGATCCGATAATTGTAGGATAAATCAAAACGTATCGCTCACGTCCTTGATTGGTGACGCGATGCACCGCCGCGGGCCTCTACGAAATCTCGCTGGGTATTTTACGGTATTGTTCTGGAGATAGGGTAAAAGGTAGAGTGAAAATGTAAAATCTTTCTAGTTATTTATGTATATTCAATACGTTTATGGTTTAGTAAAATAAATACTGTCTGGAATGTTCGATTAGGAATATTGCGTACATCGTAAAATTTAACATGTCTTATTAATCACTGTAAGCACCAAGTTTTTTATTTATATTATAGCAGACCGGCCAAGCGTTGCTGTGGCTAAGGTTTTAGTTATATTACATAGTAGTAACCTATTCAAGGGAAACGGTAGGAGAACACCAGTCATGGGGACCACCATGTTTTTTTGGTGGTAATGCCATTAAATTGTAGCTTATTTGAAACGTTGGTACTTTCAACACAGTGGTAGTTAGGAGTCCATAGCGGACATACAACGTGACACGTAATTTATATATATTAAGATATGTGGTTTTGTAATTTGCCTTGCCATATAAAATGTATAAAGACCAATATTATAGTCAGGAAATAAGACTTAGTAAGTTTATTAAAAGCAACATAGAGTAGAACCCAGTAGATACGGCTGAGTCATTCACTTTTTATATTAAGTCTCTATCTATGATTTTACTCTGCAGAACTTTGTTAGGCCTCCGGGCAGTCGTTGTTCACCCCAACCTGATATTGCTAATTTTCTATCATAGCTGCCTCATCGAACTTTATAGGCGCCTAGATTTTGAAATTGAGGTGTCAAAACATATTTATTACTTGCATTATAAACCCAACAATCGTACCTTGGGGGTAGTTTAGCTTTACATGTTTTGACATGCTTAAATGTGGGAAATCAATTATTATGTAATCTACCTTTCATAAATATATATTTAAAAACATAGTAACTAAATTCATATCATAATTCCAGACATTCGGGCGGAATTAACTATAAAAAAATAGTGGCGCTCAACGTTTTTAGGTCTGGGCCTCAGATTTCTGTATATGTTTCACGATCATTTGTCAATCTAATAGGCAAGTAGGTGATCAGCCTTCTGTGCCTGACACACTGCCGACTTTTTGGGTCTAAGGCAAGTCGGTTAGCTCACGATGTTTTCCTTCACCGTTCATGTTAAATACGCTCATGGAAAGAAAGTCCATTGGTGCACAGCCGGGGATCGAACCTACGACCTCAGGGATGAGAGTCGCACGCTGAAGCCACTAGGCCAACACTGATATAAACTATACGATAATCTATAAGATATTATTAATATTAATAGAGATTAAAATGTATTTTGACATAAGGTATATTTTAATAAATAATAGGATATAATTATTGTAGATATAAATACAACAAATGTTCTTTTAAATTTTATTTTCTACAGAGTAGTCTCGCTGTCAACACAATTAACTCGCACTTTCTCTAGTGTATTCTTTGTCCCTCTTATATTAACGTTCCACCACTCTTGATTAAACTTAAATAACATAAGCCTACTGTTAGTAACACACGTTCACTTATATTTTTGAAGTTATACTTCTTTAGGCACGTTATGAAAAATTGATGAGAGTGAAATTTTACGATGCCCGCGCACCGTGACACAAAATTAACAGAATGAAGTTGCCCACGGAAGATGCTACGGCATTGGACATAATTTAAAAACAACATTCGAATAATAATAGAATTTATGTTACACTTAATGTAAGAGAATAATAATAAATATTTATTTATTGAATTTTTCTAATGTACACTGAACTTTATTGACTCCTTTTCCAGTCTTTGATTATTTAATTGTAATTAATTATTTGTATGCAAGCAAAAACTATTTTTAATAATGCCAAAGAAGTATAACTTCTTACGCGCGTACCTACAAAAGTACACGCACCCTTTTTTTATTTAATTAAATGGATTATATTAAATATAATAATATAGATTTAAGAATACAACTGCGTACGTATATTTTGCAGTAACTGACCCAAATATCGCGAACAATTGTGTTAACGATTTCCCACTATCCGTCACTATGGCAGCATGTAGTTTTGCTATTATCTGCGGGTTAGGGCCTTCGCTAGGGCCAAATTCCGAATGCCTTAGGAGTTAAATCGTTCTCAGTTCACGCGCAACTCATTACGAGTAATGTGTTCCGTCATAGTCTCTGGTCTAATGGAACTATTATTTATTTCTTCGTCACTATTACAATTGCCCCTAATTGAGGTGCCCGCTTTTAGTAAAATGGGCAATTTCTAAAGCTGTTTGTTGTCTGTATGTATTGGAAGGTTAAGCTTTCTGATAGAAGTGAATTGTAATTTTGAATTGCATATTGGCAACAGTATAAATATTAACCCAAATCAAAAATAGGCTTTCTCATATGTAATTAAAGTCTTTCTTTTGGCGGCTAATAATATTAAATATCGCTTCAGTAATTCTAGAGACAACTTCTTAAAAAGTTTGGACTATTATTAGTGTTGAAGACTGCTGGCGACTTCAAGTTGAAAGATTGCTTTGAATATTTTTTTTTTAATTGTTTAAAATTAGATAAGATAAAATTACCGTTTCATTCGGTAAGAGCTAATTGGCAGCTACAGCCGATCAATAGCTGCGCGCGCGCCGCAGGCTACGTACAGTTACCTACAATGATGAACTATAGGGCTGTCTAGTAATAGTTTAAAAACGTATTTAGAAAAATAAAAAGTAATCCTCAATCGAAAAAGGTTTTATATGCTGATGAACGCTCTCAGTTATTTACCTAACCATACTGTGTCTTATTATTATAAAAAAGCTATATTAACTAAGTATAAAAGCCTACAAGAAACACCGACTATTAAACCAGTCCGGAAGTTGATTACAAATAACATTCGATGTGAAATTTTTAAAAAATCGTTCGAATTTCGTACAAACTTTTTCCTGGTATTAAAAGTATTGCGTCAGCCACAAACAAACCATAGTGTAAAGAGCGAAAATTGCTGATCTAATAAGCCATTATGTTGCATAGCGTGATATGAAATTCACATCAGCCTGAAGCTAGATTAACTTATAAACTTCACGACTATTAAACCTTCGGAGATCATAATTCACACTACGTTTTGCCCTATCCGCCACTCTGTGTGTAAAACATTATTTCATACTCGTGTTGATATTATTAACGCGAGACTGAATGTGTGTATTTTATAATATATAGACACATCTTTAATGAATATATCATCCATATATCACCATACATTTTATGGTAATATTGCTAAATTAAAGAAGATTAAAAATCCCGATACCGAGTGGTCTTGACACTTTTTACTTGAAAGGCATGATTAAATGCATGTCGATGTACTTGTGTCACTGTATGATAGCCTCGTATGTCAAAAAACCATTTATTTTTTATTCTTAGACTCTTATGTCATTAAACTGCTATAATCATGAAGTAAGTAATACCATCTAAAACTATGGACAAAAACACATAATAATATTTTAACGAACATTGAGGTTATTATTCCAGAGCGACGTTATGTAAGTAACTTAGTGAAACAGTGGAAGGTATTACAATTACAATATTTAATAGACTCCAAAAGAGTTAATGGAAATCCATTCCAATGGAATCCATCCATTTTAAAGATTTTCAGAAGCGTAAGTCGAGAAGGTTGTTCACGGGGTAGTAAAGGTTCGAATTATCGAATAAGTTGGAAATTAGAAATGATAAAGACGCATTATACAAATTTTATATTAGGTTATTGCTAATTAATTAATTAGAATTTAAAAAATTATGATATTTTCAGAAGCAAGATTAAGCTACTTTTAATTTTTTCTTATTATTTATTTTTTAGCGGTAAATATTCTAAAACGTTAAGGTCAAGGACACATTGAAAAGCAACAATAAATCACGAGAGGACTTAATAACATGCAGCTGTGTATAATTGTTCGAAATTAGTGGCAATTGACGCCCAATTATCAATCGCGTTAATAATGACATCTTCAATTGACAATCAGACGAAATCTATGCTTTGACGTATGTATCTGTGGCGACATGAAAGCGATATAAAAACTCTTTTTTCTTATAACACAGCGTAAACTTTAAGAGTTGACGCCAAAACATTAACAGAAAATTAAGTTTCATAACATAGATAGTTAATTTGTTTATTTTAATTTTAAAAATATCATATTAAGTGTAAATTTTATTAAGATTTTAATGCATTGCCGCCACAAGGTTATGGTTTTATGTTCAACAAAAAGTTTAAATAATCTAAGAAGTAGCAAAACAGTCGAGACCATATATAATTGCTAACAATTAAGTTATTACGAATCAACCGGTTACAATGTGGTCTTGTAGTTCTCTATAATTAGATTTAATTGCTGAAGGACCTTTAAGTGCACCAGAAGTTTTAAGACTTAAATTACGATCTCGATGGATCAAAAATTAAGCCCCTTGATGGAGGATAAAATTACAGAGCCTAACTACCTTTGGACCTCCAGACATTCTTAAAGATCTCTTAACGTGTTTAACCCCAAATCACTGTAAATTATTATTGGAAGTTTACATTATTAAAATAATGAAAATGATCGCCTCGGGACCCATGCGTGCCTGGTTGCGAACATAAAAACCTCTTGGGGCTATTAAAAATAAACAATAATTGGGCCGGCCATTCACGCATGTACACTCATTAAAACAATTAAATCTTGATTGAACAGAAATTATAGCTGTCGATTCTTAAACATGGTGGTGCGTTCGCCGGAATCCGCTCCGAAAATGATTATCTTTGATTTTAATATCAAATAATTATTTATGTATGTGTGTATTCGTCCCACGCTTGTAGTCTTTAATATGTAATTAACAAAATTGCTGACGACGTTTTTTCGACATGGTTTAGATTTTTTGTTAAGGATTACTCATTCGAATTTAATTTCGTCATATTTGTTTTTTAATTTGACGATGTGATTATTTAAATTATTCATAAGTGTTCTTTAATTATAAAACCAATTAATATGGAGGTCATATTTCTCTTTTGCTAAGGCATCAATCAGCAAAAATTTTCTTAATTCAAATATCTGTGTCTTCTTTCTACTCTTTGATACCTTCGAGCTAGCATTTAAGTGATATTCAGGCAGAAGAATTAGGAATAATATTAAATCTTAAGGTATTTAGAAAAAACTTGATAATTGATTATATAATTTTATTTACTGACATCCAAGGAAATCTAAGATATCTATCTATTATTTAAATACTATTTGCACATAAAACAACATATCGTATTGAAAATATTAAGAGTGGGAATTCATACATTTCCCATGCAAATATCAAAGTGGACATTTAAATAGACACAGATGCCTGATAATAACGATTGTGTGTAAAAGGCGTCATTACAAATATCTTCATTATATTCAAAGTAACACTTAATACCGCCGTCTTAGCTTATTGATAACGCTGATGGGATCGATTCCTGAAGGATACAATAACAGAATAATCAGAGAAAATATTAATATGCCTGTCCAAACCTCAGCAGTGGTAACAGATTAGCATAATATAAATATATCCGTTTGTATAAATAGGAACTTCCTTATCAATACCACGCTAAAATATTGTAACCTGCTATTAAAATAATTACAGCCTAAACCTCATCTCAGAAGCAAAAACTGTAGCAGCAAATTATTAATTAATAACCTTCGCTACTAATGTTTTTTATTTAACTATGTAAAAAATTACTTGATACCTGCTAATTTGTCTATTCGTAGTATTAGAGTACAAATCAAAGAAGGTAACATACGTAATGGCTTAATCACTATCTAGCGATCTTTCAGACAACCATAGTAAGAAAAAAAAATACAATCCCGGGGGGGTCTTCCCTCAGAGATACGACCTCCAAATGTTCAAAAATCGAGTCTACTCCTCCCTCAAAGGCCGGCAACGCACCCACTAAAAATGGGTGTCTATGGGCTGCGTAGGCTGCCCTTTTTGGTCGTCCCGCAAGCTCGTTTGACCCCCTATTATATATATAAAAAAAAACAAGGTTCGTAACTAAGTTACGAAAAATAATTGAATATAACAATATAGAATTGTTTAATTACTAGTGCAGGCGTTTGTTTATGTTCTCTTCAAAGATACATGAATATTCTTACATAGTAATTACTAACAAATATGAATATATATTTCTTTAAAACTGCATAATAATTCTTCAGATCAAGAAATTTTAAGTATTCCTAGACGTTTAAGTAGACGCGTTGTATGTAAATATACCTAACTAGAAAACTCCAAATAACAAGCTTAGAGTTAGGCAATTCAATTCAGTTCGGCAGTGCAGTTGCAATTTGCAATTTGTAACAGGAGTGAGCCACAAGCCACTGCAACCCAGCGTCATTACGCCCTCCATACATATTCATATCTTATAATATTTTTAATTCAATTTTCCCCGCGAAACTTCGAAACCTACTCCGTTGAGTGTTGAAAGCTATCCAATTTGCGTAATACTGCCAAAATATCTCATTTCTACGCTCACTGTTGACGTAAATTCCAAAACAACGTATAAAGTAAACGCGATGGGCAAAAATATAACGAAGTACCAGTACGCAAGGTATAAATTTCCACGGCGTGCGCGAAAGTTAAGCCACTCACAAACACAATTCAAATGGAGTTTTCGCAATTCCATAATGCGCAAGTGGTCTGTTCGAGCTTTTGACTCTATAAAAAACGGAAAAAAACGATAGAAAAAAAGGAAACATTTATATTTTCATAGAGTTGTTATTTACGGTTCGATAAATACGCATAAAGTGATATTTAAAGCGCGGCCGGCACTCTGCCGATTAGCACTGTAATGGGATCTGCGCGAGCTTTGTAGGAATTACGCCGCTCTCGGCCGCCCGCGCTTGTATAAGCCAACCCTTTCAGCTTTGAGGCTATCAAAATTATTTCCGCGCCAAGATAAATAGAATTTGGTCCTGTTTTAAAACTAAAATCGAAATTTTGTTTCTTTAAAACGTTCACATCTATGATTTGACTGTATTCATTTGTTACATATAATAATGGTACTTAGAGTACTTTACTAAGAGGTAACAATTACTTAGATTTCTAGACCTAATTTAGTAAAAACTTCCTCCAAAAAAGCCTTTTGCCAAATCATGGTTCTTGGAATCAGTCGTTCACTAATAGGGTAGTCTTCACTACTTTGCACCGTTGTTTAAGTATTAAATTTGATAAACCATTAGAGCATAAATAAGTAACGTATGAGTAAAATACAATTTTAATGATTTAGTTTTCAAACATACAATTTCTTAGTATTGTCTTTTATTGACATAACCTTTACACATTTAAAGAAAAAAACTTTTTAACCGGATTAAAGTTATGTATTATAATATTTACAATTATTTAACATAATTTTAAATTTATCCGACGTTTCGCGTGCTTTACAGCGTGCGTGGTCACGGTGACTGAAGACAAAAGGTGTTGGATGTCTAAAGTATCACAGCTGTAGTAATTGTAAATTTATAATAATACAAAACTTTAATCCGGTTAAAAAGTTTTTTCTTTATACAATTTCTTATTAAATTAGCTACTGTAATTTAATTTAATAGATATTGAAAAAATATCTTTGTCAAATATAGTTTTATTATTTCTTAGAACAAACACCCATAAATCAATGTTTATATTCTTTTCCATACTGTTGTAATCCCTGTCCAATACAGCACCATATGCCCACGCTTAATTCCGTCTTCTGTATAAAAGATGACCCCTTTATTACTTATTAAGAAGCCTCCGCCAGCCTGACCCCATACAACGTTATTTATGTTGTCTAATAATAATTTGTATTAAATCACGGCTGGATTTGCTATCTTTGTTGACAGAAACAAAAAAGTAATGACATTTCACGTTCATGACGTTAAACCGGTAACGTGTAATGTCGTGTCTTTTTAAATTACAGTCAAAATGTTTGACGTTAAATGCAATTTATTCGAACTTTTTTGATACTTGTTAACCTAATAGATTGGTATAATTTAAAATGTTATTAGATGACTGTTCAGCTAAAGTACCTTTTTGTGTTTTATTCGTCGATAAATTGTTTTTGGTGAGTGCAATGATGAAGTAACTGTTTTACTAGATTTAAACCTTTATTTAATAAATTTATTTGTCAATTTGCAATTTTTGAAATGAAACTTTTTTAGGCGCATGGTACAATTTTTACTGAACGTTTTTTCGTCACTTAATATTTTAATGACAATTACATTCATTAAATTCCTAACATTTTTCTCTCCTTCTAAGTCTCGGAAGTCTAAAGTTTTAGATTTGTATAAATATTAACAAGAATTAAAAAATAGTTTGCCAAAGAAGTTACACTTCTGACATGTGTACTTTGTACGCGTTTTTTTTTTATTTCCATATGTTAAGCGAAACAACCTGTACTTTTGTTTCGTAGGTGCAGTAGTAGATACGTTCATGATATTTATGTATAAACTTCACAGTCATCAAACAAAAATATACGAGTATCAAAATCGGTTTTCGAAATGTATTAAAACTGTAAAAAATTGATTAGACAGCAACCATTCGTGAAAGTTGAAGTTCCCACCATGTCAATGTAAATTGTCTGCGAAAATTGCACATTTTCCTTTATCAGCGCAATTTTTACGGAAATTTTAAAGCTATATTTTCATTGACAGTAATTTCTTTGACTTCACGCGGAGTTAAATACGATAAGAAATCTCGTATGTGAACAATTTGAAGGTACTTCATTGAGATCCAAAAAAGGTGGGTATTTCCTATTAAAATTTAGAATAAAGTTCCCTTATGTACCATATATACCATAGATCATTATTATTTACTTAAATAAATCGTAAATGAAATGTAAATAATGTGTAGAACTGTAATCTGCGCCTACAATCAGTGGGACAACATACCCATACATGATGACCTAGAGTTTCAGACCGCATATAAAACTTCTCGGACCTTTAGTCTAGTCGACAAGTTGAAAATGGAACAAAATAGAGATACTACTCTTAAAATTATGTGCGATAGCTCATTGGATCCGGAATGACGTCTAGAAAAATGTGCTAAAAGCGTGTATTAGCACATAAAAAATTGCAAAAGTTATAGACCATTAAAGATGAAAAAATAATGGCATTTAGTTTTTTGCCAATATTTAATAAACTATTAATATTTAAGAAATTTCAAATAAAGATTCTGAAAGAGGAGGAAATTTCTAATAAAAAACGCCTGACTCCCAGAACTCTATCTCCATTATTTATTATGTTAATTTAACGCTGAAAATAGGTCTGCGGGTGACATTTTTAGGATTCGCGCGTGGCGTCAAAAGCGACTACGGCACATTAATTAATTTATTTAAGGTATTGAATATTTTTTTTTAAATTTGAAAAAATTATGGTGTGTTCTGAACACTATAATTAATTTATTCCCGTTGAAAATTTTACTTAAAGTTAATTTTTCAACAAGTTAAATAATTGTTAACTAACGAAATTTTCTCGAACGACCGTCTTAATTGTAAGTGAAAAAAAATGTTTAAATAATGGTCGTAAAAATATTTCGCTTCGTAGAGCCTTTCTTACATACATACTTAACAAGATCGTGCCATAAAAGTTAAAAAAATATTTATACTTTGTTTATAACAATTTTTTTACTTAAACAAAAACTTAAAAATCCATGTAATGATGTTAAAAAAAAATTTTTTTTTCTAAATCATCATATAATCGTTTTTTTATTAATACAAGATATTTATTGATTTGCAAAAAAAAAAATTCCCGCCATTTGTTGATAAATTTTTTTTAAACAAATTGATTAAATCAATATTTTTAAAAAAAAATTTAACACAACTTTATTACATTAAAAATTTTATGATTTTTAAAAAAAAAATGTTTCCTTAATAACAATTTTTAATTGTTTAGAATCGTTTTTTTTAATTTTCTATTGTTTAAATAATTAGTTAAGAAATTTTTTTTTCCTAAAAATCATAATTGACAGTCTTCTATAAAGTAACAGAAAAAAATTTTTTTTTAATCAACAATTCTATTGTTTATTAACTTACCAATTTGTTATAAACAAATATTCAACTTTTGTTTATTTTTTTTCTAAAACTTCTAAAATTAACAAAAACAACCATATATAACAAAGTATAGAAAAATTTTTTTTTAATTTTAAATAAAAGTAATATTCATGATAATCAAAAAATTTAAAAAAAATTTTTTTCTATACTTTGTTATATATGGTTGTTTTTGTTAATTTTAGAAGTTTTAGAAAAAAAATAAACAAAAGTTGAATATTTGTTTATAACAAATTGGTAAGTTAATAAACAATAGAATTGTTGATTAAAAAAATTTTTTTTTCTGTTACTTTATAGAAGACTGTCAATTATGATTTTTAGGAAAAAACAAATTTCTTAACTAATTATTTAAACAATAGAAAATTAAAAAAAACGATTATAAACAAGTAAAAATTGTTATTAAGGAAAAAAATTTTTTTTTTAAATCATAAAATTTTTAATGTAATAAAGTTGTGTTAAATTTTTTTTTTAAAATATTGATTTAATCAATTTGTTTAAAAAAAATTTATCAACAAATGGCGGGAATTTTTTTTTTTGCAAATCAATAAATATCTTGTATTAATAAAAAAACGATTATATGATGATTTAGAAAAAAAAATTTTTTTTTAACATCATTACATGGATTTTTAAGTTTTTGTTTAAGTAAAAAAATTGTTATAAACAAAGTATAAATATTTTTTTAACTTTTATGGCACGATCTTGTTAAGTATGTATGTAAGAAAGGCTCTACGAAGCGAAATATTTTTACGACCATTATTTAAACATTTTTTTTCACTTACAATTAAGACGGTCGTTCGAGAAAATTTCGTTAGTTAACAATTATTTAACTTGTTGAAAAATTAACTTTAAGTAAAATTTTCAACGGGAATAAATTAATTATAGTGTTCAGAACACACCATAATTTTTTCAAATTTAAAAAAAAATATTCAATACCTTAAATAAATTAATTAATGTGCCGTAGTCGCTTTTGACGCCACGCGCGAATCCTAAAAATGTCACCCGCAGACCTATTTTCAGCGTTAAATTAACATAATAAATAATGGAGATAGAGTTCTGGGAGTCAGGCGTTTTTTATTAGAAATTTCCTCCTTTTTCAGAATCTTTATTTGAAATTTCTTAAATATTAATAGTTTATTAAATATTGGCAAAAAACTAAATGCCATTATTTTTTCATCTTTAATGGTCTATAACTTTTGCAATTTTTTATGTGCTAATACACGCTTTTAGCACATTTTTCTAGACGTCATTCCGGATCCAATGAGCTATCGCACATAATTTTAAGAGTAGTATCTCTATTTTGTTCCATTTTCAACTTGTCGACTAGACTACTTATTCAGTAGTTCAACGGTACACAAATGTATACTCAACTAGCAAATCAATCCCAAAGTTATGTGTATGTGATGCTACTAATATAATATTTTATACTAGCGGACCCGACAGACGTTGTCCTGTCTTAACTATGAATATTGATTTCAAATTGGTATAATGAATTAAAAAATATTTCAGAAACAAAGTGTTTATTATTCTAATGCTTTATGTTATACAACATTCTTTGTTTGTTTTTCTGGCTCGCATATTTTTATATTATCAATATAATAACTCCGATCGAAGCATTTTATTTGAACGATATTCATTTTTCTTACATCCTCTAACGATATTTGCAGCACGCATTCTGTCAATGTTGTGTTATGTCAAACGCCATAAGGTTACACCAAAAAGTTCGAATTGTATGGTGGTTAAGTTTTCTTGAATTTTCTAATTTTCCGCGCAATTTTTTTATTTTATAAGAACCTTCTCCTGACAATTACAAACACAACAAAAAAAATCAGACAAATCGGTCGAGCCGTTTTCATGTGATGTCGTGACAACGGAAAACGGGTTTCATTTTTATATATAAAGATAAGAAGACTTAGTAAGTAGTTCAGTAGCGAAAACGTCATAAAGTGCATATAACGCAGGCGTGTTTAGTTTAGACGTCGTAGTCATGTATTATGGGGCTTCATTGTAAAAAATCATGCGAGCAAAATTAATCCTATATTATCTCACTAGCACTATGTATACAGTGGGCATGTCAGCCATGTCTACAGCCATTGAGGTCATTATAATCCTAAATTATGCAGATGTAAAATCATCCGAGCAGCCTTATAGTGTTTCAGTTGTCGGAATGTTACGGATAAAACTATTGTACCTTTTTGAAGGCTGATTGAGGAAGGGTGGTGTTCAATATCCTTTTATGTAACAGGAGGCTCACCTGATGTTAAATGATATGCCCATGGACAGTCACATTGCCAGAAGGTTCGCTCGTTGCCGGCCTTTTAAGAACTGGTACGCTCTGCCCTGCGATTCTGTAACTCACTTCACGAACTCACACAGCGGTTTTCGCATCGGCGGTCGCTCTGAAATCAGTCGTGAAGCAGTCATTGATTTGGCATTCTAATGAACAATAAACTACAAGCTCCCACCTTTTCAGAATGATGATGATCTGATGTTAAATGATATGCCCATGGACACTCACATTGCCAGAAGGCTCGCTCGTTGCCGGCCTTTTAAGAACTGGTACGCTCTGTTCTTAGCCCTAAGTCGAATTGGTTCGGCAATTCTTCAGTGGGCAGCTGGTTCCAAATAGTGGTGCGCGGCAAAAACTGCCTTAAGATATACTCAGTTGTGGAACGTCGGACGTCAACGGACGACGGTGATGCGGGTGGAATTTAATTAACTATTAATTACTTTAGATGTCATGAGGAACACGGCGTAATGGTTGCAGCTCCTAACAAACATTGTGTAAAACAAAAAACTTGGCGATTAAAAAGAGTGGTGGAGAGTTTATTGCCAGTTCTTCTCTTCCGTTCTACGCCCTTAATAACTGGCAGTAAATGTTTAATATGTATTTCTTTTTGACTTAATTTACGTAAGGTACATTGTGTTACCTAAATCAATAAATGATTTTGATTTGATTTCGTATTCTGCCTCGACGTCCGATGATGAAACTCGGCTGCAGGTATTAATTCAAACAACTAGTCTTAACACTCTCCTTCGTAAATGCGGTACAAGATACAGTGAGTTCTACAGTGTCATGTCATACTTGCACGTAACTTAAGGTTCTATAGTTATGTTGTATTAATAATATTTAATGCTCAACCGTTTTAACGGTGAACCAAGGTGTAAATCTTAACCAATATGAATATAATTTAAGTAAAAGACACTCGGGGCGACACAGAGCCACCGCCTGAGGCCGAGTGAATGATTTTTATGAAGCATTTAATTAAGAAGTAGGACCTAATTTAAACTATATGGGTATGCCCTAAAATACTCTCAGACTTCGGCCCTGGGACATTTGCATTTAACCGTCCATAATTACTGGACCTTAATTATTCACGTACGATGATCCGAGAGGAATTCGCCGCAATTTGTTTTAGTAATCTCGACGCGTTGGAAGGAAATATGTGGTGATCATTGCAATTATGCTACGCGTTGTGATAGTAAATAAGTGCCGGCAGCTTAATCTGAGGAAATGTGGCCTTAATTAATCAGCATACCTTGCCACAGAGCTTAATAAAATGCTTAGAGTTTTTTTAATCAAGGAAATTTGATATTCAGGACATTTTAGACAGTACGAATATGACATTGACGTTTAGATGACTCGTTTATTAATCAAGATTTCTGATTCGAATCCTGGATTAACACGTGTTTGAAGGTGTAACATCACGACCACATAACTTTTATAGGTCTTAGATTTCAAAGATATCAACTCTATAGATATTTATATAATTTTATTGTGAATTTCGCCGTAAGATGACGTCAGAGTGATAGGAAGTATCAATGTCAGCTAATAATTTCAATATTATAATAAACATATTATTAAAAAATCGCCAATGTAGCAACGTGGTAAGCTTGCTTAGACAAAATACAACATTTGACCACATCGCTTTAATTCTACACAACACCTTTAAAAATATAATTTCTGCTTGTTTAAAAAAAAGTATACATTTTTCAATATTGCAAGTCATATTTAACATAAAAAAGTAAGAAACGACGCCTGCGCATCACTCACACTTAACTTTCAGCGCGTTCACGCGCAGACGTCATTTCGCTTTTTAATTATGGAGCCTCTAACGAAGCCTCTGTATTAATTCACTGAACTTACAGATTAAAATACCTTATTCGATTTAAAACTTTATTCAAATGACTTAGGGTTTAATTTTGCCTGTGTTTACTGTACCTTAATACATTTTTCCCAGTTGAACATCTGCTTCAGACTGTCTACAACCGTTGCGGTTTAACTTAAGTAATGAGATATGATTTCAAGCCTTTATTATATTCTCAATCCTGTTAAACTTGCATTAAAATATGCTGATATTAACCTCACAATACTAAAGAAAAGAATACTTCCCATTTCCATTGTTTGCGTATTAGGAGTTCTATTACTTAGAGACCAGGTCTAACCGAAACAATTTTTGTTACAGCTTAGAATCTAGGATTTTAAAGGGGAATGAATCCATAGATAGACGTTAACTACGACGACTAGACTTGACGTAGTATGCACACACACACTTATACACCTCCACACATTGCACATTCCCACACACACCTAAATGAGCTAATTATTAGTACATTGTCTTTGTGAGTACCTAATATTCATCTTATATATTGGTTTTCATCAGTTTTGGCTATTTTTTTTTTCATTTAAATTGGTAAATATTATCCTTTTTTAAAGATTCTGTGCATTATCAATAAACTGTTATGTAAATAATTAAAGCTAAGAAGGAGATATTTACATCAGGTCAACACCGCCAAGTGGCTACAACGTGTGACTCTCATCCCTGAGGTCGTAGGTTCTGTCTCCTTTTCACCATTGGACTTTCTGTATATGTGCGCAATTGACGTTCGCTGGAACGATGAAGGAAAACATCGTGAGGAATCCGGCTTGCTTTAGACCCAAGAAGTCGACGGCGTGTGTCAGGCACAGGAGGCTGATTACCTACTTAATAAACGCCAATTAGATTGACACATGATCATGAAACACATACAGAATTCTGAGGCCCAGGCCTTACCTGATTGAAGAGTCACTGATTAATGAATATTACCTTAGACCTAATTAACAACAAAGTTCTATAATTGTTTTTAATTTAAACAGGATTGATTACAGAATTAAATTGTTTGAATAAATTATTATAATTATATATTTCATAAAAATAGCACACAATAGTAGCTACCTCGTAATACCTCAAGTACAATTTATTTTTACCGCAATTTTATACAAGAAGTTCCCATCAGTACACACTATTTAAAATACTTCATGGTGTAGCCAAGCATCGAATGATATGAAGCATCTCATCACGTACAAAATTGAATCCTTTACTCAACCCTTTGTCTTGTAATCGACTTCAATTATTCGAATTAAATTTAATTCATTTCCATCAGCACTATTCGTCTATAGTAGAAATCGAATTATAGATTTCAATTGCGAACCACAAATTACAGACATTTAATATACATAATTGAAATTCTATTTTCAAAATTGTAGAACCGGAGTAAATTTTAGGAATATGAGATTAACATCGTGTGATGAAGACGATTAATTTGTAACAAGCATGTCTTTTCACCTATTTGTCTATAAAAAAATTTTTTTAAGCAAAGACCATTAAATAGTACTGAATTATCATTTAATTAATTAATTAATAAAAAGCCTTTAATGCTGACACCAAGTATAATATGTTAATAGTTATTTAAGTTACATAATAAAACTTAATCTAATACAATATATGACCCGTTTTAGGTAATCAGCGTGTCCTGTGACACATAGGCCTCTTCCAGCTGTTTCCATTATTTTCTGATGTTAGCTCTTCTTGTCCAAGTTGTGCCTCCTATTCTCTTTATATCGTCTGCCCATCTCTTGCTCTGTCTTCCTCTTTTCCTTTTTCCATCGCGTGGTTGCCATTCTGTAATTATTTTTGTCCATTTCAACCTGCTATCTCTCGTCATTAGCCCGGTCCAGCGCCATTTCAATTGCCTTTTTTTTCTTTATAATGCCCTCTACTTTGGTCGCTGATCTTACTAATCTGCCTTATTAATTTTGAATAAAGTCTAGATATTTCACCAACGCGAGTAAAATGACTACTCCTTATACAAAAGATGTTAAGTGAACAAGATACAGATAATATTTGCGGTAACAAGCATTTTGTATACAGTTTATTAACAAAAAAGGCCGCTATTAACAACAATAAATGCGGTTGCACCGAGTCGATGTCCAGCTGAGGAACTTTATTAGAAACGTGATGATTATAATCATGCCGAAATCACTGATAGGCAGGCTACGTGATCTCTACGACACCTTCCGGCCGGTGTGAAAAATCATTACTTTTTGATATCTCAATAATTCAAAGTGTATCGTGTAATTGGCCCGTTTAGCGGTTACGAAAGTCGAAAAGATAATTTCTCGGTTTCTTCTCACCCTTAGTGACGGTTAAAGTGATTTCCTGCCGCGCTACGTGAAAATTTAAGCTCGCTTAATCCCCATCGAGCTTTTAATGACATTCTCTGAACAATAAACAACCTGCACGATGGTTAGCCGCAAATCATAGAAAGATTTGCTTTGATAAAAATAAACGACCGGCGAGATTACGAAATCAATATAAAATTGCATTTCCTAATGTCAATTGTTAGTTACGGAGTGCAATAAAGTTCCAATAATCATGATATGAAATAATTCTTGGGTGATGTGCTCGTGCTGCGTCTCTTTCTCTTTGGTACATGGTGGTCAGTCTATCTCCCTCGTAGCCCGAGGATCGCACGGGGTATGATGAACTCGGTAATGATCCAATCAGAACTGAAGTGCATCAAGTCTCGCCGCTGTGAGAATGCGGTTGAGGGTGCAAAAACTACAAGCACGGATTTAAATTAAACTGACCGCTTGCTTTTGTTTTAAAAACACCTTGCTCTTAAGATAAAACGATATTGTACAATTATACAATAATTAGTATGCCCTACAGCAACAACAGCGCACACATTTGCTTTGAACACAGTTTAATTTAAATCCAACATCGATGAACATCTCTTGATACAGCGTTGGTACTCTATAACTTCCGAGAGCGATTTTTCAGTTTCGATGTTACTCAATACAGCGCCGATGTCGCAACCTTGGAATGGGGCGGTACAAAAAAGCAACTTTGACGCTAGAAACGCAATCACTTAGAGTTACAGAGTTCAAGTGCAGGATTTGTCTATGTCTACACTATAAGGCTGGAATTTAATCATACTAAACTACCATAAGACCCTTAATAATATACCCAAAAACGTCATTTAAGAAATTTCTTTTCTAAATTTTAAAAATACTGAAGAACCGATAACAACCCGTCATATATAAAGTTATGTCTAACATACAATGAAATATGGGAAAATTATCTTCGAGTCTTATTAGTCACCATAACAACACTCTAAGTGTGCTTTTAAGGTATTTTTGGAATTAAAAATAAGTAATGGTCTCAAAACACTGGCTGTTACGTTTCTCCGTTGGCTTGTAATTATTTTAAATGTCCCGCGTGCGCCGGCGCATCCATCGTGAGGCCAACGCTTCGGGCGATCGGCGCGTGATCGAAAACCATATTGAACTGAATTGTGCATTATTTTGATTTCATTTTTTAATTGAAATGTAACAATGTTTGTCTCATACACGCGATAGGAGCAAATTAATGTTTGTTTACTAGTCGAGTTAGGTGAAGCGATTCTACAGAAGATGAGTGGAAATGCTATCAAAGATTTTATCAAATGCCGATTTAATCATTATGATATAAATAAATTCCTGGAAGCCTGCCTACATAAGGTATTGCTAAGAATAAGCTTGTTCAGCTGTTCACACCATTACGTGTGCAACCTCATCCTCACAGTGAAGACTCCTTTATACCCTTTGAGAAAAAGCAAGCACCAAATCTCAACCTCGACCAGTGTGCTATCGTATACCGGTTCGATGTCCCGAGTATAAAGTTTCGATTGATAATTTACTACCTAAAGTACGTCCCCATGATACGGTGATACAGAGTTCCACCTGAACAAGCTGTTTAGCAATTTATTACAGTATTTAACTCCAATACACGCTATAGTAAATATACATGGGTCCAGGACATGTTGATTAGTGAAACGAAATACGTGACTAAAAATCTTATCAAATTTAAAGCTGATTACCTCTTATCGTACTAATCATTATCTCATGAAATGTATGTTACATATCATATTCATACTTATAAGCGGCTCACTTCAAGTTACTACTCGTCGATTTGTTTGGTTTAAAAATGGAAATAACAAAGCGGTCACCCTACAATTTTCACAAACTCAAGATTCCAAACGTAGAAAAATCAGTAAGTTAACAAATATTTTACTAATATAATATCGAATTAGTGACAATTCAAATAACTGGAAAGAAATACACACATTACCTATAATTCTAATAATATAAGTTATAACTGATATCTCCGTGTTTTCCTTATACAGGAAAACTTTAAGTAAAAACTATTACGATCAAAGGAACTTTTAACCGGAAATAATATTTCTATAATAATTATTACTACTGACGTCTACCACTACAGAATTGACCCGATTGTTTTTCTTTATTTTCTTTAACGGTTACTGCAGTGATCGGTTAGTCACTGAGACAGTGAATGTACGGTCACGGCCAAGGTTGAACTAAAACTGGAACTTTACCTTTTACTTTACCTATGCGAAAACATTCCTAAATAATTTAGGACCAATTAAAACAATATCTATCCACAACGATCAGAAATTAAATTCTCTTGTGACAAACTAGTGATATCAAAATGATGAGTGCAGTTCTCCGAGAAATTGTAATAAAAGGAGCCCTTGAAAAGAAAGAAGAACGGGTAAGTAGAATTGAAGTTATTCATATTATTTATATCACATACGCATATTCATTAGGTAACAGCCAGATACAGCAATATAGTAGAAACAGACAAGAAAGTTAAATAGAATATAAAGTTAAAATATTCGATGCATGTTAAAACAGTGTCACGGAAAGAACCATTATTAATTAAACACCATAAACACTGTATTGGTAAATTCAAATTATTAGACGTACATTATTATTTTTTACTACTTTACATATGCATCAGTCCTTTCTGTTTACGTTATGAATAATAACACCATAAGTACCATTTTAAAATAAGCAAACAATATTTTGTATATAAATAAATAAAAATAGTGATATTTTTACATCCAATTCACGCCTGCGCTTAGTGTGACAATTGACAGCAACAGCTGTCACTCGCAATCGTATCAAAATATACTTGAAGTTCGAACTTGTGTTTCATATTGTGCAAAATCTTATGTTTCTTGCTTTTATTCTTAAATAATCATCAACATTTGTAATATGGTATTCAATTTATATTACTAGTAAACAATTAAACCACATCAAATCTTAAAAGGCACATATAATTATTAATGTTGAGGTTATTATTCGTAGGTATTGTTGTGCTAATTTCTTTACATATAAATGTGTAAATTATTTCTGTTAATACTATTTCATACTCTTTGTGAATCATTGAAAGTTACACGAAAAATAAATTGTTTAACAAGATATTCTTTCTCTTATTGTGTAAAGGAATACAGAGAAGTTTGTCCAAAACATGAGCACTTTGAATTACTTGATTGGGAGTTAAATTTACCTCTGGAAAGAAGAATTAGATATGAAGAGATGGCAAGTAGTGGATTGAATGGTTTATACAGACCAAGAAGTGCTTTGGCTCGCGCTATGTATGAAAAACATAGAAATGATAGATATCTGCAAGAATTTGATCAAAATGAGGTAAGCCTATTAAACCTTGTTTCATGAAAGATAAGTTTTTGTCATTAAATCTCTTAAAACTTACCAATATAGGCTTTAAATTGAAGGTGTTGTTTATATTTGTAGGTAAAATAAAAGAATAGTATCAATAACCAAGCATTTTATTGAATTGGGGAACACTTTATTTGATATATAAAGAATCAAATTTAGTTCTTTACTAAACCATTTATAAAAAATATTTGATAAAACATTAAAGTTGTCATAATTATACTACTACAACCAGTGTTGTCTAAGAAAACAAAAACTAAATATCAACGAGGAATTATATATTCAAATTATTAAGCTAAATAAGATATATATACTACTACAATTTTGTACAACAGAGAACAATTACTCATTGTCCATTGAATAGAAATTGCCTTTTTATTGTCATGTTTACAATTATACAATATAATTCAATATTTTAGTTCATTTTACTTACATATAATATTGTTTGTTAACGAACACATCTTCAATAAAATATCAAGCTGTAAATAAAGTAATAAATCCACATTTAAATCCATTAAAACCAAAACTATTGTACATAATAATACAAGTTTTTGTATAATTGTTTATAATGCACCCGTCAAGTAGCTTTCAGCTAGCAACATCTTTTGAACAAATGTTGGGTGAGTTTAGGGATTACTTAGGAATGGTTTGTTACTCTTTTGCCAATAAATCTATATTTCCCTACATAAACTTACACATAGTTTCTCACATCTGTCTACAATAAACAATCATTCCAATTAAGTAATGCTGATTTAAACTGAGGCTACTAACCAACTGCTTTTAGTTGTCAGTGGGGAATGATGGGATCCCACACATAACAACAAAACTGGTCAGTGTTTTTTCACATCATTGTCCTTTCAGAGAACTTTTGATATAACAACTAGTATTGTTATAAAAACACATTAAATAATAACTTTTTTTTTATTCAGTAAACGGCAATTTACTTGATAGCTTCGATTTAAATTTAGATTGTTTATAGTTTATACTTTATACCATGCATTTTAGTGATATTTATTTTTTTTTGGTGTCATATGTATTGCATAAAAAGAATTCAATATACCTACTGTTCAATGAAGGCCTTTATGCTTTAATATGTATGTTTTATTATATCATTAATATGATTCAAATTCCATAAATCTTGAATTAAAAATATGTTTTCATATGTTCTCTTAAGGTATAATCCCTTAAGGCAACTGATATGCATTACATTATAATCTTTAAAGAATTCTAAAACTCTTGCTGTCACTAATGTTGTTGAGATTTTTACAAATGTTTATGGTGTTTATATAGAGCACAGGGCTGTCACTTTGTTCACATATTAACTGCTTACCTACTACCATTTAAATTCTTGATACCTATAACAATATGTGACAAGCTGACAATTAAATTAATGCTTTAATTGTATTTAAAAAATTTTTTTTTTTTTAATTGATCTGATTGAACTTGCACTGATACAAATTTTGGCTTTTTTCAAAATTTTACACGTAAACATATTTCAAAAACTGGGTTAAATTAATCTCAAACATTGATAGGTCCAGAAAATAATTAATGATTTATTTTTTAACAACTTTTGCCAATGTATATCTTAACATTTGACATATTGGGCCTTAATTACGAGGTATATTTATTTAGTCCACGTTATGAAAATACCGTTAGTGTTATGAGAAATGTACCATATTGGTCGACAACCCTAAACAACTTAAGCGCGTACGCAATAGTGTTTCACGTGTGCCTCAGTAACGAGGATATATTTGCGTATGAAAAACATGAAATACCTCTGAATTGTGGAGGGAATAAGACATTCAACCCTCTCCTCCCCACACTAGCGCCCGCCCTCCGACCCTTTTAACTTTCATCTCTGTCGAGTGCTCCGTCCACATACTTTTGTTCTATTTGATCAATGTTATTAAAATGTCGGCTTGTAAGATTATAAATATCTTGTATACGTCCCAAGACCTAGGCATCACGTCACTTTTGGTTTCGAATATAAAATATCACAATGCATTTGTTTACATATGCAACAGCATGTATTGTGTAATGGGGTTACCTAGAATACATTGTTGTTATAAAGCCCATCCTCATTATTTAAGTTCTGGTTTGAAGTATAATAATTATCATAGTAAATTATTAACAATTAATAGCAATAAAATTTTATAATCTAATATCGCATCCATCTAAAATTAAATTCGAATAAATTAATTTTCTTAATTCGATATGTATTGATCAGATTATAAATGTATACAATAATATGTATCGAATATAATACATACGATTTTAAAGTAATTATAGAATCTGGTCGTAACTTAAAAACAAGAAATACTAGAGCTGGTTAACAATGATTATTTCTTAAAATTTCTAATCTACATAATAACTTAATGCTTCCAAATTCCAATAAGCTAAATGGCTGACGCCTACACACTATAATAAATCAGTATCAGCTTTTATAACTAAGTGCTTGGGTTAATTTATAGTGATTTTTTAATTAATTTTTGATCTGTGGAATTTTTTAAATGGATAAGCTATTTATACTTTTATATCTTGTTTTTGTTTGCTCAATTCGAAATTATTATCCGCTCTGTATACTAAAGTTTTAATTCCGCAAATACAATAATAATTGTTATTTAAGGTTATGATTAGGCCGACCGTTTTGGACCGATTAACAATTTTTTTTCGTAGATTCATAAATAATTCGAAGAGGTTTCGGCAAATAAACAATGCTTTTTGTCTGATGATGGTATCCTGAAGAAATCGATATAACTATTCAGTTTTTATAGGATTAACTTAGAACGATTTGCATTGGGATTCTTCGTAGTAATACGTCTCGAAAAACTTTTCGACTTCAAAATTTATTGAAGTCGAAATGACTTAAATTTTTAATGACATACGTATCAATACTTTTTAGTACATTTATAAGTTTAAAAATAATTTTGTATTATAATATTGAAAGTACGATAAAACATTCATAACAGTGACAAACTGTGCTCATAGATTCTGCAACGCGAATACAACATGCAGGCTGCTATATATCTGTGACATGATATTGTCTATGGTTTGTCTATCCTTTGTCTATGGTGTGAACTCATTATTTCTATGGTATTAAAAATACAGAGTATCAAAATAACGTGCAGATCACACGCTTGTCACCGTCACCCGTAATCACTGCTATCCATTCTGTTAAAACCACCCGGGTTAAATTAGTTAAGTAGACGCTTCCGTTAATCGTCGGTCGGTGCCGGCCGTTCTAAATGGATTAATTTATACTTTATTATTATGAACGAGGACGATTTCGGTGTCATGCGAGGATGGAGTGATTGTGTTGTGATTGCTTGCGCTTCCTATGAAGGCAATCTTTGAACGATTCAGCCTCGTGTATTAAAATCATTCACACTTAATATCTAAACGTTACAATGGGACACTGGGCCCGGTTATTGTATTTGATTCTGTATCGAATGGGTTCATGTGATGACGAATGTTAAGGATGACAGTTTTTTATTTTTTTTATGGCTCTGGCACGGTTTGTGCATTAGCCAGCGTCAAGTATAAGATTTTTTTATAATTCGTGCTTGCCTTAGAACTTCGATCGTGTCCTCCATGTACGGTTTAGGCACTCGCCCGGTACCGCACAACCCTCCCAAAGGCCGAGAACAAATTTAAATTAAGTTAAAACTTGCCCTCGAACCGGGAATCGAACCCGGTACCCCTCACCTAGCTGCCACTTAATAAGACCGCTAGGCTATGAGGCCCCCAAGGATGACAGTTACTTAGAACATACATTTATAGTCACTGCGGTAATTACTTCTCTATGTTCTTTAAATATCGCTTATAAGCGTGGGATACATTTTCAAATTTAGAATGGTCATAAACAGTAGTCGTATGATGAGTAACATATTTATTTAAACAAATTAATTGCCATTACGGGTCACCCAAATGCGGCAAGTATTTACACTGTATATATGTAAATATTGAGCAGTGTTGGCCTAGTGGCTTTAGCGTGCGACACTCATCCCTGAGGTCGTAGGTTTGATCGCAATAGACTTTCTTTCTATGTGCGCTCGCTCGAACGGTGACGGAAAACATCGTGAGGAAACCGGCTTGCCTTAGATCCAAAAAGTCACAAGCGTACGTCAGGCAGAGAAGGGATCACCTATTTGAATATTAGATTAACAAATTATCATGAAACAAATACAGAAATCTGAGGCCCAGACCTGAAAAGGTTGCGCCACTGATTTATTTTTAATATAACAATAACTACACATGCAGAAAAATAAACTTCAAAAAATGACGACAAAAATGTAAATACCAATCTATTTCTACCACTATAGGAACTGACATAAGCAAACCTTTTGTGAGTCCACAACAGATAAAAACATTCGTTAATATATGAAGTTCTTTAAGTATTTTAATGCATTGTGTCATGTGTTTCAAAAGGTTAGTTTTAGCTGAGGCCGAATAGGAACGTAATATTTAACAGTATGTAATAGTTTATATTTGTACAGTATCGATGAGTAGTCTGACACTTACATCGACAATCAAACACGATGTCCGCACACAGCTAAGACACCTGAGTCTTCGGCGCATCGCTCACTGCAATCTGTACATTATTTCTCCATTGTTCGCGTAACGAGCCCCCTCGAAGGCGCTACCCACCTCCCGATTCCCACACCAGCCTCGGGAACCCACTCGCGCCTTTCTTTTATCATTCCTCTCTTTATTTCCGAATGCAAATAATCCTCCACACGTGTGAGAATCGAAACCATTGTTCTCGCCACCCACCCCCACCCTACGGGGACCTTGGTGACGCAATCTTTTTCTTCGCAATTCACGAAAATCTAGAGTTATTACATTATACGTTTCTCTTTAATATTTAATACATTTAATTGTTATTTTACTGTCGCAGGTAGGTTCCGTCGTCTGCGAGATGAAATAAAAAGTATTTGAATTTCGAATTGAAAGAGCAATTATACGTTGTTATATATATAAGAAGATATTTCTTAAGTCTAGACGGGTTATTAGAAAATATATTACTCTAGAAGTCAACCTGCCTTAAAACATTTGTTAAAGCTGGTTGTCTACGTAAAGTCGTTAATACATAGCCTCTTCCAAATTACATTACGTACACAATTATATGACAGAACCTTCGATTCGTATTCTTAAACGTCGATTCTAACGAATACAAAACAAACACCTCGTTAAGCTTTCGCCGGACGGAAGGGTGGAGCGGTAAGATTCAAGAAACAGCTAAGTGGCAAATCAATACATATTAGGCGCGATATCGGACGTCACTATGATGGATGAACGCACCCAAACTTTCCGCATCGACTTTAATGACAATATACAAATTGACGTCCGCTTCGAAATGCGATAGCGCACCACTCACATTATGTAAACAAACATGGTAAAACCGATCGGTCGTCTTCAATTTTTATAATAGAAATCTCAATTACGGATATGTTTTTTACGTCCCATCTATCATACGGCGTCCTAGGTTGTTGTCAATTGTCGCGTCGAATAATGGCGTCGCCTTCGTGACGTCTCTGAGTGCGATATTGGAAGAGATCGACAGGAGGGACCAAGTTGCGCCTCCACATATTGAAAGCTATTCGGAATTTGCAAATACATGCACACGCCGAACCCGCGCCTCGCGCATCACTTCTGCCTTCTAAATTGGAATCGCGTTTGGTGACTGAATTGAAGGTATAAGTTGCTTTCTTTGATATAGGAAACTATCGGAAAATATTCCGTTCCCATTACACGCCTCGATTTTCCTTGTTTGCTTTATTATCTGAAACTTTCCAGCTAAAGTTAAAAGGCTGTTGTTGTTAAACTCTTTTGTAAACAATTAATTATTGATTCAGTAATATCTTTATGGTTCGAATAAAATAGAGAAGATTTCAGTATATTACTATTTAATATTACAGTACATATAAATATTCGGGGCTGTCCAAAAAACATACAACAGCTTTTTGCGACGCACCCACCTGGGACACACCAACCCTATTTCGTATGCTTTGCATTACATTAAGTCATATATAACGTGTCATGTATCACCCCTACCTTTAGTTTACAGAAATATATTCGTTGTTACTTTTAAAACCCATCTCTACTTTCCGTGTCACGTATTTATCGCTTGTATATTTTTATTACAATGTCAAATTACATAAATCTTTAAATTAATTTCGTATAGGTTTCTATACGCAAATAGACCTCGTTTTGAGGTTAAAACGATCCTGAAATTTTCATGATAAGAAAACAGCAATTCAATGAGACCGGACTGGACATTTCTAATGAAATTTTTTTAAAGCATTTGGTTCGAGTTACGTAAATAATGTGATAAATTCGTGTTATATTTATTTGAAAAAGGGCTATTTTGCGTTATAATTGGATAACTTCTAATTAACATTATCCAAGAAAGTTGACCAACGACGCTTTTAGGAAATTTAAACTTTAGCTTTAATGCTTCCTTATCGTATAGACTTACATGAGATTAACGGGGGGTAGTTGAAAGCTTCGTGTGGGGGGGTGTATTTATGTCACCTCAGGGACATAAGCGCTCGCCCCTCCCAATTATACCGCAGTAAAAGTCATAAAAAGGCACCCGAAGTTTTTACACGAACCTAGGACGCGAAATTAAGAGGGGCGCCGAAATGTGAGATGAGTATGAATTTTTTATAAGATGATGGTGGCCGTTATGATGTCTTACGGATAATACGGTGCACGCGTTGTTTGTCCTGAATGTTTGATAAGCCGTCTTTATTGCCACCACAACATTAAATAATTAACTTCTAGGTAATATTCTCGCGCCGAGCGACCCTAATATTTATGGAAGCATTAAGCATTCAGAACCAAGTTTTAGCGCGAACTAACCCATTTCTTAAAATCCTATTATCACTTGACCAGAATGACAACGCATTACTGCGGTGGTTGAATAATGAGAACGATGTTGTATCTAAACAGTAATAGTATGTCTGCGGCATGTTAAGGCGCAGTTAAAATATTAACAGTTTCCTTCGTATGAAGTAGCAAACAGCACACATGCATGGTCAGAGCACTTAGGAAACCTATAATGAGCGTCTGAAAGCACTTGATCTTACTGATTTAGGAGGTAATAATTATCAGTGGCGCTACAACCTTTTAGGTGTTGGCCTCAGATTTCTGAATCTGTTTCATGATCATTTTGCAATCCAATGGACAAGTAGGTGATCTGCCTCCAGTGCCTGACACACGCCGTCTACTTTTTGGGTCTAAGACATGTTGGTTTCCTCACGATGTTTCCTTCACCGTTCGAGCAAATGTTAAATGCGCACATAGAAATAAAGTCCATTGGTGCACAGCCGGGGATCGACTGTACAGGTGTCGCTAGACTTAGTTCAGGGGCTCCAATATCTGCTTAAACAATGTAACTTGTTATTGAATATAGAAATGTTGAATTTGAAGAGGAAATCTCATTGAAACTTATAAAATCCTCACTGGCCACTATAATGTTCCAGGAATTGAGAAGCTCTTTAAGCGAAAATACACATTTGAGCGGTAGTTCTTTAAAACTGAAGACGACTCAATATAACACAAATTCCCTAAAGAACTTTCTCCCAAACCGAGTAGTGGCAGACTGGAATAGGCTTCCAGAAAATGTAATTAGTGCATCCTCTTTGGACTCTTAAAAATAGGTTGGATAATTTCTCCAAATCCCCAAATACGCATGCATCAGCTTACTAAGCTGCTAGTGTGTTTATATACATAATAATGGATATAATAGAAATGTTACCAAACAATTTGTATATGATGGCTTCGAGTAGAATAGCACCACAGTTAAAGATTCATGCATCACCAAACCTAAAAAACAGACCTTGCTTATAACAACGGAAGTCTGAACCATGAAGTAGAATATGTACGGGCACGTATCCCGCTAATGTGACTCCAAAAATTCAGAAGTGATTTGAGATTGTTTTAAAATAAGCCACGCTATAAATATATATGGCCGTTTCTCGTTTGACTTGGACCGTGACGTTAAAATAATTACGTATTGTTCCAGATTAACTAATATTGTTTAAATATTAAATCAAGTTTTTCAATGCGCGGTCGTAAATATTCGTTTTATTTAATGCAATTTATGTTCGCAAAAGCAGGTCGAAAACGAGCTGCGAGCTGGTTAACTCAGCGATTTTCGTTTTGTGATCCCACTCGCATGAAACAATACATTCTCACGTTTAATTTCTTTCGGCTTTCAATTGATTTTTACGATTGTGTTTATTGACGCCGATGCAAATACCAATTGCTTATTCAAGATTGCTATTTATCTGACCTCAATTCAAAATCTATCTTTAATTGTTAGTAAGTAATTTTACATTCAAAAACTACTCAAATTTACTTTAAGTTTATGTTATTATAACCAGTGCCTCCAAGTTCTTCCACCCGTCTCTCAATCTCCAATCTTTCCCCACTATCTCTTTTATTTCATCTTCCCAGGTTTCTAGTAGCGTCCTCTTATTCTGCCTACTGGGCTTTTTTACAGGACTTTTATACTCTTCAATTTCGGGCGTCTATGTTTACCGAAGCGAAAATTTTGTTTGAGTTTGGCAAAGTATTAACTTACATCCACTTGAAATTAAATATTTCTCAAGATATTTTTTATCAGACATTTACGTTTAATTGTAAAACTCATGGTCTAGTACTGTATATAATACAACAATAAAGGCAGTAATATCATCACATCTGTAAATAATTACGAATTCCTATTTTGAATAATGTGTTTCAAGTATCTCGAACACATAAGATAAATGCAAGAACCCATTTCGATGTATAATTCATACTGAAAACACTTATTTTAACACGCTTTAGTATCGTTGTTCTATTGTAAATGTAATTTAATGTGGATATAGAGCTATTAAAAAGTATAATGAGCTCCCTTTGCTGCTTAGTAAATATACTAATATATTTTCATGATTTATTTACTTCTCAAACTAATTTATAGAAGGCAACGTAAGAAAATGCGGAATATATAATGCTTTTAGTGTATTACGTTTCGGAATAATTAGTTTCTTTTCTCAAATTGCTACAAAGTGATATTAATGTTACGGTATAAAACTGGACTCGTGACGTCTTAAAAAAATTAAAGGTTAACTGGGTATATCGAAGACTAAATATTATTACTGGGATAAAATCCTAATATTACCAGACAAAGAAACCTTGTACGTGGAAAACTTACGTGTATGTCGTGTAGTCACATCGTAAAGTTTCAATAGAAGTGAGGTGTCACGGTAGTATTGCCCTCATTGGGCCGTGGGTCCTGTGCGTGCCCGGCTGTCCTTTGGTCGCAGCTAATATGATTATGACACAGCTACGTGCCGCTGCTCCGGGAATCCTCGCACAAATATTCATTAATCTTTCACGGTCCGACGTCCTGCGATGGAGATTTAATCAGATTAAGGATCTTTTTGCGGGAAAAGTCGTGGACCCTTTGTTGCTAGCCGTCCGCTGAATTTATGATAGACAGGGACCTCAGTGAATGTAAATTTCTATATGTATAAGGACAAACGCCGTTTACACACGGCCGCCGGCGCCAAGATGGCTGCTAGCACCGGCGTGAACTAACCGACCACGCCATACAGTCTGGCGCGATGTTGTAATCTAGATTTTCTTGACGTACGTAAAACCTAAATTAATATAAAGCGCGATCGTCGAAATTAAAAAAAATAACACTTAAATACCCTAAGTCCGTTTGATTCATAGATAGGACGCGGAAAGTATAAAAAGTAGAATTAAGCGCGGCGAAACGCGCGTAAAATTATTTTACCATTGTATGCAAATCAACGCCGCCGTGATTATTTTATTTCCTAAGAGACGGAATATAAATCTTGGGTAAAAAACGATACAGGCAACAGCGTTTCTTAGTTGATACGTTTGGAATAAGAAATAAACAATTACAAATATTTACGCTACATATACGTTAATGGCGGAATAGAATTGACGTTTTGGACAAGCTTTTTGTTAGTCTACCTGTCTATACTTAAATTAATGTAATTAATGTTAATAGAACATTAAAATGCGTCGAATACACTATAAAGTTTGGGGCATTTCAACTAATGGGTGAACCTAATGTCGCAAAAACATCGCATCGTCGGGAATGTGTCATCGACGCATTCACGGCGTATAGCTCCTCTGTAGACATACCGAAGCCTCTTAGCCCCCTCGATTTCTTTAACAATTAATTTAAGCGTCCCACTGCTACGTATACATTTATGTTTAGACAGTTCGCAGAGCTCTAAGATTTTCAATAAGTTATTATATATTTCTATTTGTTTAATTATTTATTAGTATTCTGTTGGTTAATGTATAAAGAATGCTGTGTTTGCCTGTTAAAGGGTGTTTTTGTGATTGCATTAGTTTCTTTGAACATTTTTATTTGATAGACAAGTGGGTGATCAGCCTGCTGTCTTAGACATGTTTCTTCGCGATGTTCTTTACCGTACGGGCGAGTGTTAGATGCGCACATAGACGGATGGTGTACGGCCGGGGTCGAACCTACGATCTCGGGGGTGAGAGTCGCACGATGTAGCCACTAGGCCAACACTGTTTTTATTGTAATGCCCGTTGGAAAACCTTTGTAAATACGTTAGAGGCGTTATAGCTACATTAAATAGTAAAACTAAGGCGTAGTAGTGTAAAACATGAGATCGGCCAAGGCCAAATGTAACGTGAGATTAAATCGAAAATGTTTTAAAGAACGGTTTTCATAAAATATGTTTGACTTTAAAATACTTGTATTTCAAGCAAAGTGACGCGCGATAAAGTACCTACATAATAATTCAGTCTATAAATTTTATAATTTACTAGCTGACCTGGCAAACGTCGTTTTGCCATGTATATCATTTATAAAAAGTAGGGGTTGATCGTAGAGGGGTGAAAATTAGGGGTTGTATGTATTTTTTAATGCTGTATCATAAAAAAATAGAAATTAAAAATTTTGTCTAAAAAATAAAAAAATAAATTTAGGGGTGGACTACCCCTAACATTTAGGGGGATGAAAAATAGATGTTTTCTCATAGATACCGGATAAGCACAAAAAATTTCATCAAAATCGGTCAAGCCGTTTCGGAGGAGTATGGCAACGAAAACTGTGACACGAGAATTTTATATATTAGATTTATTTTACCGTATCTATATCGAAGGTAAAAATAAATAGAACACATAAGTCTTTAAGAAAATACACACCATTCGCAGGACCTAAATATTAGAGCATATCTTAAGACGATATACTTAAGTGGCTTAAGAATACATCTCGACATCTCAAAGCTCTACTTTGAAAGTAAATATTTGAAGGATTATAACACGTGTAGCCTATACATATTGGGAGGTATAGTTTAAACAAAATATAATTAAAAAAATAAAAATTGTGCCACTGAGTTTGTTATGAAAGAGCTGGGAATCCTGACACAGGTATTTTCTATTTCAATCTCCAAATCTTACACATTGCATAGTTATAATGAATAAACAAAATTTACTTATATATAAATATATAATCCAAAGATATATAGTTTGAATATCCATGATTCATAGTTAAATACATTTTATTTTAATCTAAATTATTTGGTTTCTTGTATAACAATAATTGAACTTGTTAAAATTGGCCATTGTTACATGATGTTAGAAATCAAAACAATGTATTGTCTATTCTTGCCTAACCTTAAACTGAAGTGCCTTCGTGGGTTTAATGTTTAAGTTTGAAGTCCAAAGTTTGAATTCCTCCGACCTTTCCTTTTAAGACGTTCTTAAATTTTGGTCAGTATTAATCTTTGATTAAACGTTGGTGATGCGGAAATAGTATGAATACAAATGGAGGTGGAGGTCACGTAGTACAATAAATCTCAACCCCTGATCGAACAATTAAAAGACTAGCTTAAAACAATTATGCAATTGCACCCCCGGGTCTTCGTGATGACATAGACTAAAACTACAGATGCGCATAGATTCTTGTGTTATATTTAACGAACTGCCTTAAAATGTTTATTTTATGAATTAAATAAATATTTAATAGCATTAAATGCACTAAAATACAATGTTTCGTCTTGAACATATATAAGTATTTGAATTCGCAATAAAAATCTATTTTTTTACATTTTTTAAATATGAATTTTACAAAAATTATTATAATGAAAGAACTCGGTCTAGTACAAGATTGTTTTTTTTTTAATTTAATAAATAGATATAATCGTACCAATATCTTTACTACTATTTGTAGCTAATTTAGTTTTTAAATTTTTCGTAATGAATGTCGACCCATCGGTGGACGGAGAAATTGTGGCCAATTTGTGTTCCAATAAAAAAAATTGAATATATTCGATTGGAGTTTGTTATTTTAAATAGATACATGCCTTCAGATGCAAATACCTACATTCACTAACCACGGATTCTAGTATCTCTTATATCTGTATTATCAATAATCTATGATTTAAATCTAACGTGTGGAAACAGAAATCAATTATAAGCTCTATAGTATTAGAATTCAATTGTTTTATGGCTATTACTTCAATTCTAAATTGAGTTAGTACGCTTTAGGCTGTTTAATATACTAAACAATCTCACGGTCACACGCTAAAAAGTTTCATCTCGTTCTCTCAGAATTTAAGTTTTGAAAGAATAAATGTTAATTTCTCTGATACCTGTAATTGTAAGGTATATATATATCGCCCTTACTGTTAGTTATTTAAGTCGACAATGCTTTAACACCACGTGTTATTTTGTCTTAATTAAGCTAAAACTGTCAGATTCATACACTTAAATAGTCTAATAAGATACCGTAAATTTATTAATATATACCAAAACAATTGTACACTATACAGGTGCTGTATAGAATTAATATAACCCACAAGAAACTTAAAATGACTGGCAAAATATAGACAAAATTGTTCATAAATATTTTTATTGGTAATATGTAATAACAAGTACATAAGCTGTATGTGCAGTGTAACAGTGTATGTTCAAGCTAAGTGGCGCATAGGATCCCGGTGGATTTGGCCGTAAGCGGCTCGGAGCCTGTTTGCTCAGCGCTCCATTAAAATGGGATCAGTCGAATGCAGATTGCCTGGACTCTGAGGAAGCCGGCTGAGCTGTAAATATATTACTAAATAATTAGTTACGTCAAACTAATCTATAAAGATACGTTTGTCGCGAGCTTTCGTCCCAATAAAACGGTACAAATTGCTGATCTTTGTTGTACTTAAAAATTACAAAAACATGCTTAACTTTTAAATGGTACTACCAATTATCAAGTTCAATAATATATAAATATTGTGTCCCTAATCGTACATGATAATTAACAGAAATACAACAATAGTGAGAAGTATTTGCACGCTCAACTTAGGTTCAAATAGATACAAGAAAATTACATGAAAATATAACAATAGACAAAAATATATACATACATAATAAAGTTAGAACCTTAAAGTGTAAGTTGGTGAAAGCTTGACGGGGAATAGAAAATTCTCGTGTCACAATGTTCCCATACTCCTCCGAAACGGCTCGACCGATTCTAATGAATTTTTTTATGCATATTCAGTAGATAAGTCTGAGAATCGGCTACTATCTATCTTACAAACCCTTAAATGTTAAGGGTGGTCATGTCATGTTTAGGGTCCACCCCTCAATTTTTATTTTTTTAGATACTGTGTTTTTATTTTTTTATTGCACAACATATTTTATTTGTTAATTAAAATCTTATGACAATATGAACTCTGAGGTTTATATAGAGAAAAATTCACAGAAAAACAAACAAAAACAGTCTCTGGGGTAGCATAGCAAAATGTTCCATGTTGGTATGTACTAAAAAGGTACCAACAATCACATTAAGGAGAAACGAAGTTCGCGGGGGCAGCTAGTAATAATATATAAAGAAAGCAAGATATTATATGTGTCTCGAACTTTATACCTGTGCCTAGATGGCGAGGTTATATGAACAGTATTGATATACGTTTGTCGCGAGCTTTCGTCCCAATAAAACGGTACAAATTGCTGATCTTTGTTGTACTTACTTAAAAATTACAAAAACATTGAATTAAAATTCTCAAGTTCAATAAGCGTGAGAGAAGAGCACAGAGCTCCTAAGAGCAAAATTGACACGTCACTGACTGTAAAGTAGCAATATAACAATAAATTCCAATTCGACGTGACAAATTGTAAAATTGCCCTTAAAGAATTATGAGTTACAAGTCACAATATCGCAGTCATTAGGCCGCACTTCACTTATTTCACACATTTAAATGGGAATTAATCTGGCTTTGTGCTCGTTTAGTTACTCGGTATTGACAATATGCGCTTTGATTCATTAGTGGGGTGAATGAACGACGCATAAAGGCTTTGCATCCATCCATTCTGTCAGTGTACCTCGGGTTGACCTTCGCGCTAACGAGTCATCTTAGGATAATGATCATACTCAAAGGGACTAGCGAATGACAAGGAAATAAACTTGATGCATTTATTATATATTTTTTGTTTAGCCAGTGTTAATTATTCGCGTCTGTATCGAAAGGCATGGCATTGATACCTTCTCTTTTGTTTTGCTTACAAGTAAAACATTGACACATATGTTAAACGACTTTAAATTCAAAAGAAGACCCTTTTTTGCAAGGGAGCTTTTCTACTTTTCGATTCCTAATAGTATTCCAATGTTTTAGTAGCAATATACGTACATATACTAATGGCGCAAACGTTTAATTAGCAATATACCAATACCAATGGTGCTACAACCGTTTAGGTCTGGGCTGAGGCCCATCTGAGGATGTACTTATCTGTCCCGTGTTCATTTCTAACAGGCAAATAGGTGATCAACCTTCTGTGGCACACACCGTCTCCTTACTCTCTGGTCACAATGTATTCACCGTATGAGTGAGTCTTAAATACGCACAGAAACTCAAATGGTGCACAGTCGCGGATCGAACCTACGGTTCCAGGGATGAGTTGAACCATTCGGCCAACTCTGCTATTTAATTAGCATTATTACTTTAATTAGTGAAACTTCAAAGTCCATTATCTGACCCCTTGACTAATTCGCGTAATCGATAACCCACATAAAAGTAACACGAATTTGTTCTCAATACCGTTTGAATAAATCAATGGCAATTTGTCTCTTAACAGGTAGATTTTTAAAATGAGGAAATTGTTTTTCATGCAAATCTAGCTTTACACGAGCTGGAATTGAATCCACGATTCTCATAAATAATCGAGCCGGGTGCCACTGTTCTACATAAATACTGTTCAAAAACTAAAACACGGAAGTCATATTTGTATATCTTAAAATATATTTAAATTACGTGTCACGTTGTTTGTCCGCTATGGACTCCTAAACTACCGAACCGATATTAATCAAATTTGCACACCGTGTGTAGTTTGATCCAACTTAAAAGATAGAATAGCTTACATCTCAATTTATACCCGCAATATTATTTTATTGCAAAATATTTGTTTATTATTTGATAGTCACAATTCTAACAGATGGCGCTGTGTTGAAAGTACCAACGTTTCACATAAGCTACAATTAAATGGCATAACCACCAAAAAGCATGGTGGATTGGTATTCTCCTGCCGTTTCTCTTGAATAGTTTACTACTGTAATATAACAAAAATCTTAGCCACAGCAACGCTTGGCCGAGTCTACTAGTCTTTATATATATCATTAATGTGTTTAACACGATTAAAATTCTCCATCTTCTATGTCGTGGACTTTCTAAGTCAAGTATAATTGTATAACACTGTGTCATACTAATACCGTTTTATCTCATTGACATACGAATAATAAAATAGTGCGTGCGTACAAAGTACACATGTCAGCAGAGAAACTTCTTTTTAAGTCTTGTTCATATTTATACAAATCTAAAAAACTTTAGATTTACGAGTAGTGTTGCCCAAATGCAAGACCAAGACGAGACTTAGGCCAGTCTTGGTATTGTCTTGCGTCAATACACATGGTCTCGGTCTTGGTATTGGTATTGCGCTCTCAGTCTTGGTCTTGGTCTTGATCTTGCAGCAAGAGTCTTGCAAGTCTCGCAAGACTTGCAAATACCTATTTACCTATTGCTATTTGTGTGGGCTTGCGGGCTATTCTGGAGCATTCACCAATGTACAATGTTCATCAACCAATAATAGCAGGCAGGCTACAGGCATTGTGTTGAGATTAGCAGATTTCATTACAGTGTGCGTAGGTACATTTTTTAGGCAATTTGTCGTACTCGTGACTGGCGCGCTTTGCTACGTAGGTACTGTCGTTAAAGTATGTGTAAGTAAGAAACGATGTAGGTACCTACTACAACAAAATTGTATTCCTTAGAAAAATAATCGTCGTACCTACACGACGATTATTTTTATTTATTTAGTAAATCATCGCTGAAGACAATAGTCGCTACTAGAGTAGGTACGATAGAAGTTGATAAACCGACACTGCAATTCTCGATGATTTTAAAACAAAATGCGTAAAGCAATATGACGTCGCTCATATTTGGAGCTTTTCCACGTTTCAAGTTTGTTAAAATCACCCACTTCCAATTTTGCAGTGCAATGTCCTTTAAAAAGGTATAATAGGTAATCTATATATATAAAAATGAAACCCGTTTTCCGTTGTCACGACATAACATGAAAACGGTTTGACCGATTTGTCTGATTTTTTTAAATAATATACCTTGAAGTACGAAGATGGTTCTTACGGAGAAAAATTAAAATAAAATTGAGTGAATCAGTCTAAAAACAACACTTTTCTATATTCCCATACAAAATATTCGTAATAATACTTAAAAGTGAATTTGAACTTTAATACCATAGCATAAAGTTCAAGTGTTAGTGGAGGGGTTCCGGGAAGGTAAATTTTTATTTTTTGACATAATGTATTTGTTGTCTTATCAATTTTCTTTTTTTATCTTACTAGCTAGACCGGTGTCCCGAATAGCAGAATAAGTATTTTAAACAAATAAAGAATCGACTGTTCGCCAGGCCAGCTAGTAATAATATAAACTAGGTATATTTTTATTACTTACAACAATTTTTATAAAATCTACCTATCCTTACAACTACATTCTTCCTTGCGAGGACAACATAATCTATTTGCGTCCGTTCTGAGCACCCGGAAACTTATTTTATTCTTTAGAACATGGGCAGTGGCGGCGACCTTTGACATGAAAGCGACGGCGGCAACACAAAGTCTAGAAGCGGACTAAATTTTTACCTATTTTGGTGGGGTTGTCAATGTTGGCATTAGCACAGAAAAATAAAATTAAGTAAACACAACGTTTATCCACTTTTTAATAACTAGGTATCCACGATAGAATATTTTTTCTACTAATTTCCTAAGGGTCGATTCGACCAAACTTCAATTTATACACGAGTAACTATACCAAGAATAATCTATTCCATGATTTTAATCTCGAGTAAATCCATAGTCGTTTGTCCACGTAATCGATAGTATAATTGCGCTAGGAATAACAATACGCGAATAGCAAGAAAATGGTGAACGAAAATAAAACTCGGCAAATAAATGTTGTTCTACAACGGGACAGTGTAAGAGCATACATCATGTCAACTCGATTTTGCCGTATTATAGTGTGAAAAAGTAGCTTTTAACAGGTGTCAAACGACAACAAAAAGTTTTTATTTCTTGTTTGTTTGAGGCTTTCGTCTAAAAAGGAACTTCTGTTGAGCCTAGTTGAATTTCATTCTAATATTATAGAAAATAAAAAATCTAAAAATAAATAAATAAATAATAAATTGTTTAAACGTTTCATTATACAATGCCAGACTATTAATTTAGTGCGTTGCGTTGACTTGAAATTAAAACACAGAATACATATTTGTGAAATGACAGAAATCAGCTGATTGGACTGACTGACGCCATTAAATTATTCTAGGAATAGCTGTTAATCCGTGCGAAACGGCGGTATAGTTGCAATTCCCGAATAAGCCCACTATTCTTAGAATTTGTAGTTGGTAAAACGTAAAATTTATTTACTCTCGATTAACTGACGATTTATTCTAAGATTAAGATTTACTCTTGTTTGGTCGAATCGACCCTAAGTACTCAGTCTAAATATCTTTTTCATAATTTTTGTTTTTCAATAATATGTTGTGTGTAATTGAATGGTAAACTCTAAATCTTACTAGAGAGCTTTTTTAAAATAAACTTATTGAAAGCACTGACATGGCATATACACTTTTCAATCTTGCTGCTCACATTTTAGTACCTAGGTATCACTCACTATCTATCATTTACCGATATTAACAATGATTATTTCGAAATCAAAATATTCGCAATTCAATAGATGCAATACCTACTTAGTTATTAATTATCATCTCGCCCGACAGCTTTTAACGCTGTAGTGTTCGAATTCAAGCCAGTGTGAGAATGTATTTAAATAAAAAAAACTCAGAGCATTCAATTTATACCTACCGACTGCTGGGACATCTTCAAGGTCATTTAATTTTATACTCCTATACCAACCCTACCAAAATAGGTAAAAATTTGTGTGCCTCTGTCCGTACTCTTTGTCGGCGAATGCGGCGCTCAGTGTCAAATGCTGTGTTACACTTGTTGCAAACCGCGTCTTTGTCGGTAAATTATCAAATAAGTAGGTATTTAATACACCGACCGACCAGTTTATTCGCAGAACGTCACATTTCCCCAATCAACTTTGAACCTTAATTCTTTAGCGATAAACTTGAAAATCTGTTGAAGAAATTTGATAGATTGTAGTAGCTTGATGTGCTGGCGTCTGTACCATAGTATTAGCTGCCGTAGAAACTGTTACTAGACCTACTCGACTCGCTGTTAGTTTTAAATTTTGCTAAATAGAAGAATAATATAAACTTTGAAACATAAGTTTCACACCTACATGATGTTTATATAATTTTGTTAACTATAATTTTAAGCACATACCAACCTACGAGTACTAACGTTAGATCTGCACATTAGACATAAACAAGCATAACATATTATTATAGGTAGATACCTACAAGGTATGAACTTTGCTAGAAAGTTATTAGGGAACATATTTGTGAGTATTAACACGCTACCTACTTAATAAATTGTTGAAATATAATAAGTACTTACCTACCTAATCAATACAATACGTTTCAGGGTGCTTTCTGACGAGCGGCACGTTGCCAATTACAAATACAACTGCAGCCCTTAGTTTAGTGTAATGATTTGTGATACCTACGGTTTTGATACTGGGGAACGTTTCTCAAAATCGGGATTGAAACCAAATACCTACTTAATAACGCCCAAATCTCAGTTTGTCTTAACTGCAAGACGCAAGAGTCTTGCAGGCTTAAGTATTGTCTTGCTCAAGTCTTGCAGGGTTCAGTCTTGGTATTGGTCTTGCTATAATAAGGCGGTCTTGGTATTGGTCTTGGTCTTGCAAAAACGCAAGAACAATACCAAGACTGCAAGACCAAGACCGATTTTGGGCAACACTATTTACGAGACTTAGAGGGAGGGAAAATATGTGAAAATATATGGGAGGGAAAAAAGGAAGATATGTCAGGAATTTAATGAAGTTAATTGTCATTAAAATATTAAGTGTCGAAAATTAATACAAATTATAAATTTCATTTTTTAAATTTATTTCTTCGATAATAAAAACACGTGGCATTTTAATTTACAATTCGTCTTTTGAGACAATAAATTATTTTGCATAAAATATAAAATACTAATATTTCATAAATTCTCTTAACGAATTTTAATTTTAAAAATAGAATTTCTATAAGGTAATTCGCCTTTCTCACTTTCTCTCTCCCTTATCTTTGACAAAAACGCTGCACATCTTCGTCACGTTTCATCCGTAAAAGTGTTACCCTCATGCGCCTAAAGAAGTTTCACTTCAAAATTAGATCGCTCTAAACAGTGGAATATTATGAATGACTTCGGCATTCAAAAATTTTCCACAATTTGTATTCTGTCTGGAGTATTCGCTTCGTCGGATCCCGTAGTTCCGATGCAGGTCATTTTAAATGCAAAGACGGCGGATTGCATAATCACCAATGTGATTCGGTATCGGTATTCATGTATTAAATATTTATTAAGAATGTGTCTACTGATCTAGTTAATGGTGTATTTATTGTTTTCGAAATTAAATTTAAATCATATACCTTCACGGCAGTATGGCATCGTTCCACAACTGAGCGTTTTTATGGTCCTTTAAGAAAATAGCGTGCCAATTTTTTATAGGTCGGCAACGCACTCGCGAGCCCTCCTGAGATCCGATTTTACCGTTGATCGGAAGCCCTTCATGAGTTAAGGCCTCCTCTAGCTTTTTCCAAATATATCTATGGCTTTCTTTCTCCATTCGCTTCCTGCTAACGCTTCTATTACTTCTATTCACCTTTTTAGGGGCACCCTCTTCTCCTTTTTCCCCTTGGCCCTGTCCAGAACGTATTATTAATTACCTTGATTACCGGTCATCAACCTAGATTAACTCAAGATTAAATAACAGAATCTGACGTCAGCATCATTAATTTACAATTCCCGAGAAAACTGGAAGTTATCAATTTTTTTATTCAGTAGCGAACATCGATTCGATTTTAATACAAAGACAGATCGGGCATTAATTAACTCTGCTTGATGAGTTCGTGGCGTCCCTCAGCCAAGTCATTACGGCTATATGTTGAGGCGAGATGTTTTTTTAATTCGTTATTATTCTCTGGCGTAAAGAAATGTTAATTCGAGGCGGCGTGAAATTAACAGCCGCCGCTTGCCTTTGTGGAGACGGCGGCTGACTTAAACACACAACGGGTGACGAGCTTTCATACTACACTCTTATTTGCAGTTCATTTAGTTTTTTTTATTAGATTTGATGTGCGAGTAGCTTTTAAACATCAATTTATGTTTGTGCTCTACGTTTTCACATTAGACTAATGGCTTATACATAATAAATAATAGTTAAAAAAAACTAAAAAACACGCTTTTAAAGCACATGAAACTAAAAAGTGAAAAATAATTCCTAATTTAGGCTGAAAAAGGTAATGAACAAAAAATACTGGGTATATTTTTCACTTTTATATAGGAATTATTTTTCACTTTTTAGTTTGATGTGCTTTAAAAGCGTGCTTTTTAGTTTTTTTTAACTATTATTTATTTTTTATTTTTTTGTTAAATTTTTTTTATTTTTTTTTTCATTTTTTTTTTTGGATTATTACATTGTCATCGATCTTTGACAGGTACGCAAAGTTTGAATTAAATCTGTCCGTTAAAAGTGGGTCAAAATCGAGTCCGAAGGAGTCGGTTACATACATACATACAGGTGAATCTAATATAAAGCGTGTAAAAAATGTCACGGATTCTTTATAGAATTTATGCTATTTTTAATAGCTCAACACAATAGTTTCGTTCTGTTGTAGAAAACTAATATGTATGGTAAATTTCAGTGGTACCAAGTAGACAAGAGCAAGCTGTCGCCTGAACTTCAAGAGAAGTTCGTGCAGCTGCATCCAGATAAGGAGACGCAGGAGTTCCTTTCCACCTCCATCGACAAGTCTTCCTGGGTCTGGACCCAGCTCTGGTACATCCTAGCCAAGTCCTTCTTGAGGCACTTCTGGACTACAACAGACATCAATGGGTAAGTGATTATACAAATTAACAGAAGACTTTAAACCACGTTATCTGGACGGTTATAATTGCAAAAATCGTCGTGTTTGGGTGTTTCAGTTTAGATTTTTGAAGCTTTGATTGGCGAAGGATTTATCTTTATTTCTTTAAAAAAAAATATAATTACAAGTACGCGCCCCTCCAAAAGGTGCAGAAACATTTGTGCGTCTGTTTCAGCTTTGGTTTCGTATTCCTCTTCTGGTGCCACTTTATTGCTAAAGGTTGGCTGTTAACAACTTGAAATGCCAGGTATATTGGGATGTGATCCAGGTCCACTCCAGCCCGTCTCTTGCCTTGAACTGTTCCCATCAATATAAGCTGCAACAAGTCGTATCGATTATGACGCAAAATGTGTCCGAGATATGCGACTTTCCGTATTTTAACAGTCTGCATAAAGTTTCGTGTCGTCCCGGTAAAACATACAATACTTCCGTTATAACTTTTATCATATTATTTTATATAGATTATATTATAATTTTGATTTATCGGATCTTCGTATTAATATGACCTGTATTTTAAAACTGACGAATGATTTCTTTCACAAACGATGAATTGCCATTTGAATCACGACAATGGGGCATTATTAAGTTCGTCCAGATTCGTCCAATTACGCCAATTACAAAGCCTGTAGTATATTTATGTATGAGTGTATTATTTCCTCATCCATTGTGTCGTATCTGCACAAATTAAATAATTCCAGTCGCCACTAGTGTTGCTATCGACATATCGATAATTAATCATAGTCCTTGCTTGCTTGAACGATGGTTTTTATTAAATTCTATGTTAAGGCGCTGATGTAGCTCGCATTGGTTTGCTGTTATTGTATATTGTGTAAGAAAGCTTAGGTTTTGTTGATTTATATGAAAGACCGGTGGGCGACTTGGACAGAAATGTTATATTTTATACTTTCTATTGAACATACCAGTATTATAGCCTATACCTATGTCTGATTTTTATGCTGAAGCATGCGATCTTCATCCCAAAGGGCGTGCGTTCAAATCTCAGCTATGCACCAATGGACTTTTTGTAAGAGAATGCTGATCTTCTATTTGTCTACAAAATTATCATTATCGAAGAAACGTATGCGTACTGAGGCCAAAGCTCATTTAAGGTTGTAGCGCTGAAGTTCTGGCCACTCAAGTATTTCCGAACCAATTCGACTTAGGGTCTTTCAAGAAAAAAGCGTACCAATTCTTAAAGGCTGGTACTTTCGAGCGCTCTGCCATTGAGACATACGCCGTGGTACCACTTATTTTCCACTAGATTAATATTACTATACCTATGTATATATTTCTTTACCTTTTATTTAAATTACTTAAATTTGCGTATTTTTACTATACCTAAGCATCCATAACTTGTGAGGTTATATCGATAATTAATTGGTATGGTACAACACTAGTATCCGGAGTGGTCTGTGAACGTTATAAAGATCGCCGTGCGGGTGTCTATAGCCGACCACTAATAAATAATTTAAACAAATTGACGGATGAGATTTACTCATTGACTGCTTCCGTCTCTCAATTACGAACGCTTTATTTATCACTTGGTGCTGATCGGCCTGAGCTCGCCGCAGTGCAACTGCAAAGAGAAGTATTAGCACCTCTTACATGTTACCCAAATTAAAAAAAGTGGCGCTACAACCTTCTAGGTTCGTATCTGTTCCGTGATAATTTCTAATAGGCAAGTAGGTAGTTAATCCGTCTTCGGTGCTCACACACGCCGTCGACTTTTTAGTTCTAAGGCACGATGTTCCTCCACGATGTTTTCTTCATCGTACCAATGCGACTTAGGGTCCTTCAAGAAAAGAGCGTACCAATTCTTAAAAGGCAATTCTCAAGAAAGCTTGGGCCATCACTGCCCAAGCTTGAAAACCCATAACATTAAAGGAGAGTTTGCTTTCCAAAGAACAACAAAAAACTAAAATCTTTTGTAGTCGTCTATATAAAAATACTCAACATTAAAAAAAAACTTAGTGTCGTATGAAGTCTTTAAGGGTATTCAGAATCGAGACTTAACACGAACTATGACTCGTACGTCAAAATCCAATACATTTCTAATATGCGGGAGTCATACTCGACTCTTCTTGAAAAATCTTACCCTAAGACTCGTCTATCTTCATACATTATAAGGAAGGAAATTGAAGGAATAAATGAAATATTGCTGATACGCTTGGAGAGTTCCTTCACAAGTAAGAACCCAAAAGAGTTCTAAAAATTATATTTGTTTATTTACAAATACTGTCCTTACAGGTGATACTAAATCGACAAGAATGCATAACCAATAAAAAATTAAATAAAAAATAAGAAATTAATTAAGAAAAACAAGCTAAAGAATTATATAATTAAAAAATAACTAATTACTATAGGCAATAACAAAGAGTAGGACTTTTATCAGTTCAATCAACGGACAATAACCGGTCCGTTAATCTTAATTCGTTTACTAACGTAAGACAGCGAATCATATGTGCCTTTTAAAGAAGGTTATATAAATATAACCTTCTTCAAGTCTAAAGACCTTCATCAGTTTCCACAGCTTGTAAATGTGTTTTTTATTTCTGTATTTTTTAAAGATTGACTAAAGATAGCAATGTCGAGTTTTCCAATTAACCGCTATTTTTATCGAAATGCGCTATCTTCAGCCATTAGGTGAAGATAGATAAAGAAGCAATTCCAAAGACCTATTCCATTGATAGATTGTCTATGAACATACTACTTTAATTCTAGTAGGGTTTTTGGTATATATCGTCACAAACCATTTAAGATCAACAAGTACAAACTTCGTTGATCAAACATTGTTAATAGAGTCAGCTGCCCACTGAAGTATTTCCGTACCATTTAGACTTGTCCTTCAAGAATAGAGCGTACCAATTCTGAAAAGGCCGGCCACGCACTTGCGAGCCCTCTGGCAATATGAGTGTCTATGGTATATGTCTTATATAAAAAAAGAAATGATTCAACCGGTGGAAAAACATGCAAAGAAATTGCGTTTATATGAAAAACTAATATGTCTTCTAACCTGTGTATTTCTTTTCGTCTAAATTCACTACATACTTTATGGATTTTCACAAATCGTCTGATAGTAATACATACATATTTATATATTTTTGCTTTTATTTTGTAATTGTTTAATTTTTTCCCTTACTAGCTGGCTTATGTTCTAATATAATTGATATGTAAGTGTGTAAAATTTTTGATGTCATATCTTCTTGTATAATTAATAAATAAATACCAAGCGTAAAGCTAAGCAGTTGAACATTATTGAGAATTAAGCAAAGTGACAGTAAACAATAAATCTCAATAGAAATTGATTAAATGTAAATTAATTTGAAGATTTACACCGGAAAAGTCAATATGACCGATGCGAGCTCATTGAGTCATAACTATAGGCGCATTGATTAATATCCCGGATATTTTGCTTAAGGGGAGTTAATAACGTCACGAACGGCTTCCTGGACCACTTTGACTATTACATATTTATTATATTATATTGACGTAATTGATATTATAAGTATATTGTAGTATTTGTTGGTAAAGTTTAATATAGCTGGCATTTATTCCTTGGAACATTCATCCATCTTTACAAAAGATACACACACTTAAAATTTTATGCAGAAATAATTATAGGTTTTTCTAAGGACCTCTGATAGAGTATAGGACTCCTCCAACTAGCTTTATCGCTCTCCAGCTTGAACATTTTTCACCCAATCTTCTCCACCAACTTCTTTAAGCTCGTCAGCCCACCGTCCAAGAGGGTGACATCTTTTCTTTTCCCTAGTGGCCCTTGTTTCTGCTGGGACCTTTAAAGTCCAAAAATTAACTGTTCTGAGCCCAGGATATCTAGGGATCCCCGGTCGGTCCTGGACATATTTTGGTCATCAAAGAAGGGGTCTTTGGTGTCCGTTATACGTCTTTGACCTAACAGTTCTACGAAACTTTAATTGCCTTAGTAATTCATCCACATCCCATATGACGGATTTTACTATTCGTTCGGATACTTAAAACACACCAGAAGCGCAGGATGTTTTAGTATTTGCAAAATAGCTAGTATGATTGGACAATTGACCTAGTCCCATGCTAAGCTGGTGAAGCTTGTGTTATGGGTACTAGGCAACGGATATACATACATATTATAGATAGATAGACATATAAATACATATATAAACATCCAAGACCTAAGCACAACACCAAATGCTCATCACATCGATCTTTGTCTCAGCCGGGGATCGAACCCGGGACCCATGGATTCGCAGTCAGGGGTACTAACCACTAGACCAATGAGCCGTCAAAGCTAGTAGGTACTACGAGTCGTCATTATTTATAACGACATGCACAAAAGAACCTAAGTATTAGATTGTCTCAATGCATCGAATTTAAAATCAATACTATGCGTTAATGATGAAGAGAAACTGCTAATAGTTGTACAATAAAATTTCATTCGCAACGTAATTAACCTTTGGCAGTAATTTTATTAACGCGCACGTTAAATCACGTATAATTATGCCTATCTGATAATTTAACGAAATATCAAGCCTTAAAAGCTATAAAGTATGGCTTTTGCAATACAAATTATACAAGCGGATACTCGCGACTTTCTTGTCTAGAAATCTGTGGTAAATTATTTTTAAAGAATGTTAACTTCTTATATTAGAATTTTCTCTTTTAAACGTGGTGAGTAAACCTAAGAGCTATTCTCAGACCACTAAGAGAGCATACAGATACTATCTTGAATAAATGAAAAAAACAAAAGACAATGGTAGATTCATTGTGACTAATTTCGACCAATCACATCCTCGCGACACGTTATGTTTCGACCAATCAATCTCAAACGAAACGCGGCAACGTTTCTTCGTTATACATTCACTCCTAGCACGAATTTAATTATTTAACTATGAATTTGAAGCGTTAATAAAGCATATAATTTAAATTATTAATCGTTTGCATCACGGCTCAGAAGGCTGATCACCTTGCCTATTATTATGAAGAATCTAGACTAAAGCCAACTGGCTTATTAATTACTCTACAATTTACGGTACGTTCTAAATGCGTGTGTCCTAAAAATGCTGTATAAATAGATGTTAAATCATAATACTTTATGACGTACAGTTTTATTATATGTATATCTTGTAATTTATGCTCGGGCTGTTCTTAAATCTGGACAAATTAATTGCAATGACCTTTTTTAATTGCGTTTCTCGCAAATACATTTTTAATTGTCTGCTCGGAGATCGAGTTAAATTCTTACTGAGTTATGTCTGTATATTGAAAATTTTTGAATAATATAATGTTGAAATGAATGTGCCTTGTGTTTTTGTTAGTGCAAATAATACAAAAGTACTGAGTTCGATTTCTGGCTGATTATTTCATAACAAGCACCAAAGGTTACTAAGCTTTTTGTCTTTAGCCTAGATAAACAACAGTAAACAAATGAAGCGTTTGTAGAAATTTGATCTATGCACTTGAATATATAGATATACTAGCGGACCCGACAGACATTGTCCTGCATGATATTTCAAGCGGTTAGGATATTAAACAAAGTATGAAAGTACCGACTGCAGCGCCATCTGCCTGGCTGATTTGTGAATCTAAACCATCCAGGGCTCCACCCAAACGCATACAAAAAAATCATTCAAATTGGTCCAGCCAGTTACGAGGAGTTCAGTGACCTTCACACGTATATGTAAGCTATCATATCTTTTAAGTTTAATTAAACTGCACACGTTGTGCAAATTTGATTGAAATCGGTTAAGTAGTTTAGGAGTCCAAAGCGGACAAGCAACGTGACGCGTAAGTTATATATATTAAGATATATAAAAATGCAGAACCGGGTAAGATAATTAGTTTCATAATAAATGCAGCTCACATCAATTACAATGCGATTATGTTGAATATACCTTCGTGAATTTTAACCGTCAGATCGAAATTAATTATCGGCTATAAAGGTTTTACGAATCACGCGTCTGATTATTACATGTATTTGTAATTTTAATCCACTTAAAAAATGAAGGTTATCAACGACGTGGAATATTTGGAGCGATCTGGATGATCGAGGTATTTTTTTTAATTATAGGATTTGCAGCGAATTTATATCAAATTGAGTAAATACTTTTTAGTGCATTTTGGAGATGGTGAAAAAAATAAATTCTTTTATTTTAATTAAGGTATAAAATTGGTAAAGGAAACGACTTCACTCTCCAATATGTGGTTCAAACGAGGAAATAAAAATAAATTGAAATAAAAAAAACATAATAAACTAAAAACATATAAATTTAGACTTTCGTAAAATACACTTATTGGATATTATTTGAAAAGTAAGTGATTCAATTTTTATCGTTGCAATAATATATAAATATTAATATTTTTTTTATAATTGAGTATGAAAGCTGGCATTACATTATGTTAGCATGGGTTTTTGAATACAATTTGTGTATTATCCTTTGAATTTCATTTATAAGAGGCGGCGTTTAGCCAACCACATACAAACAATAGTAAAATGAATGGTATTGTGTTAAGTGTTTGGTTGCTAAATGTATCGTATTTATTACGTAGCTCGCTAGTCCGAGGCGGTCTCCACTTTTCAAGCTCGCGATCGTCCGATAGTGTACCATTAGCGCGAAGGCTCGCGCCGGCATCCAATTGTCTGCTTAGATATCGCATACAAATGTCGATCGGACCCGCGTCCTTCTCACCCTCATCTGCATTCAATTGTTGCCTTTATTATTGGTGCGTAATCCTTAATCACAACTTGATCCGCTTAATGGTCACATCTGATGGCCGTTTAATTGGTATACTCTATAGTTTAAAAGAATAATCTCTATTACGGTGGCTGAGTCATAGGAACCTGTTCACTTTGTTATCACTCGTGCGTGAGGTCCTGGCTAATAGAGCCAGCCTTACTCCTTCTAGAAGTTTTCTGCAAGCGACTTCACTGCTCCGAGGATTTCTGTTCGTTGGGAAGCCTACGCATACGTATACGTGCGAAGGAAATTCAACGCAAAGGCCTCTGCACAAGAGACTGACTGTCGCGCCAAGGTTATAACACTATAACGAAAGAATAAATTAATGCTAAATGATTGCTACCTATGAAATGCATTTGAGGGTGTCGGCGATCAACATAGCTTTCGGGTCTTAACTTATCGCTGCGCTTATAAAACTAAGAAAACATGAGTAAAATGCAGTCTTGGCTACACTATCAAGTAAAACACATGCAAATTTGGCTATAGTTGATCTTAAGGATCCGTTTGTCTTCCAAGGAATTGCCAAGTGATTGCCGTGCGGTGCCGTAATTATTTACAACAAAAAAGCGACAGATCCGTAATAAGGGCAGCAAAGCCGCGCCGGTCGTCGCGCGTCGCGCCCGCGCAGTAAAAAGCGCAAAGAATACACCTCGATATGATCGCACAAAGGCCGCTCCTGGATCCTACCTCAATGCTAATTTCCACTATCGCGCTCACCCTCATTCATTTTCAATCGAAGCCAGCCTCCGTTTGCCTCTATTTTTTAAAAATCACATTAAAGAATCGAATATTGCAGACGTTTTTTTGGTTACCCGGTGTGTGCGATGCGATTTATTTGCCGAGTTTTTTAAAACGACATTCCGACTCGCTGTATACTTGTGTCTACCCGCAATTGGCATTTCGGCCTAAACGCGAGCTATACAAAGTCACCGGTTTTAACGGTTGTTTTTAACGCTCGGACCCTCTCACTGGGAACGAAGGATACAAATAAATTATTAATCGTTTGTCCTGTCTCTTATAAATTAAAATCCGTTCTTTTTGTGCCGAGCGCGACCTGCCTGGGCATTTTTTGGCCGCGCCAAGCTCACTTGTCTGTCCTCGAATTTATTAAAAAGCTTAGCGCGAGGTAGGCAATTAAAGCCTTGACAGAAATTAATACGGAACGCCGGGGTGCTGGCACCGGTCTCTGATATTAATTTAATCCTGACTCGTTTTATTTGTTTAAAATTATATTTAATAATAATTAATTACGGTTAACCGAGCTCGAATCTTTAATGAGTTGATAAATCTGAAGTCAAAGGTTCTTGCGCAGTCACAAGGAGTTAATCAGGGGATTGTGTAACGTTCGTCGGAAATAATTAAGAATGACAGGACAATAAATTAATTCACGTGAATTTAAAAGTTGTATGAAAATTATGTAATTAAGTGCGCGCGAAGAAAAATCGTAGGTTGCTCGCCGTAACGGTCTGGAAAATTACCCGTATAAATCAGAGTTGGGTGCGGGATGGGCTGATTTTCCACCATCTTTTTAACTTTGTTATTATTTTGATTTACTGCCTTGGATGCTTTGACTAAATTACAACACTATATAGCAATTAATTTCCGCACTCTTAACAAAAATAAATTTAATTTTCGAACCACATATATATGTATCAAATTTAATAATGCAGTTTACTATACAACATAGGTGGCGATTAAAAAGCGTAGCGGAGAGCTTTTTTGTCAGTTCTGCTCCGTATTATGCATTTAATGCCAGTTCTCAAATTCCTTCAATTAAATTAAGAGTCATTTATTATTGACGATTAGACATGAATAAATATGGTTTTCTAATAAAAATATATTATAATTATTTTATATATTATATCATTTTAATTTTTATAAAATTGTTTGGAACTATCGTATTGGCTTAGTCTGTAAGGAATATATATAAATTTTATGAACCAAAAAAATTGACCATCATAATCAAGCTAATAGTTTTCACGTTTCTACAATTTTGCAATTTAATTGCTCTAATAGCTCTTTACTTCTCTTTCATCTCTTTCTGTCATATAGTGATAAAGCTGTGATGAAAAGGATAGATGATAGTACACCACAAATCCTTTAAAAATAAATCATGTGACGCTGTCTGTGGTCTTCGAGTAGTCGGCCTCGTTAAACATAATTCAGCACCACACTTAACTTGCGGCTAAGAAAACATCTTCATTGTACAAACTATGCAACAACTAAATAATAAACATATTCTTAATAAATAAGAGGTGTCGAAATCGTACTAGGGCTGTACAATATCAGTTAAGACGCAGAAGTCCTGTTAACTGAGATCTTAATAATCATTAAATTGTCTTCATAGAGCAGGTCAAGTCGCGATTCATATTTCTATCATAATGAAATTATCAAATTATAATAAAAGATGACTTGACTAAGTTCCTCCAAGTGGGACAGAGGGCATTGAGCTTAGAAAACCAGCCTGATCGGTCCTGGGTAGCTCTCTTAATTTCACTCCACTTCATACAGCTTCTTTCGCCTCTGCAATGATGCTTCGTCGCCAGGTCTGCTTTAAGCAGCCCTTTTTCCTTTCGCTTTAAGAAATTCCAGTCTAGGGCTTGCTAAGCAATATAATCCCTGGATAATATAATAATAAAAACATAGTAAAAGATATTGAAAGTAAATTAATATGCACAGATGTTAGTAACAGAAGACCTTGTTTGTGACATTCGCAGCTTCGTGTCTAAACCGATTAGGATACGGTAGACTCACTGCGGGAAGTTTCAAGATAATTAAATATTTATTTGCCTTAAATGTTTATGAATTTCGCAATGTACAAGTTCGGTAATACCAAGCATATAGGTATAGGTACTGGCAATTATACATTTTGAGGCATTAATTTTATTACTGATGTTCGTGTTAAAATAAGTCATTGGCGTTCAACCTCTTTAGGTCTGGGCCTCAGATTTCTATATGTGTTTCATGATCATTTGTCAATCTAATACGCAGGTCAGGCAGTCTCCTGTGCCTGACACAAGCCGTCGACTTTTGGGTCTAAGGCAAGCCGGTTTCCTCACAATGTTTTCTTTCACCGTTCGAGCGAATGTTAAAAGGAGAGAAACTCCATTGGTGTACAGCCGGGATCAAACCTACGACCTAAGGATGAGAGTTGCACGCTGAAGCCACTTGGCCAACACTGCTGCGTGTTACCTATATGAATAAATGTCCTTTTTTTTATTGCCCTCCATTATTATACAACTCAAAGAATACAATTCATCGTGCGTTTTTTTATATTAGTCAGAGATTTTTGACCCTATATTTTTCATTATTTTACATTATTTAAATGTTTTTTATAAAAAATATTGTCTCAATTATTTGATTGATATTTTTAAAAATATCGGTTTCTAAATGCGACTGAATATAAGCTTTTATTTTAATAATGAATTCCTAAAACTTTAGCCCGCTAATGAAATACCTTTAATCACAATAAAATTTGAATTCGGACGACTGCGGTTATAAAAACGCAAAAAATTTAACGGCAGCTCGAACATTTCTTAATTAGTTATTTTTAAGGCAAATTCGACTAAGTCTAACAAAGGGTTCGTTCAAATAAAAATAAAGGTGCCTCGTGACGAATCGAGGTGTTTCGGCGGGCCTTTTTAGTTCAACTAATCTAGTGATGGCCTCCGTTTTTAATTAACGATCGTGTTACATTGCCTCACGTACAACTTATGCTATAGTCACTACGCATTATGAGTAATAGGGTTGTGTCTGATTTTTCGCTTTATACTCGCGTTTTGGATCCTTACTTGGAATGGCCCAGTGGGAAGAAAAGAGAGGGGACGCCCCCTAGAAACCTGGGTAGATGAAATAAAGAAAGCGGAGAAAGCTTTTACAATAGTAGCGAAGACGAGAGACAAATGGAAGTATTTGGAGGAGAGCTTCACTCGTCGGAGGTCGTGTAATAAAATTAATTATATTAAGATAAACTTAAATTCTTATTATAGTAGATACTCGAATATATAAAATAAAAATAGCTATTTTACTTGCGTTTTATTGCTAATTTGAACAATGGCATTGTCGTATAAACATAAAATAACTATCCTTGATTGATGTATCCGATTGTCATTCTTTCGTTGAGACACCAACGACATTTCAAATATGAATAATTAGGTTTAACTCCAACTGTAAATAAAGGTATTTTTTTTTTTGGAAAATATCATGTCGAAGTTCATACATAAAATTAGTCAATCATCTGAAACTAGATTCACGTATATACTGGTTAACACCAGTTTAAGCTGCTCAGGCTGAGTAACACGGGTAAAACTGGACTTATGTTACTCAAGACAAAGTGATAGGTAAAATTATGGCGGAGGCTTTTACCCGAAAAGGTATAAAAATACTAGGACACTCAACTTAATTTTTAGAATGTATACTAACACAACTAATAATTATTATATAGATTAATTTTTAATGCTTTTATAATAATAGCTCCAGTTTTAAAACGCTTTTCAGTTATTATAATAAACTCGAATGTTCAGCCCTAGCTATAAGTAATTAGTCAGAAGCCCAATCTGGCAATATGAATACCTGCAACAATGAAGCCGGTAGCCATCCCATGTGTTAGTAATTTAATCATTAAACCTTCAAATCGTAAAGCTTTTATGCCGACTCAAGTTCTCACCGGTAAAAAGTTTTCAGTACGCTGCAGTTTTATCGGCGTTTTAAAATAATAAAGCAGTGTTCAGCGTGCGACTCTCATCCCTGAGGTCGTAGGATCGAACCCCGAACACCAATGTTTTTATGTGCATATTTAACATTTGCTCGTACGGTTAAGGAAAACATCGTGTATCGGGATGCACAGAAACCTATTATATGTATATATCGGATCACCTATTAGATGAAAACAAATGGTCACAAAATAGATAGAAATCGAGGTTGTATCGTAACTTTTTTTATATAATCTAATGGCTTACCATTCTTTATGTAAAGCCATCCAGTTTGTATAAGATCCCGCTATACAACGACCTTCACCGAGATGCTTATTTAATGAAACTTATTTTATATTTAATTTAATATGTCAATAAATATAATCCATATGGGTTGCCTAGCAAATTTCAGTCCAGAGTATGTTTAATTAATATTTAAAAAAAAATTTTTTTTTATAATTTGCATGTACCTAGTAAATTTTTTGAACTTTTTTCAATCAATATTTTTAATCAGGGTGGTATTATATATGTATCACTATCACCTTCTTTTATACTAAAGATGTATACATACTTTAGTGTCACATAAAAAATATACACATAAATAATTAATTGATTAAAAACAACCTAACGTTTGCATATTCTATGGGCTTCATACTTTCGATTGGTATAGAATTTATCTAATAATCATACCGGTGAAATGTTTAAAAAAATATTTTTTTTTTAAATTAATTAAACATACTCTGGACTGAAATTTGCTAGGCAACCCATATGGATTATATTTATTGACATATTAAATTATATATAAAATAAGTTTCATTAAATAAGCATCTCGGTGAAGGTCGTTGTATAGCGGGATCTTAGACCAAGTTGATTTCGTTTGAGTTTCGTGGATTGTACCGTAATTAAAAGTACTACAATATTTTGTGTCTCTAGATACTATTTTATGTATTTTTCCCGTAGAGATAGGCAGAGACTATTAAATTAAATAAAATTAAAATTAAGTAAAATTTATTTCAAACATTTCTATTGCATACGCGAATAAAAGCTAAATCTTACACATTTTCTCATATAAATGAAATTTTTATTCGCCTTACCATAGCACTAGCATGGTATATACATAATTTAACTACAACCTCTTTAGGTCTCAGAATTCTGAATCTGTTTCATGATCATTTTTCTAATCTAATAGGCAAGTAGGTGATTAGCCTCCAGTGCCTGACACACGCCGCGGCCGTCTACTTTTTGGATCTAAGACATGTTTGTTTCACGATGTGTTCCTTCACCGTTCGAGCTAATGTTAAATGCGCAAATAGAAAGAAAGCCTATTGGTGCACAGCCGGGGATCGAACCTACGACCTCAGAGATGAGAGTCGCACTCTGAAGCCACTAACACTGGTCATATAATATAATCTAGATTTAAATCGTAGAAGAAATATATTTATTAAGATCGTCTATTATTTGATCCCTTGACCACCTATATATAATAAGGTAATTCATATTTAAATTCTTAGCAATACCATCCAATCCTAATTTATTTTCAAAATTCCACTCCATCTCTTAGTGTTCCTATTAGAGGACTTAATTCCTTTATACACGATACATTGATCTCCGATTCACGTTCAAAAAAATTACATTAACAATAATAATAGTTGATTACCATCTATATTGAGTGGATGACGATTATTTCCGAGCGGCATCTCAAGTGAAATGCGCACGCGTCGCCTCGCTACCAAGTTACGCTACGAAATTACCTTTGCGTCGTTGCCGATTTTATCGATGGAATTTATCGAACGTACTTAGTCTGATCCACCTTTCCTATCACAATATTGATAGATGATATCAATAAAAATGCTTACTATGATATTTAATAAAATAATATATAAGGTATACTAATCTAATAAGTAGTTTTTCAAAAAACATAGTGAAATTTTTGTCTCTTTAAACGGCGAGTCAAGTTTTAATTCGGTGTGTTTGACAAAATATTAACCCAACACAAAAATAGTACAAATTATAATTTGATTTAATACTGTTATCTAGAAAAATTACAAATTGAAATACCATAGAGCGAAACCCGTCCGTTAATTAATAAAATGCTGAGCCACCATTTTAAAGCGATCAAAACTCCAACAGCGCATAACACATCTATTTCGTATTGAAATATTAAAAATGTCTCTAACTTGCCTACACAGCTTTCAACAAAAAAACCAATTTAATATTAATAGACTATTAATTTGAATCTAATCTTTTAAATCTGTCAAAACAATTTCACTCAAATCGTGATTCGTGGTCACGTAGAGCTAGACTGCGCAAGAGCAGCACGGTAGTAACGAGTGTGTAATTATTATCACTACGGCGCCGGTAGCCGAAAGGCCGACTCATCGTAATTTGATGCCGAGCGGCCCGCCCCGCCGACAAAAAACTAATTAACGAAGATGGAGCCCCGACTGACCACTTACTGATGCATTCGACGTATAAATTAATACAACTAAATAATCACGAACACTTTTTTCACACAAATTATATGGAAAGGAAATTAGAATGCGTGATTAGCGTTTGCAAAGTGTGTTTGTTGATTAATAACGCGGCGGTGGATTTGAGACTTTTTGCACAAATGTGTAAGCTTTAATACGCTATGTATTCCAATGTATATAAAAATAAATAAATAAATCAGTGGCGCTACAACCTCTTTAGGTCTTGGCCTCAGATTTCTGAATCTGTTTCATGATCATTTTAAAATTTAATAGGCAAGTAGGTGATCAGCCTCCAGTACACACGCCGTCGACTTTTTGGGCCTAAGACATGTCGGTTTCCTCACGATGTAGCAAATGTTAAATGCGCACATAGAAAGAAAGTCTATTGGTGCACAGCCAAGGATCGAACCTACGACCTCAGGGATGAGAGTCCCACGCTGAAGCCACTAGGCCAACACTGCTCTTATGTATTCCATACAAACGTATTTGTTAAGTAAGTGAATATTCTTTAAAAGTAAACTAAAGTTATGATTTCATCTTAGAGTAATAATTAAATACAGAAACAGCATTTACACTTTCCAATCTTACAATTCCTCATTTCATTTGAGTATTAATACTTTCTAATGTTACTTAATTCAAAGTCGGAAATATAATTTTCATACTATGTTTATAACACACAATGGGTCGTATCAGGAATGCATTGGAAGAGACGACAGATTGTCAGAGAGATTAATAGTGTATAGAAATCACTAGACAGCTTAGGTGTGTACGTATAGTTTTATTGCGCTTTACGATAAGGTTTATAAAACAATACGCTATTAATGATTTCGTATAAGAAGATTGGGTATTTATTTTACAAAAGTTAATTTAAAGTCCATTTACAAGAGAGGATGTACGTACTAGCTGAAAACTTCAAAGGCTATAGAACAATTTTTTTTATAGGATTTTTCAATATTTGAATATTTCGAGAGCGATACAACGATTATAGCGGTCATTTAATTTTGCGATACCGTTTTTGTGGTACGATTTGTCTTTAGCCTTAAAATAGGTTTTGCTGATTACCTCTTCATTAGCGCGAAATTTAAATCCTTTGATCCCCTGGACTCTCTTATAATTGAAGGTGGCAATAACTCTATAACTATTTGAGGCTTATAAATAATTGATCACAGTAATTCATGTTACTTCCTAGTAATCGGGAGAATATTTGTTTTTATCACCCAAAAATTTCATCATATAGTCTCTCACAATATTAGGATTATTCATAGTATTAGGAAGCTTAAAATCCGTTTTGCACACGTCTCAATTTAAGTACACTTGTGGCAGAATCGATGTATGATCCGTGGAGAATTACATTTCGGCGACGTGGACACGGTCCCTCGCGAAACCTGATCACCTCAGTCCGTCAACAAGCCGGAGTTAATCCTTTTCATACTTATTTAAACGCCCCAACATTGCAACCGCAATGCTATTGTTCACTGGGGCTATTAAATTTTTATTACCTCAAACGTGAAAACTTTTTAACACTAAGTAATGATGAACTTAAAATATAGTAAGTTACGTAAATAATTAATTCTAATAACCGAGGCGAATTAGTTTCAAGGTAAATTGGCATTGGAAATCGGACGCTTGATTAACAAAATCCAGTCAAAGAAATTCGTCTAAACCTTCCGAGAATAGCTACCGGAGCCGAAAGGGATTAATACAAAAGGATTATAAAAAACCTTTGACAGAATTAAGAGCCGTCGCGTTAAGAATTGCGTGGTGCGACGCGTACAAGTGAAACATTATGCGCGAAACAAAGCAGCCGGAGCGAGTCTTAAATCATTTTTAATTATGTTATGGTGTTGGTGAGGTTAGGTTACACTTGGAGTGTGCAGTGTGGGACACGTCAAGGGTCGATTTGTCTGACTGCATGTGCGGTAGTGTCTTTATTATTTATTACTCCTAAGGTAACTTGAATTTTTTATAACAAGAAAAATATACTAGTATATCTGAAGATGAAATACATAATAGATACAAAGGAAAAAGATTAATAAAAACAGATAAAATTCAATTTGTGGGGCGGGATATGGGAAGTTTAGTTTAGTGGTACGATACCACCATAATATTTATGTATCATATTTTTGCAAATAAATAACTATTATGTATTATAGTATGGTCATGGTATGTCGATATATAAGATCTTCAGATTCAATGCTGAGAATAAACTAAATAATACATTTTAAAGTAGTAGGGACTCACAGTAGCAGAAAGAAACAATTTTCATTTTCACCTTTTACTTTTAATATATAAATTAACCTAAAAACAGTTATAAACAAATATATGTAGCAAATGTATGTAAAAACAAGGTGTCTGAATGTGAATGACCCGGCATCGCAAGCTTGTTTTAGAGCATAATGGTCATAAATTAAGAAACTTGACGAATGATGGTGCTAAAAGTGTTGACAGCGAGATAAAACATGTAATTATTCAAGACGTAACAGTAGCTCATTGTGGACTCTTATTTCATGGTAGATTACGACACGCCGGTGACAACGGGTTATAAAAGATTTTAAAAAGAGAAATCCTAACAGACGATAGTTGCCACTTCACCGCGGCTTATTTTATTTATTTGTAAGTAATCTTATACACGTACACATATTATAAAAGAAAACACTCAGACAATATACAAAGCAAAAAAAGATTTGTTAAGCAAAATATACGGAACAGAAAACATAAGTCTATTTTGTACATAAAAAATAAAAAATGAATGAAAACTTAAATTTCCTCACACCCTTTGGTAAGGTGGAAAATTTCTACATCTTCATAAATTGTATTTCTAGTTAGCTAAAACCCGAAACATTTTCGAATTACGCAGATAATACATGTTCGTACGAGGCACATGGAACAAGTGTGAATATCTTGCCGCATACGGGGGAGGTATTCTTAAAGAAATTAATGATTTATTTATTAAAGTAGGTACACCACATCAAATACAATGCATTTTCTACAGTGTACAATTTATTTATTCTCAAATAGATGACAGTTACATTGAACATAAATAAATATTACATTTCCAACGACATATTTTAATTTTTACTAGTAATTTTAAAATACTTATTCGCTGAACAATGCGGAGGTACCCGATAGGCGCTGAACAACGCTATTTTTTAAATTTACTTTTTTTTAACTAGTCTATTTTGATATTTATTTACTTTTTATTGATATTTAGTTTTATATACTGTAAAAAATTATATAAAAAGACAGTATGTTTTTATTACTCGAAAATTAAAAAAATATATATATTTTATTCATCTTGTACTCATTATTTAATTATAAGTTAGTAATTTAAGTATTAGTCAATTTACCGTAAAACGTAAACACAAAATTGGATCACTTTAAATATAAAATATTTGACTTTATCATTTGATGTATTTCCCTACTTCATACATATATTGCCTGATATCTGTAAATAAGATACGGTATCCAGTATAAGAATCTGAATTATGTAAGGACTTCGCAAGCGGCCTTGACGCGCAAGCGCAGCATTGGCGAATCGTCGCGAATAATCGACGACAACAATTTTAATACAAACATTTATAGCTTTGAGCACCTTAATATATGAAGTATGGTTTGAATAGTAGCTGTGTATATATATATATTGCGTAATTGTTTGGTATTACACACATATATGATACGTTACGTTTTAAACGTAATTCGCGATAAAGACTAAGTTAAAGGAAGCTTTTTTTATACAAGGTTTTATATAATTAGAAGAGCAGTGTTGGCCTAGTGGCTTCAGCGTGCGACTCTCATCCCTGAGGTCGTAGGTTCGGTCCCCGGCTGTGCACCAATGGACTTTCTTTCTATGTGCGCATTTTAACATTAGCTCGAACGGTGAAGGAAAACATCGTGAGGACAACGACATGTCTTAGACCCAAAATTCGACGGCGTGTGTTAGGCACTGGAGGCTGATCACCCACCTACTACACCTAGATTTAAAAATGATCATGAAATAGATTCAGAAATCTGAGGCCCAGTTGTAGCGACACTGATTTAGAGATTAATTACCTATAAAAAATGTTTATTTTAAAATGTAATCACTGTGTAATTTTCTTTAGATCGACACTGTATGAGTAATGTAACTATTGTATAATGTATTAATAACACTTTATTTACATCACAAAACAGAAGAAAAACAAAATACAATAAAAGAAGACAAAAGATTTAAACGGGCTTTACTGATGAAAGTTTCTTCCAGATAGATATATACTATAAGCAAATTGATGACTTAGCTCTAAAACACACACAGTACTGAAACTTTAGTTAAGTTAATATAAAATTACATGCAAAAAAACAGCACCCATACAGACGGTTAAACTGGTACTAAATTTCGTCCGTGCATTATTCGTACTTAGTAAATATGGAACTTAAAAATAATATAACTACATACTAATAACAATATTAGAGGAATGCACGACCAAATGGGAGGAAAAAGCTCTCGATCATGAGTGAATGAAGCGATTATCGGCGACTGCGCAGGCACGCGGAACCAAGCGGGCGTCACGACGCGCGCGGCTTTGTCTCATTGGCTTGACCCGTGCCCCGGACAAAAAAATTCAATAGTTCAGGAGTTGGCAATACATTCATCCAATATCTTGTGTACAAATTATTTATATCGAATTATACTACGACGCTTCACGTGGTCACTGGTTGACTGACAATTTGACACAATATTGTAATAATTAGTCCCGTTTTAATTCTATTTGCATTTATCCGTCCGTAATGATGTGTGATAGTCACAGTTTCATCATTAGAAGAGTCTATGCTCCATTTAATAATATAATTATAGTGGTACAAAAAGTTTTTTAAAGAATTGATAATTAATTTAATGTGATGTACAATCTATGTATACTTAATAAGGCACACAAGGAAACTAGAGCAGTGTTGGCCTAGTGGCTTCAGCGTGAGTCTCTCAACCCTGAGGTCGTAAGTTCGATCCTCGGCTGTGTACCAATTTCAATATAATTAATTTAATCGATACGATTATTACGTAGATAATTTTGAGCAACTCCTACACTACTAATAACAAAGAAAAAGCGAGCGTCTTGTCTAATTGTAAAAAATGTAATCGAACACTTTTTTAGTTAATAGTGCTTCTGTAAACGGTGTCATTGACTTATGAAATATTCAAGTCGTGTGCATCACTTCAAATTGTTCTCCGTGACTTAATTGTGCTTAGAACTGCAATATAAGTATTCGATATTAATCAAATAAATGGCATTAAATTCCATACCATAAAATAATTTCAATTAAAATCAGTCCACAATCATTAATACTAGTTTATTTAACTTGCCAATACATATAGTTCCTGCCTTACTATTACGTAAGCAGATGTACTGCAGTTTATACTCCCCCCCCCCCCCCCCCCTCTTGTCAGCAAAAGTAAGCAAAGCTCTCGAAAATAATTTCAATCATAGACGTGATGTGAGTAATATGTGTAAAAAAGTAAATAATTACTGTTGACGTAATCATTAAATAATAAAATAAAAAAATGTGTAAAAGAATAACTTCATAACATAAAAATTTCATAACTTAAGCAAAACTCATACAAAAAGTTATTTGTTTGTTTTTTCTTAACCTTTTTACTCCGTTGACAACTCTAAAAACTTGTTTGGTAGCAAATTATAAATCCTCCATCCCTCGGATTCCCGTTACTCTTTTAAGACGGTAACAAGGCATTTGTTAGCGCTAGTGAGGTGGGTTTGGTGCTAATTCAAGCTCACGATGCGCAGGCGCAGGCCGCATCTCATTTACCTTATTAAGGCGCTCTGCGGCCGGCAATGTCGCTCAATGTCAGACTTGAAGTCGCATACTTAAATTCACAATCAAAAGAATAATTTATTCATTTATATTCGTTCCAGACCAGTCCGTTTGAAGGAAGCTGTATTTATAGAGATAAAAATAGAAATATTATTGGTTATTAGTTTGTGGACTCAGTTTCCGCGCTTAGACTCTCAATAGGTCTGTTGTGCGTAAAGTCCTGGCTAATTAAGCCAGCCTAGCTCCTTCCAGAAGCACAGAACCCCTGGGCACTTCTCAGGCTTCACGGAGCGACCTCATTGTTCCGAGGATTTCTGCTTTTTAGCCGCAGCCTCGCATTCCAGGACTACGTGGGTGACTGATTCCTCTGTGTTCAAACAGCCTCTGCCCATGGGGCTGTCAGTCGCGCCTTGGACAAAAAGATGTTTAGTAAGGAAACAATGACCCGTTATTGTCCCTACCATTGTTTTGAGATTAGTTCTGTTTAGGTTTAGAAGTCGCTTTAACAATTGCGGCTTAACTGCTGGCAGCGCCATTTTGGACTGTCTGCAGTCCGCGCTTCGCAACCATCGTTGATTTTGGAGTTCTGCAGGTCTTTGGCCAATCCAGGCTTGCGAGAAGGGAAGGAGCGGATACAGATACTTATGTAAGGGCTTTGTGTTTAAAAAAAATGTATTCTCTTCCAAGTTGACCCGACAACGTTATTTTGCCATATTACCATTTCAACACAACGTGAATTTCGTTGACGATTTCCCCACCGTCCGGCACCGATTGGTCGCTAGACGAGCTCGGTGGTCAGTAGGCAGCAGCTGATGAGTCATTTGAGTTTTATACGGGAACATCTTTAAGTCTTTCACCAAATACGCTGCAGGGTCCGTCTGGATATCCCAATTGCGTGGCACGTCGCCTCGTTGATGTTTCTGGACACTCTTCCACATCTTCGCGCACAGCATCGATATTTTCAGCTGAACGGCTTGTTCTTGGTCTCCCAGACTTAGGTCTATCCAATGTTGAGCCAGTTGCTTCAAGGCGTGTGGCAAAGCGTCGGATTGGGCGACCAATCGGTGCCGGACGGTGGGGAAATCGTCGACGAATTTCATGTTGTGTTTTTATTTATCACTGATGAATTATTCCGTAAGAACATTGACACGATTATTCCACGTTCTTGGGGAGTAAAACGGTCCATGTTTATTTTCAGTGTATTTTACATTTGTTTACTACACAATTTTCAACAACAGAATGACAGGAAATTTCATATAAAAAAAATAAACAAATTTTCTTTAGTGCCAGTACATTTGCGCCACCCAGTACTATAGACAATGAAAAAGGTCCGTTAACTATGTAATTCGTTAACTAATGTAATTCAACGAATCATATGGACCTTTTTCAGAAGGTTAGTCCTATGTGGGCACTCGAAGTAACGACGGGCGATATGTGCAAGAATGTCAAAAATACAAAATTGTACTAAAACACACAAAATATCCTAGTGATTAATTTCTAAACCAATTTGTATTACCCTTGAATTTTTAATTTTATGATTGAATATACTTTAAAGCTAACTACTAATATAATATGTAGGACAATATAACTAACACAATAAAAGTAATTATTATTTACAATGCACTCCTACTGACTAAGCTTAGCTGCTGTAATGTATGCGCCACGTCATTACACTAGAACACACGAGTGCACCGAATTTGAATGCCCTCGTCTGGCCTCATTCGAATTGAGCCTGAATAAATCTAGAAAGGCCTTCGAGACCGCTGTAATGAGCTAATTCGGCATACGGGAGTAGCCTTCTGTCAAATACCGTTATTTCGGTAGGATGAATTCCTTAGGGAGAAATCTATATATTCGCACTTCGTTTTATATACGAATACCGGCTGATTGAATAGAGGTTTTGTATGTTAATTAACTAGCTGCCAGTGGCAACTTCGTTTAGTCTGAATATGATTTTTTTACTTAGCCTATTTTTAGGAGCTACATACAAATATATATGCTATGCTACCCCATATAGACTGTTCGCTTTTCCGGTATAAAACCCAAATACAAAATAAAAATATATTTATAAAATATTATTTTTCAATTCGCAGTCTAAGGAATAAATTAAAAAATACTCGAATTCCTCCAGCATAATAAATCTGTTATTATTATACGGTTTTTGATTTATTATTTTACTTTTTATAATATTGCATTATATTTAAGTATCAATATTTTTATGTTTTCGTGACATTAGCTTTAGAAATCGCTATAATAATGTTGCGTCCAACGTATTATTAATCATTATTTACTATCTGTTACCAACATTAATGCGTATAAATGATATTTATTCGTGGTGATTGTCTGTAAGTTATATTTTAACCGATTTCAAGAACCCTAAATTATTTTGTCCATTGTTGAATAAAATATATATTCGATTCACAAAATTTAATTTTTAATTAATATAGATCTCCAGTTCTTTTAAAGGGCGTTTTTGTTCCCGTTAGCAAAGAATACAACACGTTTACACCTTTATAATGTTAATTAAATATAATTAAAATAAGAGTATTAAAATCTGTTCCAAAGTATTCCGTCAATACAAGCGTTGGATAGTCATTTAAGGTAAGCACGATTTTTGTAAAGTCTTGCAGTATTGGCATAGCTTGTTCCATTGTAATACAGTTAATTCCCTATGCATTGTGATACGGCGAGATTATCCATGTTTGGTTGCGGGAATAAAAACGATTATCTCGCGTATGTGCGCACCTTTGGTGGTAAAAACAATGTCCAGAGAAGTAATATCAAATAAATAATTGTGCTTGGTTCAAATTGTAATTACAAAAAAACTATAAAGAATATTCTCTAATGTGAGGCAGTTCTTAGTTTATAAGTTTTGAGATATATAATATATATATATTGTATTTCTTTATGATGTATTTGCCATTGATAGAAGGCAAGTGCGTTGCCGCCTGTTAAATAATTTAATTGCTTTAATTATATTATTTTGACGTTTTTATATGGCCGATTGTGCGGTTTTTAATTTATCCATCATAGTACCAGTACAGTAAATAAAGTATTTAATTATGTGAAGTAGCTGATCTGGGTAGAATTATAGCTTAGTTTCCAGGGATCCTTTCAAACTCAAAGCAAAAATAACTTTATTAATTAAGAATTGCCTCACTTTATAGGTAACCAAGTACACTTACGAACGCCAACAGAAGAGATGGTAGGTAGGGTAGGGCGGGGCTAGTTGAGCAATTTTTCACTTGCTTGGATATAGCTCCTCAATGATAAGTCTCAATGAGTTGTTATGTGTCTTGATGGATTAGTAATTTATCCCTTAACAAAAGTGTCCATAGTATTTTTTTGTAAACAGTCCAATATAATAGCTACAGATGTTTAAATGTAGAAAGTCAAGTATGCTCAATGTTCCGGGGCGGGGTAAGTTGAGCAAGGGTATGGGGCAAGTTGAGCACTAAGAATGTCTAGGCCAAACCATGGGTTCTATGTTAACTTGAGATGAAGTAAAATATGTGTTAGACAGTCAGCTTTTTATTTATTTACAACATTTAAATAAATTTTCTTTGTATAATTAACCGAAACTAGAATCAACAAAACATGAGCATCCATATGTATCCATTACTTCCGATAATTTCTAAAAAAGATTACCAAGGCTGGTGGGTTCTGGTTTCTGTATGGATAGCTACGATTTTTTTGTTTTTAAAACATCATCAACCATTCTTTTCCGGCCATCTTTTTTGCAATTCAGCTTGGTGGAATTTCAGCACACTCTTAGGCAAGGCGACAGACGTCTTTTGGAGAAAAATGCCATTTGTAGCAAGAATTTTTTCAACAGTTCTCTTGTGAGAGAGGATATACTTCCCTCGGTGTTGTATAGCCCATAAATGAATTATCACCTTTATTTAATTTATTTAAAAGTCAACCAATACCGAATTCTTTAGCGGCGGTATTCACACTTTTTCCCTCATCGTGGACAGCCTTTGCAGCATTATTTAAGTATTCAGTAGTGTAAGAACATCTTGTAGTCTTCCTCTTGTAAGTCCGCATCCAAACAAAAAATAAAAGATTCATTACTCATCAGTTGTTTAAGTCGTGGAGTTAGTTGAGCTATAGTTGCTCAACTTACCCCAACCCGGAATTTTAAAAGAAAAGTAGGATTGTAAATAAATGCCTAGAATTAGACCCAAAAACCTATTTACAAATAAAAAATACAATAATCTTCTAAAAGATTAACACTCACCTGATTGAAAACAGAGAACATTTGACAAAGACAGACGAAAACTTGCGATAAACAATGTTTTTACTTTTTGGTCACAAAATAAACAAAACGCCGTGACACTTCACTCACTCGTCGAGCTGCCACTAGCTATCGTGCGATGATTACCTCTCCTACGACTCCTTCTTTTCGCCATTTGATACTCCCGCGTAAGATGAATAGTTTCCGAGATATTTCAATTGCCCAACTTGCCCCTATGCTCAACTAGCCCCGCTCTACCCTACATGTCTTCTGAATTTATATTAACTACCATTTCGCAAGTCAACTGTGTAGGGCGGGCAAGAAGAACTGGCAAGAAACTCTCCGCCACTCTTATTTCTTTCCTACTTATCTAAATTATTCTAGAATTATTGATAATCTTTCGGTTAGAGAGTAATTCTCTATTACTTTAAAGCTACTTATAAAAAATGAGAGTGTTTGAATATGGAATGTTTTCATAGTTTAATGAATATGTATTACATTTAGTACAAATAGATTTTAACACAACTAAGCTGATGTTGTGTTTTTATAACTTCACGACTCGCTGCGTCTAAATTACTAAGTAAATAAAACATAATAATTCCCTGTGAAAATAAAACCTCCCATCAAGACAATAGGTATTGTCTCTATGTAAATGAGGAAAGCGTCGTCCAATGGGCGACTGTAAAGGTAATTAAAAATTCAAATTAGAATCGTCCCCTCAGCGACGCGATTACCGAGCATTAATTACTTGCGACCAATTAAACGTTAGGGCGAAAGAGCGATAAACTGACGGACCAATAGGGGAACGCCGCTGAAGCAAGGCGTAGTAATTAAGACGAAAGGGTTGAGTTTTCCGGGCGTGTCGTTTGGGCGTTTGATTGCACCCTAGTACCTACTAATGATCAACTCTAAGGTCTATATTCTAATTCGTATTTCAAGTCACAGTCTCGTCTTAACGCTGGCAATGTTGAATTTGATACAGAGAAAATAGTTTGACAGCTAGTAACTCGATTTAAGGTTGATTGAAATTCCATTCAAACCCATCTTATTTAAAGTGTCGATCGAGGCCCTAATACAGCATCGTGTGTCTCCATAATTATACAATATATTTTGCTTAAGACACAAGGACCTCTGAGATGTTCCAATCTTCGACTGATCTATCTACACCGCATTCAAATTACAGTCCTCGCCACTATACAAAGGATAGTAAAAATAAAATCATTTTAAAAAGCACCAAGTTTATTTTGTCATTGTCTAGGCACCACCCACACTCGATGCGGACATAACTCTAAGGCATATCTCAATCCGTCGCGTTCACCCTTCAAAGAAACAATAACGTAGGTTTATTTGCATGCACCTATTCATTGGAACGTAAAACAGATGTAGGTGGAAAGAATTGAGTTTTCGTTCGCGTCGCTTCCCCCGTTCTAAATGGGCCTTTCACGCACCTTACTACGACTCCAAATGCGCCACTATTTGCCTAAACGAGATGTTTTTATTCTCCTCCACTCAACATTCAATTCGTATTCGTGCAAAGATTAAGCGAATGTATTATTAAAGCGATGGGATTACGTCAACTCTAGACGGTTCGAATTTGCAATATGAATTTTTATTTTCCTATGCTAATGGGTTAGGTAAGATTCGGGAATGATAAATCGATTGTTTATTTAAATTTAACCCGATGTTTTGGATACCAAAATGTATACTAATCTTGTATAGGTCGAAGTTTTCGGATCGCAGTTATGTTATAACAAAAGTGCTTGTTGTAATGGGAGGAAACGGCTTTTAATATTTTTTAAATCATTCCTATACCATTTTGTTTGAACTCAAAAAAGTTTAGTATTAAAACATGAGTTTGTTTGTCAAGATGTGATTATTCAATACTGGTCTATGATTCCTGAAAATATATGAATGAAAAATGAAATGAAATGAAAAATGTTTATTTGTATCTCAAATTTTACATTAATTAAATGAGTTGAGACAGCCCCAACCATTAATAAGGTTTTAAATATGGCTATAATATGACGTCAGTTTTGGATTAAAACTGAAACAAATAACTGAACATGAGTATGTTATTAAAGGAATAGATGAAGTGTAAATGATCGGGCTCAGAAACTGGGCCTACATCCACCCCCGCCCGCCCGTCACCGACAGAAGAAAAATGCTAACACGCCCCCGCGGAAACTATTAGTTATTTCGGCACCCCCAACGGTCCTACGTATAATTCTATGGGTTATTTTTCACGTTTTCTTACCAGTAATACATGTGGATTAAATTTAGGACTCCCATGCATATAGTAAGTGAACGTTTTAATCATCTCGTTTTTACCTCGCTTTTTCCTCCTCATATAATAGCAAGGAAGTGAAGAACGCGCGCAAAAATGTTGTTCATATTTCTTCACAACAAAGCGTACTTCTTACCAGCCACTATGTTGAACAAGTTGCTTGCAATAATGGAAGCTTATGAAAAATTTAACTAGCACCACTCCGTTGTACATTACATAATACAAAGAGCGACACGACGGACCGGAGTTACACAGACAAAGCACACAAACATGAGGTCATCTCCCCTCATTAGGTGGTTAGTTTTCCGGGCGTGTCCGCAGACTCCGGTGCGGGGGGCCGCGGGGCTGACGGGAAGTTACTTAATTAATCCCCCAGCGGACGCCATTGGCCGGCTCAGGGCGGTGGAAGCTCGCCCACGCGTTAATTGGGCGGCCGGCCCGGGCTTCGTCGGCACAATTAATGAGAAAGTCTGTCTTACACCTTCATATAGATAGATCTACACTTCACGTCTTCGATTATACCTACAGACTTTATATAAAACTCATATAAGTCGTATATCGTAACCTCGATATCACGTTGCAAACAGTATGTAGTGATAGATCATTTAAAGTTTGTTTAAATTTTAAAAAGAAAGAATTTTTAAGAAAGACAATTTTTTTCGAACAGTTAAACCCTATATTGCTAAGCCAGTATAGGGTTAATAAATATCGTAGTTGGAGAGGAGTTGGCTGGAAACTAATATCGCTCTCGTCGCGTCAAGTGAACGTATAAAGCTCAGATTTAGCGAGGGCTGAGCGGGCGTGAACCGCCCAGGTAAAGTACCTACTTACTGCGCGATATACGAGGAAACGTAAATTATAATATTGTGTGTGCGGAGTTAACCCTCTCGCGTTCGTAGAGACCGTGTGTGCGGCGCCCGCTGAAAGAAAAGCAATTTCCTCGGGCGGGGGACGGACGGCCGCGAGATGAGGGTGTGGGGTCTCGCGCGAATATAATTTTGTTCATTTTTTCATTCGGGCGAGTTAATTCGGCTTCGCGGCGTAGTCAGCTATTGATTAGGGCGCGTCTTACGTTTTTAATTTGTTTGCGCGCGCAGCCGCGATGCACCCGTCGAGATGAGACCCCAGCACCCACCGGAGCCCCCCCGGCCCCCGTTCTAATGAAGCCTCCGCTAACTACGGCCACTCTAATAATCACGCTCCTTTTCACAATCACGCTTTGACGACGAATGTTTGCTCCTTCTCCTAGCCGGCTAACTAGCTCTCAGCGCTTCGTTTGAGGAAAAACATTACATTTTCCTTTATAAATCAGGCAACGACTTGCAAAATTGTCTCTCGATTCCTTAAATATAATTGACGAAATGTTTTAAATATCCTTGTTACGTATAATAAGACAAATTTATCTATTTTAGATCTTTTGTTTTTAATCACAAAATATAAATGTTATAATTTACAATAAGATTATTAATTAATAGATTAGGAAGAGTTTTAATTATTTTATCATTTATATTATGTAACTCAAAGCGATATTTAAAATAATATTAATATTCTTACATATATTTTTTATAAATTCAAATAGTTAAGACATTTAAATTTCAAAGATATTTTGAAAGCTATAAACAAACAGTTGAAAAAGAAACTCTCTAGAAAGGAGACGTCTCGCATACCTCCTTATAGCTGTTTAATAATTAACATGCACCTATATAGCGTAAGAGCGAGCTCATTGGTCATCCACGTCCCCCTGTTCCCCCCGGGGAGAAGGGGGGAGCCTGTGAAACAACACCGCCTGTATGTGACACATTAGTAAATGAGAGTACATTCGTTACGGAGCATTCTCATTGAAAGCCTTTTCAGTGACGACTCGAGAATCAATGCTTTCCGTCGTAGTCTGGGGAAATAAAAACTCCATTGTTATAACTGTTAGTATTACTATCGATTAAAAGAAATACAGACATGAGAGTATTATATATGAAGGCTTAGTGCTTACATATTAAGACAGGTTTTGTGGTTACACAATTTTTGTTACAAAATTTATACGTTCATTAATGCGAATATGATTCCTACAGATTGCTGCTTTAGATTTCAATTTCTTGAAAATTGTTGATAAACAATGAATAATGTCAAGTATTTTTCGAAATACATAAGATCTATTTTTTAAATTCTTCGCCATAACAATACCCATTAGGGATACTTACTCGATCGCACTTATAAAAACAATTCAATAAATCGAAAACTATCGTCCCACAGCCATTAAAGCTCAATAACGAATGCTCTTCAGAGCTTACTTTGTTTTATCACTTTCATTTTATTGTTTTAATTTGTGAGGCTGCGCTATTTGCGTGCGCGCAGGGCCACGCCTACCCCGCGTCGGCCAATCACGACCCGCCCCGGCCGAGACGCGCCGGTCACACGTCATGCGACAATGCTCATTGTTTTAATGCAGTGATGCCAACTTAAACATCTAGGCACTTTGACACCTACCTATAGGTACTATACCTACACTAATTAATAAAGTAATATGTAGTTTATGTAATAGCACAACTTTGACAGACAAATAACTTTTCATGCTTAATATTTTTTTCTTCATTGATTTCTTCACTTCTTTAATAGGCCTGAACTAGAGGTTGTACTGTATCTCTAAGGTTATATTATATGGTCCATTAAAATACGGTAACCATAGTAACAATTTTATTAATATGTAGTATTAGTTTATGTAATAGCACAACTTTGACAGACAACTAGCTTTTCATGCTTAATTTTTATTTTTCATTGATTTCTTCACTTCTTTAATAGGCCTGAACTAGAGGTTGTACTGTATTTCTATGGTTATATATGCTCCATTAAAAACACGGTAACCATGGTAACAACACGGTACTATGTAAGGTCCAAGTTTAATGCTGCTTTTGAATTTAAATTATGTATAACTATTTACGGATAATTCGTAGCATTGTTTTATTGATTTAGCTTAAATAATAATCTTCGTTGTAGCCATACTAATTTAATAATATATTTCATAATAAATACGCACTATTTCATATGGCAACACTGTTGAAACTATTTTGTTTTAGTCCGGTCACTGTGGCTCCCACCGAGCGATAATTTCAATGTCACGTATTGTGATTTTGAGATTCCTCTAAGAGAATAGCTCTCGCGTCAGATCTCAATGAGCTATAAACCAACGTCCAAGAAGCTATTTTCAATCTTCACACGTTTTAAAGGTTATTGTGTTTGAAGGTTCATTGTCCGCCTTAATCAGTATGGGCTTGTATTCCAAGGGATTTTTCAATCTAGATCTGGCTTATAGTTTATATTTGTTATACATATATAGTTCCCTACATTGGCAAGATTATTCTCGTTAAAAAGAAGACATATATACAAATATATGCAAAGTGTTTCACCAATCACCTAGGACAGCTAGCGGTTATGCCCATGCTTAATTTCACAGTAGGTACAACGACTCATAGACAAATTAAAGAGGAGGCAATAAACAAATAAAGGTAGCAACCTATGTGTATATTTTTACGAACTTAAATAAACGATGTTTTTAATAAACCCTCATCACGTTAGTTAAGACACACTTGTAACTTAGCTATTTTACTAACAAAATGCAATTATTACAAGAGAAAGGTGATGAAATTATTTAGATCATAATTTTTAACAACAATTATAAACAACTTCTATTTTATTTTTTTTATGCCGTTATGATATTAAATATGAAAGTTGCATGCCTATTTTATATGGCTGATTGTGCGGTTTTCAATAATCAATCTGAATGGAAAACTTTCTTTTCAAATAAACTTAAAATTATTAACATGCTTTATAGAAAATATACAGCTGAAATGCTTATTTCCGATTCTAGGAAGAAAGGCACTCGAGACGCTGTAACGAGTAACTAATATGATTCATGATTCCCTCGCCGCTAAAATACCTAGTCCATGTTTTTCAAGATTCCCTTATTAAATCAACCCATAGTTTCAGTATAATATTTGCGTGCCTAACTTATTTATACACTCGAACTGTTCACCTTCGTAACAGGTAGAGAAAATATATTCCGACATAGATTATCGAAATGAAATAAAACTATAAAAAACTTGAATTAAATTTACAGCATAATAAGTCGTTAAGAGCGTTGTAAAGGAATAAAATGGAAACTCTTTCACTTATATAAGAAAGCCTTATGTGATATGTCGCACGAATAACATTAAAGGGGAAAACTAAGCAATTGATAGTAGAAATGGGCAACGAAATAGAAAAATATCGTGGAAAGCATTCGTGGCGTGGTAAAATATTCAATCGGGGCAATTCGGGTCCGCGTATAAATTCGGCCCGGCCATTATTTGTACCGCGTCGCGACCGAATCGCTACCTACATTGATAGTCGTCATTTTTCTACTCACTATCGTTAATATTTTACGGGTGCGTGTCAACGGTTTATGGGCCCACTCTTAACACTAAAACGTTTTGGGCCTGCTCTCTTTGTTTATAAAATTTTACCGCCCAATTTTTTATCGTCGATCGACTACTTGAGAGCCCCTCTGACACGCAGTTTGAACTTTTGATTGTATCTGTTTTATTTTAACGTTAAAACATGATGGTTTATTCACATCTTAAATGAATATGTCATAGCTAAATATTCTCAAATATCAAAAATCTTGATAAATCTTTACAAAAGCAATCAAAATAATTTCCATCTAAATCCTTAGTTAAACACGAAAATTTCATTTGAAGAATAAACGAGTCTCGGTAATTTTCCGTCGCATTAAACAACGGAGACGCTGAGAAAGCGTGTCATATACTTAATTTATATATAGAAGGGCTCGGAGACATTAAGGACGAATGGGTTCTACCTAACTGTAATTATCCATCCAAGTTTGCGAGCTCAGGAAAAGAATTGCTCTCCTTTGTATGTGAGTGGGGTGGTCGGGTGGCGGGAGGGTTGGGTAGGCTCACATGGGACGCGCTCTAATGAGGTGCCTGAAAGCGACAATGTCTTTGAGCAAAGCAAATGTGTAGTTATCTACATACGTAGGGGAGGAGTTCTATTTCAAATGTGAGTACCTACTGCTGTATTTTGTATGTAACGTTCATTATGGGCCATAAATTATGTTGAAGTATTTAAATTGACTTAATGGTTTTGTAGAGACAGTGTCAGATTCGCGAACTACATATAGCTCTCTCTCTCTCTCTCTAATCTCTACCGTTTTGGAGTTAGAAAACAATGAGCTGTTAAGAGATAATGAAGAAAAAATCTTATATGAAACGTTAAAAATAGTTATAAGTATCGTCAAGTATGTTGCTACTAAGAGTGAATACGGGATGTCAAATGTAAATATAACGGCGAACATTGTAAAATCGTAAGAGTTGGGGAGTAGATTGGATCGGATGGGCCGAGGTGGTCCGCGACTTCCGCTCCGGGCCCGCTTTTAATTTCCCGGGGCGGGTGGCGTTAAGTTTAAACGCCCGGAGATGAGTCGCACACGTACCTACTAATATCATGCACGACCCGGGCCGTCGCCATAGCAACGCACACTCAAATGACGTGTGTGGCACGGCCCGGGTGTGAGATGGGGGTAATATGATTTGAGCGGCCCCGGCGACACCCCGCCCGCTTGTTTGCTCTCCGATGCAATCGCGATACGACCGCCCCCCGCTACTACATCTCGCCTTCGGTAACCGCATCGGATTCCCTGTTGCAGCCCGCTCTATTGAAATAGATACAGGACTAGACACCTACATCTACGACACGTTTTGTCGCCCCCAATTTGGCCTCGCTGTTACCTCTTTGCATAACGAACAGTGGCATTATGAAAATTTGATGATATAATTTTGACTGTTGATATAATGAAAATAACGAACTCTCTCTTAAGACTTAGCGAATTGTTCTATTTATTCTATATAACACGTCGTCTGTTCCAGTCTAACAACGTCTTACTTCCATTAGTGTATACTCTGAACGTACAATATTACGATTCAAAATTCAAAATCCTTTAGTAATTTAGGTAACACAATGTAAACTTTTGAACGTAATAAAGAAATACATATTAAATGCTTCTAATTTTACATTAACGGCCAGTTCTCAAATCAAGGGAGTAGAAAGGACGAGAAGAACTGGCAATAAACTCTCCGCCACTCTTTTAAATCGCCAAGTTTTGTAAGGAGCTGCAACCACTACACCATGTCCCACATAACATCTTAAGTAACTTCTGCTTCACTTTATGCAGTTATTCATATTTAAGGCGCCTTAAAAAAAACAATGAGCAAAGTATAACAGTTCCCTCGACATTTTCATGTAGTGTGGTCGATGACAATTACACAGTGTCAACGTCCATAAGTCCAGCAAGCGGCCTCATGTATCATGTATAGCACGTTGTGAGCTGTGAACGCCACGAAACGACACAATAAAGCAATCAATTCGCAGCTTCAGTGAGTGCCAGGCTGTCGCAAACGAGCACCACGTCATGTTACCAATGACACAACGAATTCACACATTCATTAATACGAACAAATAAATTACAACATTTAAGAATTCACAAAGTGATTTATCCGACATTATCTAATTGACTACCATTATTGTGATATTCCTGTCAAAAATAAAGCTGAAAGCTAAGTTATTTGCCCATACAGGATTTATTTCGAAATATGTCGATGGCGATACCAAAACAGTTTTCATTTCGAGTAATTGCGGCGCTAACGCCAGCGGCTCTGAGTAATGTCGAGCGTGATATATGCCTTGCTCACTAATAACAGAGCTGGCTTTACGATTACAGCTTTACCTGGCAAAGCCGATTGGTATCGATCCGTGCGACGTCCGATCTCAACTAATGAGTAGAGGATTTGCTAGTCATTATCCACTTTCGACGCTAGCCCGCGGCGGGATGAAGACGTCGCGACGCCGAGGGCATTTAATTTTCTGCGCTTTAGAACTATGAGGTTGATTCTTTTACCACAGGTTATATATATTGGCTTCGACAATCGGTTCTAAGGACATTAATAAAGTCGAATATTTATTGTATGTTTTGACTTCATCGCTCTAAAAAGAGTGCCGGAAAGTATCTTGCCAGTTCTTCTTGTCCTCTCTACGCCCTTGACTTGCGAACTGGTAGTAAATGTAAATTTACAATTAATTTAACTCTTTTTTTGAGGTACTGTACTTGTTTGCCTATATGAATAAAGATATATTGAGTTTGAGTTTAAAGTCGGCGACTTTACGCCACGTAACTAAACTAATTTAGACTTATCAGTTTATTAATAATACATTATTGTTATAACGCTATTGTAATAGGTTTTTAGTATATAAATTTGTATACATCACGGTTTTCACATATAATGAAAATGTTATTGTTTCACCTTCGACATAGTTGATTGATCCGAATAAGCCAGCTATTTCTGTGAGCTGTGGCTTTGAACAGCTCGCTTTGTAATTCTCGGTAATTGCAACTCTGCCAATAACTTTTAAGGCCACAGTGCAATTGTCAGCAAAGGATAATTTAGATTCCTTTCCGCAAGCGGGTTAAATTAAAAGGATTGATGCAACTTTGTTATTTGAACAATTAAGGCGAAATTGGCTACGCCGCGTCAGCAATATCGCCGGTCGTGTTCAAACCGCACCCCGCTCTTAGCGGTTAGTTAGATTTCTCCATGAAATTACCCCTTTCAAATATACCGGTTCTTGTATTAATGAACGCGGTTTGATTGTACTGGCCGCGTTATTAGTTTATTGTTAATAGGGTGTGAGGTTTGTACACTCCAGTACTTGTTGATTCGCCTTCTTTAAGTGTATAAAAGTAATTGTTACTCTAAAATTTTAGTTATAAAGGAAAGTTTAAGTAATAATTTGTCATAAGCTCATGTGAGTCTATGAAGTACATGTTTCCTTCTTGTAATGTCCGTTGTCAACACTGCTGCACTGTTTCGTGAACCGATGACTTTATTTTCTTCCATTTCATGTTCATTCTATTTGTCAACATAGATAAGTGGCTAACATTTTCGTACTTGGATTGAATTGGATTATGTCGTTATAGCTTGGTATCAGTACAGAGAGTTTCAATTCTTCCCTCATCATCTTTTGCCGCATTTATCACTGCCGTGATGAATTGTTCGGGCTTATATCTGCTGCTGAATTCCATAATCAGACGTTTACTGAATTCCACAATTCAGCGCTTTTTAAGGCACTTTCTGCTGTGCACCACCTCTTGTGGAACCATCTGGTAGAGGTATTTCCGAACCAATATTTAGGAGACTGCAATAAAGAGTCGGCATCACACCCGCTAGTTCCCGGCGTTGCAGGTGTCCTTGGGCGGTAGTTATTTCTTTATTTCACCTGCTCGTCTTCCTACTGTACCGTAAAAAGTCAGGAAATCAGAGTCAGTTTTACAGACTAGTAATAACTAGTTTATAAGATGATTACAAATAACTATTTTAGTAATTATATTTAAATTATGTTGGCCTTTTGAATATATAAAAGCCACACTAACGAATTGTTTCAGGTGGCTCGGTCGTGGTTCAATGTTCGTGTTATCCTCAGCACAGACCAAAACACTGCTGAGCCGCGCCCGCGCAGGCCGAAGCGGCATCGACAAGCAATCAACGCTGGTCGATATCGGCGCAGGAGACGGTGAAGTAAGCCGTAGATACGCAGATCTGTTTGGTACAAAGTATGCCACCGAGATATCTGCCTCTATGAGGAAAGTGCTTAGTGGCAAAGGGTTTACGTAAGTATTGTCTATCGTAATTATACTCCAGTAGGTGTAATATTAGTGTCAAAGTCTTCTTTTTATGGACCTTGGCTTAATTTGAAAACGATCAATCGTGTTTCAAAACCCATTTAGTTCAGCCAACTTTTCCTGAAAATGTCATTATTTTTGGCCTAAAACGTGCCTATCTCGTATGGGCTCAGAGACGATACATGAAACACCAAGCTAAGACTGTTCAAGAGTACATATAGTTAAGGAAGAAAAGACTCAAAGCTATGATTTACTTCTGTACGAGTCTAGGCTATATATTTTGCTTACTCAGGCTTTCTTAGATAAGCGCGATGATTACCTAAATCGTTGGAGTTACGTCCCGAGAGTATAGACGCAGGCACTCACTTCATCATAAACATTACATTCGTTTCATAGCAATTAACATTTAATTAATCAACATTTATTTCTTAGTTGTACACGAGTGTTAATTTAGACTGAAAATAAAATCCTCTGTTATATTTAAAGCATCCTATTGACCCAGGAACCATACAACTTCACTTAAATTTAACCATCATACGTAAAACGTAATGATAATTTTATCATTTACTACCCGGCTAACTTCATTCCACCTTACAGTCTAATAATATCGTTGTTACATTAGTTAAACTTATTTTAGGATTTCATTAAGGGATTAACGTGAATACAATTTTTTTGCAAATATAGAAATGTTTTATTGCTTGAAAGAGGAATGGCAGTTTTACACATTAGGCCTCTTCTTTCTAGCGCCAATATTGCGATGTTAAAGCACTTTCTGATACACTTTTGATGATGCATCTCCTCATTCACCTCAAGATCGTCATTTCTTGAACTGACACGAATTCGACGTAAAATGATGCGTAGTTTTGTCAACATATGGCACCACATGCTGTGTTCATTCGTAAAATTAATTTACTTATTTATTGTTATTCGATAACTTATTCGATATTTTTATTACTTATCCTGCTATTCGGAGCGGAGAAGAATCCACCAAAAAAGAGATAACTAACATCGGTCCAGCCGATCTTGAGTTCAAAATAATAATAAAAAATAACACAATTAATAATTCACGCTTTTCAGTGTGCTAGACGTGGAAGACTGGTGGAAAGGTCAAAAGTTCTCTTGTGTGTGCATGATGAATTTGGTAGACCGCTGCATGAGACCACGGACTATGCTGCAGCAGGCCAGGGAAGCGCTCACTCCAGACGGACTGTTGTTGCTGGCTCTTGTATTGCCATATAAGGCGTATGTTGAAGGTCAGTAAAAACCTAGTTTCTAGGTAATTAATTCACGATAATTTGTTCATGTATTAAGTAAGCAGAAAAATGGTTGAGTTTCTAGAGCGCGTTCTTCAACATGCCTGATTTGTGCATCTGTCGAACGCTCATCAATAATTTAAAGACCCATTAAGTTAAATGTTAAACTTAGTTAAGTAAACACTAACTATTACCAAATAAGTTAACCTTATCTAAAATTATACACTTAAAGGTATTTACCAAATTGCTAACAAAAAATCGTGATCAGCAAACATTTTTGAAACAGCGTCTCTGTGATTTTCATTTTTCATATTCTACTAAACTTTTTAATTTGTTGTTTTACAAATAAATTTTTCAAATAATTCCAGCGACATCGGACCATAAGCCAGAAGAGAGACTGCCCATAACAGGCATCACATTCGAAGAACAGGTCTCCTCGTTTGTGGAGTTCATGCGGGGTTTGGGCTGGGAGATCGCCAGTTGGTCCAGAGTTCCATATCTTTGCGAAGGAGACTTTGCCCAGGCCTATTACTGGCTTGACGACTCTATATATGTCTTTAGACCAATTGAATCTTAAATCACCTTTCTATCCTATATTTATACGCGTTTAAATCTATGGAAAACTACTTGAAGTGGTTTTGCACAGAATTTTCAATGTACAAAACGTTCACCTGTCTCTTTTCATCACATCGTTAAAGACAATTTGACGGAAAGAGACAAATGAAGGCTTTAGTGACTGTATTTTTTGAATAAGGGTTACACACTGTCTTTAATAACTATTTTGTAGTAGATTTGTATGCAACTGGTGCCAATATATAGAGCAGCGCACAAACAGTACAAACTAAAGTGGACATTCCAATTAATTAAGACACTGATTATAAAAAAATCTTTCATTTTGAATAAAATAATCAGATTATTCTGCTGTGATTTCGTCTAGGTTCGATAAAAAAAATGATATTATTTTTATGGATATTGCATTACACAGGTATACGTTAATAATACGTACACCTATACGTATACGCACGTATTAGTACGTATACCACTATAAACGCTACTTCTTCTATGAAGCAATTTTAACTAATTTTTCAGTTCATCCCTAGACGTCACTACCTCAACCTGATAAAGTACATCGAATACCTGATCAATGACGAGTATTTTAAAAGATTATCTTAGTAAATTGGGTAAACTTACATTATTGTACTTATATTCTTCATCGATGTTTAAAATTAAGCACTCAAACCATTGCTTGTTGTGAAACTAAGATAATTAAAATTCTAGATGTGAAAATATTTGTTTTGCATGAATGTTAAATTATTTGAATGTCTTCACTGTTTGGCATTTGACTTTAAAATTCCTATTACATTGAGGCAAAGATTAACATTCTTATAAAAGTACTAGAAGTGTTTTCATATTCAATTATTATTTATAAGTTCAATAGCTATTTGCGGAGAAACTGTTTAATAAGATTTGATATGATCAAATGTGGTCATCACATTAGTAATTTCATAAAATGGAATTTTTAAGAATATCTGAATGTTTCTTAGATTTATCAGATCTCATATGTTACTCACCTTCGTACATCCTATAAACATTGTATTTTTAAGTTACATTATATGCTTATTGTTATTTCTTTATGCGTAATGTTATAATCATTCCTTATTTCATAGTTTTATTAATACTAATCTGTCAATTATTTAAGCCGTGTATGTGTAGTAGTGTCAACTGTCGTTCTCAAGTTTTTGAAAATCTATTTATGTGGAATCAGTTTAATAAATTTATATGTACCTTATATATTTATTTCATTTGCTCCTACCCACTTTTCCGTTATGATAGATAGAAAATATAATCTTCCCGTAAGTGCTCTATAGCAATCTAATACCGTATGATGACGACATATTAGCTCTATTTTCACGGAACTATTTCCATACACATTTTATTGGTACACCTTGCACAAATTGCGAAAACTAGAACACATTTTAATAACTATTTTATGATATATTTCAATTTGCATTAAATGCACAGAATACCCCTCGTTTTGTACAATATTGTTTCCTATAGCTAGTATTTTGTGTGAAATTCCGTAGCCTTAGAACATCAACTGCAATGCATCTGTTTCGTTGATATTTTGTAGGAAAAACTGATAATGGTCACATGAAGCGGTGTAAAAACAAAAAAATACAAACACATGGAAACATGAATCCGGGTTAAGAATGATTGGTTACCAAGTAGAGCACGAAGGTGGTTCATCATAATATTATGTATGTATAATGGTACTTTTAAATAAAAGAGATTTTTCAAATCAATTGATTTATTTTAAGCACTGTCTCCGTTACTTTAAAATTTATACGTAAATTACATGGCAAGGCCGATTACAATACAATTAGTTACATCTATACATGACGCCGTCCACACACACACTTGTACAAAGAACTGTATTCAACTTACAAAATGTTTAGAATGCAAAAAGGTAAAGTACCTAAAGGTAAGTAACTAAATTACCAGTCACTGGGTTTGCAGAACTATGACTAAAAAATACTAAATGTTTTCGTAATTGGTGCAAAACAAGAAAGTTAAATAATATTTCAAAGTGTTCGGTACAAGTGTGTATCAGACCCTATATATTAATTTTGAAAATCAGACTAAAAATAAAGCCAAAAACATTCTAATTTTATCACAGTTTTAAGATGCCCAGATTGTAAAAATACCAAAAGAAAATGCTTACATCGAGATTAATCACTACAACTACATTTGTATATAGTGAATACATTTTAAGCAAATAACGAAATATACTAAAAGCTCAAATATAAGAATATACAAAAACAACTGAAAATTATAGCTATAAAGAAATTGTGCGAGATTACAAAATCTATTTTGTATAAAAACGATATGTTCCAACTGCCACCGCTGAAATTAATTTTGACTAGAAATACATTAATACGAGAGATTCGCGTAGGATTTAATACTTATTTCGAGTAATTAGTGAAACTTAGGTCTATTGACGATAGCCTCCTATTAAGATGCGATTATACTAACTTCTATATAACTAAGGGTAAAAGAGTCGAGACATAACGCTAACTATTACTCCAGTACATCCAATACGGGTTTGATGGATTGTACAGGATTCATAGTTAACCCTATGTCTCGACCAAAATTCTACCAAAGTTAGTGTGATGTCAAATCAAATCAATCCTTACATTACAACCTCTATAAAGATAGCGCCAAACTATATGTATTTTCTTAAATGTTTTACTATTAGCTCAAATTTCATAACCCCTAAGTAAATTGTATGATTTATATGAAATCTACGAAAATAAGGTTATGGTATCATACATTTCTCGTTAACACTTCTGAAGTAGTAAGTAACAATCTACTTGGGCTATAAAAAATAATTTTCATAAATTACGTCAATCATTACGCAATTCTTCAATCGCATGTAATTTGTCAATGTGTGGATTTTGTGTATATATAAATATAGTTTGGCCTATCTTTACGACTTACCTAATACAAAACAGGCTATGCCCCAATTATTGCACTTTAATTTTCACGAAATTTTGCAGTTACGTGATGTTTTGGAAGAAAAGCGTTCAATATAAATACTAATCTAAAATATTAGGAAATCAAAATTATTTTTAGAATTTCTAAATTATAACTACTTTCTGCCAATTTTCAGGAAAACCGTTTTAACAAACATAATAAAATATAATGTCCAGGAATATTCTAATACGAGTCTCAACGCGCTCAGAGTTGTTTATTAACTAACTAAATGGTTTAGTTATAAAAGATTAAAAATGTCACATTCAGAAGCTAAAAATATTTTACTTAAAGAGACCCGAACATCAGTGTACTGTTAAACAAAACGACTCTGAGTACGGATTAAATCCCGTTAAACTTAATATAAAAATACACGAAAGACATAATAGAACTATCCTATACAAGCGTTAGCCTACACAAGTTACTTGCAGTCTTCAATACTAATCTAACACGAGACAAGAGATGGCGCTGCATTTATGAAGGAGGTGTTTTGCAAATTGTATAACTAAACTACAAATACAGCAAACTCCCAATGTTTTTTTTAAATTGTTGGTTGAGGGTTTTAATAGGCGCAATTGTTGCAACATTAGCGTGCCTAGCATAAAAAACGCCGAGATCCGCTTTTTTAATTTACCGGCGCAACATTTATTGCAATCATGTCATTGCACGTAACTTAGCATGGTGTAAACTGGCAAATTTATGTTACAAATTAACCTTTTAATCAAAATAAATTAAATTTTCAACAGATTTTACTCTTGCTGTAAATTTCATACTAGGAATGGAAAACAATCGTATTGTGTCACAAAATATTTTTCGTGTTTTCACTTTAAAATACGATGTTTCGAATTGAGCGCTAATAATTTATATGAAGTATCTTATGTGCGTAACTAGGAGCGCTGTATTTTTCATATGAATATTTTACAGATAGCATTCATTACACTCGAAACTCATGGTAGAGCTGGTGTTCTCTATGAAAATGTGTGCTGGAGAAATGTATGATCTTCTAAAACACCTCCTTCCAAATTCGGTTAACACTTTCCAATACAAATTGTATAGGGACATGAAAACCCATAATTGATATACATACTTGCTTGACATTTTTATGTTAAAAGTAGATTTAATAGTGAGATTTTTTTTCTTGCTCGAAATTTCTTTCTTCTATTGAATTAACTACATTCCTCAGACATGACGTCACAACACCTACTTTGCATACAGTTATTTTAAAATTGTGAATAAATGACGTCATCTTTAATTAAATACACCTGGACGAAAAGTTTCAACATTTTTGAATTTTTTCCTTTTTTTTTCAAACCAATGATTTCCATTGTCGTACAAATTACTATATATGATAAATAATCTTATATAATTAGAGACTACGTAACTATGTCTATTACACTTCTATCACAGTGTAAATAATGCACTTAAGACTTACTTCAATGAGACAATCCTAACGCAATACAACAACTATACATAAACTTAAAAATACATAATATAATTAATTATTTAAAGGCGTTTGCATCCGGGAAAAAGTATGTGATACTCGCGTAAATTATAGATATGACACAAAGTATATATGTGTATTATGTGTATCAAAAACCCTGTGAAATGTATGAATTCCGCATTTTGTATTAATTACTTAAATGTTCTTCAGCTTCCAAAGCCATTTTTCCTAACCCTCTAACTGATACTAGATTTAAACTGTATTTTTTTTATCCATTATCCACATATTTATATGTTCGCAAGTGAATATACAGTAGCAATACCGTGTATATTATGTATTAAATATTATATACTTTATTATACATATTTTATTATTTCTCGACATTATCGTATTGGCATAGTCTGTAAGGATAATGTTTGTATTTCTGTAAATAAATATTTCTTATTTTGTATTAGGGAGCGTTCAAGTATTACGTAACGATTTTTTTTCCTTTTGTAAAACGTTACGATGCGAGGCGGGGATTGAATTACGCGTTTTTGTTAATATTATTTTCGACCTTCCAGTACCTTACACCACATAATGGTATCTTTTAGCTATAAAGTATTTTTACTATTGGGGGGGGGGGTCAAGAATCTCCAAAAATTGCGTGACGTAATACTTGAACGCTCCCTTATTAAAGATTGGTAAGTTGATTTAATCTGTCAAAAATTAAATCAATAATTCCGACTTTAAACAAAAAGAAAAGTTAATACTGTTGCGAATAAAAACTGTTCATAGGGTTTTTCATACACACTTTATATGACAAATATGAACATATTATATACTTATTTTACTAGAGACCAAGGTATATTATAAAATCGCAAAATAAATTCATTGACGGATATTAATAAATAACGCAAACCTATACAAATATCTTGGAATATTCCAAAACCGTGAAACTAGTATCAAGATTTGTCAATCCAACACTAAATTTTGTTACTGGTTCAATGTGTACTTTTATACATAAAATCTTGGATATAAAAATAAATATTTCAATTATAATAACATAATTATTAAAACAACAGCATAGATAATAAAAATGTACCGAAGTATCAAAATTAGCGGAATAGTTGAATATAACTTTTTAAATAAGTACTCAAACTTATATAAACAGAATATTTTTTCATACAAAATAATACCTTCGATTTGTCATGATCTCAGTCCGAGGCACAGTGCTAGTTACCGCTAACTATCTTACGGCTCTCCAAGTCATCCATATTATTTGAACTGAAATTTAGAAAAAAAAAACAAAATGTTATAACTTTAGTACATCACGAAAAAAGGATAATGTTAAATAACATATTATGTACTCAGAATTTCTTAGTTTTGTAATTGCCAATTACCTAAGTCGCTGGAGTTACGCTACGAGAGTATAGCCAGACGTTCTCTCTTCGGCAATATATTAATAACATTCAATTAGTATATAAATGCTAAATTATGTTAGACATTTATTATTTTTGCATAAAACCTATGCCACAAATAAACTATTCATCACAAAAAGATTGAATTATTAAAAAAACAATAACCTATTTGACCAGATTTTAACCATTTTAGAATATTTATATTGACTATAGAACCAACACAAATTGTTATTTTTAACTTTGTTAGGCTTTAAAAATTCAAATTAACATTATTAATTTCGAAACCCGCCAATGCAAGATGGCGTCACACCAGTCCCTATGAGCTACCATGCCAATACGTAAACAAATGTCTAGTTTTTTACGTGATAATTATCATTCTTAAATAACACAAATACACGTATTATTTTTCGATGAAAACAGTCTCCGACGAAATCGAACTCCTAAATTTCTAATAGACTAAAGTATTTAGGCTTCGATAGGCAAAGTCATTATTTACAGAAAATTTCTCTTTATTTTTCATTGTTGATTCGACTTAATATGTCACCGTTTTGTGTCACGTGATTGAAGTATCATCAATGTTTTAAATTTACGATTCTTCTCAAACTAATAATTATAAGTTATTTTACTTCATAACTCATAATTAATACAGATTCAATAATGCTTTTTCTAATTTCATTTTGACGAGTCTTACCGCAATTTGTCATCGTTCTTCCACGACGTGACTTGTATGTGCGGCGGAGGCAGATAGCTACGGAGCGACTGGACCAACTGAATTGTATCCAAGAGGACTGAAATTAATTAATATCAAATTATACTATGATATTATTATACCAAAATCAGAAACAGAACACGCTCTGTAGCATAGGCATAGACAAATGCCTGGGC